>NW_024739542.1:5192862-5463479 GCF_018991925.1 Homarus americanus | reverse complement strand
TCAATTTTATATAGGTAAAACCGTCATATAGGAATATGCCTCGTAGTGATCCGCCTGCTATAAAGCACACCACTGTATATATATATATATATATATATATATATATATATATATATATATATATATATTATATATATATATATATATATATATATATATATATATATATATATATATATATATATATGATCAACACCTCACACCGCCAGGATTCGAACCCACGGCCCACGACTGTGACCGTGGAATGCTACCTCTAAGACCACCAGGATACTAAAAGCAGTCTTGGACTGCTTTTAGTATCCTGGTGGTCTAGAGGTAGCGTTTCCCGGTCACAGTCGTGGGCCACGGGTTCGAATCCTGGTGGGGTGAGGTGTTGATTATATGTAGAAGTCCGCGTGCTTTATTGGGCTAATGAAATATATACTGTATATATATACAGTTGGTCCTCACATTAAGCGGTCCCGCATTCCGCGTTTCACCGTTACCGCGGTGCCTTGCCAGAACCTAACATTTTCACATTTCGCGAACGCCATTACGCGGAGTGTGTCCGGCGCGACGCTATTTTTAGATTTTCCCCACACGCCATGCGCCACCCGCCTGCCCGCCTGCCTGCCTCTCCCTCCTCCTCCCTCCGCTTGGGCAAGCGGCGCGGTAAGGTTGCACAGTGTGTCTTTGTTGTGTTATCACTGACGTCATATGACGTACAAGACCTGTGATTGGCCATGCATCCCTACCCTCCTCTGCTGCTAGCTGTAATTGGCTTAAAGTATTATGACGTGTCCACCCGGGGCAGGGAGGGAGGGAGGAGAGACGACGCTTGACCTAGCCGCGACAGTCTCATCCCTCAAGGCCACTCCGTGTTAACGCGCATCCATTGTTCCGTAAAATGGCTTCCGCCGGACCACCACCCCCAGAGAAAAACCTTTCCTTACCTGGACCCAGCGGCACTAAGCCAAAGAGGACACGACGCTCCTTAAGCTACGAGGTGAAGTACCAAATTATTCAAGATTTGGAGAAAGGAACACGGCAAGTTGATCTCGCGCGCCAGCATGGCGTCAACGAATCTACGATCCGGACTATAAAGAAGGATTCAGCCAAGATAAAGGAGCACATGAAGATCACAAAGTCTACAGGTGCTTCTATGATCAAGTATTTTCACAACCGGGTGCTTCTCAAGACAGAAAAATTACTTGTGAGGTACTTGGTGCGTCAGGCGCGACGGAACATGGCGGTCGACACGCGCTCTGTGAAGGACTACGCACGTGAACTGTACATGGCAGTGGCACGAAAGATGGGAACTTCAGAGCCCAAACCCTTTACTGCTTCCTCTGGGTGGTTACAGAGGTTTAAGATCCGGAACAAGATCACCAATATAAACATTGGTGGTGAAGAAGCGAGTGCTGATCGTGCTGCGGCTCGGGAATTTCCTCCGTTTTTACGTGAGATTATGGAGGAAGGACAGTACACCGACGACCAGGTGTTTAACATGGACGAATCTGGTCTTTTCTGGAGAAAACTACCTTCCAAGTCCTACATTGTGAAGAATGCCAGCAGGATTCGGGGCCGGAAAATGCAGAAGGAACGCATCACCGTCCTGTTTGCCACCAATGCCTCCGGTACCTGTAAGCTCAAGTTATCGGTGATCCACACAGCCCGCAAGCCGCACGCCTACAAAACCATGGACATGACCAAGCTAAATGTCCACTGGCTGACAGCACGTAAGGCATGGATGTTCTCTACACTGTCCCTCTCCTGGTTTGATGACTGTTTTGTTCCCGATGTAAAGAAATTCTGTGAGCAACAGAATGTCCCATTTAATATTTTGTTGCTGCTGGACAACGCACCAGGACACTCGCCCCTACTGTTAGATCGTCACCCCAACGTAAAAGTGGTCTTCCTTCCTCCCAACACTACGTCTATATTACAGCCCATGGACCAGGAGTTGATTTGCAATGTGAAAGCTGCATTCTCAACAAAAAAATTCCAGCTCCTGAACGACTACACCAACACCAGGGAAGAGTTGCGTGACCTGAGTGACACCACCACCGATAGCAAGAGCGACGAAGATGAGGAACAACGGTTAGAACAGCAAAAAATACTCTTCAAACAATTCTGGAGAATATTTAACATCAAGAAAGCTGTGGACATCTTGGTGGAGTCATGGGATCAGCTGTCTATTGCTACAATTCGTCACGCATGGAGACATGTGTTGCATGGAATACCAGGTGAGAGGAGGAGTCAATCTGTGACTGGTGAGGTTCAGAATGTTGCAGTAGCAGTGGACCTTGCCAGAGAAGCTGCGCAGACTGTTACAGTTCCAGGCTTCTCCGAGACCACCAACGACGACATCCTGGAGGTGATCAGAGATCCTGAAGTGACTGCCGACGAGATGATGGAAGAAGAACACGTCAGTGAAGAGGAGGAAGAAGGTGCGTCAGTCTCCGAAGAACACAGTTTAAGTCATAGTGATATTAAGTGTGCCATGGAGTTTGCAGAGAAAATTAAGTCCGTCCTTTCCCGCGACAATGACGATGACCGCTATGAAGTCTTCCATAACCGGCTGGTGCAGGCTATGGAGCCATACATCAAGGTGTATCACGACAACATCAACGCCAGCCGTCAGCAAAGCATAACAGATTTCTTCACCCGCAACCCACCACAGCCAGCCCAAGCCAGTGATAGTGACAGTGAAGTTGACTTTGAGGGATTTGTCAGGGAAGCCCTGACAACTGTGTGTATATATATATATATATATATATATATATATATATATATATATATATATATATATATATATATATATATATATATATATATATATATATATATATATATATATATATATATATATATATATATATATATATATATATATATATATATATATATATATATATATATATATATATATATATATATATATATATATATATATATATATATATATGTGATAACAAGAAAGAGAAAACACAGTTCCCAAGCTTGGTGTAATTCATCTTCAGGGTGAGTACAGACTAGAGAGTAATACAATCAAGGTGTATATATACAGAGGAGGGTGAGACCAGGTCCACTTGTGTTTTCTTCTTTCTTGGTTATCATATATACCTGATCAGCGCACCTACAGTGATTTATATATATATATATATATATATATATATATATATATATATATATATATATATATATATATATATATATATATATATATATATATATATATATTATATATATATATATATATATATATATATATATATATATATATATATATATATATATATATATATATATATATATATATATATATATAATATATATATATATATATATATATATATATATATATATAATATATATATATATATATATATATATATATATATATATATATATATATATATATATATAATGCATGTGTGGATTGTTAAACTGATACAAAAGTATCCATAATTCCATAAAAAGTGATAAAAAATGCAGGACAATGCCCATCACCCACTATCAGTGAAAATTCACACACACACACACACACACACATTGTAAAATAATGTAGTTAACCTCTGAGAATACTGACATCATATAGCATAAATGCAACTCTTAGAAGTATATGAGATTCTAATTAACAAGGTGTGGAAGAAAAACACACCAAGCATTATGTCAAAATAAAATATTTGTGCCACTCAAAAATATGTAGTATGCCCAGTAATCACAAATTAAATACCTTTACAAGTATGATCACTTTGTAACAACAATCACAAAAACACAGTGGTTGAGACATATCACCCACTTTTAATACTGAACCACTAAACACCACATCTTTAACTTGTACAAGATTTTTATACCTTATAAAATGTACCATCTTGGTGAAGGTAATTATGTATGCAAACTTATAAATCAATGTGCTATTTTACAATTTAACAAACAAATACAACCAAAATGTTATGTAGTCACAATCAAATGTCCTGCTGCTCCAGGAACCCCCGAGACTGAAACTCGTGAATCCAAAGTATCAGTGGACAGAATAATGCATCGGTATCTACTGCTTAGGGCTCACAAGTCTGAATCGTGGGGTTAGTGGAGCAGCAGGAGAGGCGGCAAGACTTTTGACGCTGACTGTATTTACACAATACATTAGTTATAAAACGGATATAGAGACCCGTTGTTAAAAGCATCATTGCATATCTAAACAACCTAAATATACTGTGTTGCTGACACAATCCTAGAAAGATTATGGAGCCCAGTAAAAGAGACCACTCTACCACACTACAATGGATACTGAATAATCATTTGCAAAAATTAATGTATTAACTAATACTATAGGGGAGTGAAAACACCTCTATGTCACAAGAAGGAAGGACCATACGGCATCACTCAACAAAAAAAATATACACTCCAGTAATCTGATGTCAGTTTTCCAAAATAGAATGAACATACATTACACAGTAAATCATTAAATTGTGATATTTTTGCATAATTATATATACTACTGTATAATGCACTATACAGTAAGTCCTGCAAACCTCTGCACAACACACTCTTATACTGGGGTATATTGAAGAAAAAATAAAAAATCAGTAAGTTTAAAACAAATATTGCTAATAAGAAAAAAAAAGGAGTTTTTGCTCTAAAACTTTTTCAGAATTTCTAGTTTTACAAAAAATAATCTCTCCATTTGAAAACAAGTGGGAATCATAGACAATTGTTAAAAATAAGTAGTAAGGCACTATACTAATAACAATCAAGCTCAGGGTACACTCAATAAACCATTACAGTATGTAACATTTACCTCTTTTTTTTCAGTGGAGGATGAAGATGCTTTATATTCACAATGTATGAACAAACACAACATATATTACCAGAGGACAATTTTGTAAAATTACAGGATGACATTCAGCTTCTCACCAATTAAACACCAGCCTATCCTAACACTAAGTATGACTATTTTGTACATCAAATAATCTAATGCACCTCTAATGCTCAGAATATATTACTCACCAGATAAAGCCAATACAGGATGGTGATCAGTAGCAGACCATACAGCAAGTTAGTCACTGTATTTTCAGCCCTAAATCCCTGGTGGAATGTGACTGTTTCAGAACACTTTCCTGCATTGTGTCATTTGAGAATTGGGGATAAGACTGGTGCAATACAGTAAGTGTTTTTAATATGAATAATAACTCGTACTGTTTTTATATAAAAAACTATTTTTTTTACGAAAGCTTATATTGCCAAGCTAAGTGGCATAGTAATACAGTAGTTGCATATAAATTATAATATTGAAGTAGTAACTAACTTTTTAAACAGGATCTCCAGAACTCTCAACATTTCAAAGGAACTCCTTGAAGTATTTAATCCAAAACAATAGGCTACTGAATGACATGTTGATGATTTGCTAGGTTGAGCTGCCACATTAGTCTTATGTACACCAAATACCACAAAATATTTGTAATAGCTCTTTTACACCACTAATTAATAAGGACATATAGTGTAATTTTCAGGATTTTTTTTTCACAATTAGACGAGTCCTATGATAATTTTAGAAAGTCATTTAGCAGCTACATTACAGTTTCAAATTAATGAAAACGGAAAATGAATTATTTACGATACCCCTGTACTGTACTAATTGATTGATGTGGCAGTTCCAAAGACAGAGGAAGTGAATTACTCTAGGTTGACAGGGTGATGCACTAAGCATGTTATCAAAGTAGGAATATCAATCCTTTACATGATCACTTGCCCCTACAATTCAACTAATTTCAAACAAGCAACTATCATTACAGAGATTAATGAAGGTACCCATCAAGATGCTTTACAAACACCCAAAGCTAACACTTCTCACAGTGCTACCACAGCTACTAATGTCAACCTCAACCAAAGTGTTAATACAAATGCAGACATTGTTCATTAGTTAATTACAATGGCTTTCTCTATTTAACTCAAGTGTTAATAAGAAAATGCTAAAAGGAAAACAAGTGGCTAAATGTCTGACACCTGGTTAAAGTTTGCTTTCAGTAAGGTTAAATACTTGCCATGAAAGAAATGTACAGTTGGGGAAAAATATTCTGCCCCCCACACTGCTGTGGCCAGTGGAGACATCCGGCAACTCTCTTGTACAGTATAGTAGAAGTAAACAGATAATTAATGAATCAGCAGTGTAAAAGTGCACATTTTTATAATAAATTCCTTATTTTTGTTTCTGATTCATAAATTATCTGTTTACTACTACAAGAGAGTTGCTGGATGTCTCCACTGGCCACAGCAATGTGGGGGCAGAATATTTTTCCTCAACCATACAATAGATGTGGTCACCTTCACCTAACACAGCAAGCTGTGTGTTAAGCATTGATATTCCAATAATCTAATTACGTGACACCAACATTTAAATAAATTTTGAATAACCAAAAGTTAAGGCGACATAAATACAAGCTGAGTATAACAGTAAAAATATAGTCTGTCACATATTAGAGATGATAATAAAATATGAAAATAATTAAATTTGTCAAAATGTAGTTAACACTAAGAAATATATATTAATATAATATAACAAAAATTATTCTCAATTGTTTAAAGTTTAAGTTAAATCTATCAAACAAAACAACTGGCCTACACCAATGACATCTCTGAAGACAGTACTTCTACTTTATCTCTGAGTTCTCTACCATGTGCAGAGACATGATATCTCTCTATTTCAGGGAGTGACACAAACACTGTACAGTAATGAGTTGTGTACATTCTCTATATTCCTTAATTCAGAACAGTGTAAAGAACTTCTTCACAGATGGGCAGTAGGATCATTGGAATAAATTAAATAACAAAAGAACCACATCACACACACACATACATACATTCAGATCACACCTTTAGGTTTTTTCAGCTTTTGCATTGGCGAGGGGAGGGAAGATATGTCAGAGGTCAGCTGATACCCCCAGAGATTTTCAGGGGCATTGGTACCATTGAGGTTTAAAATCATGATTCAAAAACCAATGTTGAAAATTCATTTGGCTATACAAATACAGTACTGTATGTTTAATAACATCAAATGCAACATGTTCCATAATAGCAATTAAGGACTGTGAGCAAATTATGTTTGTTGGGGTAATATTTGGGGTAGAATATCCACCCCCCCCCACCCAGCCTTATGGAAAAAAGCCTGAACCTTATACTTCACATGGAATATATCTCCTGCCTTCATTCATGTTAACACTTTGTTACTCCTTTAATTCAAACCCCAATAATAAAAATAAACTTGAGGATGGTTGACAAGGACTAAGATTTATAATACAGACACCTGTATAAAACATAACATGAATAGCATAAAATCTTCACTATCTGAGAAAAATAATCTGGGAAGAATAAAAAACCTATTCTTAACTTTGCAACTTAAAGAAGCCAAGATGTAACCTAACTAGAAATTACTGTATGAAATGAAGAGGGAGAGCATAATGTACTCACACATCATCTTTTACCAAGAACTTCTAAAAACAATTCACAACACTTATTTATTTTATGAATTTAAAGCAATAAACACTTTAGTAATGTGCAGACATGCTGCTGTCCTCAAGAGGTTAATGCTTTACTGTTCCATTATTATGTTTTAAGGCACTAGGCTCAGCAGTAGTACTTTTGACAAGAGCACAACAACTGATTCAGGCATAGCACTGATAAATTACAAACAAAGATACAGCAAATTACTGCTCTAGTGTGACTGGTGTGATGAAGAATGCTCTTCACCACTCATTGCACTTAGTAGGATTGATTTTCTTCTTACCCAAAACTACAGACTTCCCGACACATTATCACACCACACAAGCAGTAGGCAAGGTTATGAAACCCCAGTTATGATGGCTACAATTCTACAAATATCCTATTCACAAGAAGTGCTATGTGAGTTGATACACAACAATAGTAAAGTGAGGTAAAAATGATATATAAAACATGAAAAACTACTTAAGTATACAATCACAATACCTGTATATTAATCAAATTGTCTTATATAAGGTGATATATGGAAAGGAATGTACAGTACACCCATTTGGACTCATGGATTCCTGCCTATGAATGTGTCCAAGTGAGCCTATATGCATACAAGAGTAAAGGTTAGTCCATTTTGATGTTTCGGTAGATGTACTTGACAAAGGCAAGTGACGCAAAGAATGATACCGTGCCAAGGGTGAGAAAGAAGACGTAGCAGGTGAGGAGCGACCAGCCGACAAATTCAATTGTCTGTAGCCCACCAGACATGTTGGACCGCTTCAGGTAGTAGAACAGACAGTACATCAAGACAAAACCCCCAGTTGATCTGTGGAGAAAATTAATTTATAATGTCTGTTCACTGGCCTTGCAATCATTGTGGTTACTTATGTCCACATTCCTCAAACATTTGAGTAACCTTTTTCTTTGCATCTTCACCTGCATTTACACCTCTCTCTGGTTCAGGCCATGTCATGTACTGGTAGCTTCTTGGCGCATACACATTCCTTCCAAAAACAAATTTGTATAAGTGGATGGTGCTCCTCTGCTATCCACAGCATAGACTTGGGTTTACAATACTGAACTGTACACCAAGAATTTTACCTGTCCATCAGATTTGTGTACTACCATATCTAATAAGGGGAGCTTACCTCCTTCCATTTCCACTGTGAACTGGGTGTTTCTATCTATGTACATTGTTTAACACCCTAAATTTATTTTCCAAGTCAGCGTGCATCTGACCACAACAATAACAAACACCAGACTGACCAAGTTTGGGGTGCAACGCGGCGATTGTTACCCACACAGTCAAATATGTCGAGATTTTCCCAGACAATTTTATTTAACTCGGCTTTTCCCGAGCTATTTTATAATAAATTCCAAGTCCATATCTGTGCTGAATTATGTGAAATTCCAAGATAACAAATGTTGAGTTATCAAGGGTTTACCAAATTTCGCTTGGGAGAGGCATCAGAAAACACTACACTAACACCATGTGGTGCATTCTCCTTGCACTTTCTACATTTTTCCACCCTTCCATCCTCTCCAGCAACATGATTCAAAACCCACACAACACTTTTGTGAATTAATTAAATCACTGTGATGCACAAGAAATCAGCACAAATCACAAGAAAATGTGTGAGAAATGTAGATCAATGCTATATCCTAGGTCCTTTAAACACACGTTGCCATGTGTGTGCCTTGCGTGTCTAGTGTTCATACGCGAACAGAAATTTATTTCAAATTTTTTACTTCATACGCAAATTTGCCGAGGGAAACCCCAAAGCGATAATTTAGATCATACGCAATTTTGCGTAGGAAAACCTCATACGTGCTAAGGAATTTTTATAGTGGTATCAATAAATCAGTTCTAAATAAGGTAGAAACACCATTCTTATACAAAAATAAACCCAAAGAGTTTATCTAAATAAATATATACAGTATAAAAAAAAATCAATATTTGGGCCATCAAATAGAGGTATATTGTGGGCACAAGGCTTGAATGGAAACCAGAGTGGCAGCCGAAACAGCACACACAATGCTGCCAGACATGAGATTTCCCAGCAACAATAGCTGCTTGGTGACTCACCAAGTACAGTTGTGCTGAGAGCCAGCACCAAGCTGCCAAGAGTGAAAGAGAGACCAGGAAAAATTAACTTTTTCCCACATGTTAAAACCCAAGTCAAGGCAGTGGGCTCCACCCTCGTGGACCCAACTCTACGGGTCGTTTACTCTGCTGTGTTCATCACTGTGATGAGCGTCAACATCACCGCAAATTGTAAGTACAGTATAATCTCAATCAAACTGAATCCGATATAAAGCAATTACTGAAGATATTGTTAGAACTACAGACATTAAAGAGTGTACTTACCCTGCACTGAAGACTGATCTCCACCACCATCTGTAGTCTTCAGCAGCAAGCTGAAAGTATGTGAGTGCAATGGACACACAAGCTGTCACACTCAGCAGTATGACAAACACTACACCCAAAATACCATAGAGGGTGTATTGTTCACGTCCCCAGAGAGTTGAAAATATGTAGTACATCTCCACACTGATAGCACTGTGGTACAAAAGGAAAGAGTGAATTAAATTAGTGACAGCCATAAATGTCATGGCTACCCTTTGTAAATATTTAAGTCTCCTTAGATCAACGGCAGATTTCAAATCCAGCCATCTTTGAACATGATTACACAAGTATCAAAAGAGGGCTTATATTTATACCGTTTCCCAAAAGTTTTGCAAGATAATAACAAATATGCACGAAAAGCGGTTTAGAAATGCACAATGACATGACTAGTAACTGAATAACTGCATACCATAATAAATAACACCCCATAAGACAAACTCATGTCTCTTGGGTTGAGAGTCCACAGAATTAATAATGCACAGTACAATTCAGAACATTAAAATTAATTCTATATTACAATCAACATACAAGTGAATTAAAATATTTACCTGAAAGGCAAAAATCCACCAACAGCAAAATGGGCCCAATGTGAACGGTACCATGGAACAGAAGGGATCTCGCGAGCAATATTTTTTGTGCGACAAGGAAAGTTGAATTCTGTTACACCATTCTTGCCCAGGATTCCTCCAAACACAGTCAAGGGATAACCAACTGGAAAAAAATATAAGGAGTATGTAGAAGTGTGTCTGGCAGATTTATGGCAGATTCAGAGAAAGATCACGTCTGCAACTTCAACTTCGTTACTCTTTTCAAAAATGACAAATGCCACTGGACCCATTATCTTTAAGGCATTTTCTTATTCATCAATAAACATCTACATTAATGTCATATTTTGAACCAAAATAAATATACCAGGCTATATTCCACACTTATATTATAAATTTGCTATTCTCTCAAATTTTAAGCAAAAAAAATATATGCAAATGAACACAAGGTATATAATGGATCACTTTCTCAGTAACAACTAGCTGGCAATTACAGAGAACAGTAAAACAACTAAAATTCCCCAAGCAAATCTCATTTAACCCGGGTAGTTTCTTCTCTTGTTAACAATTGCTTTTTTTTCACTCCTCTTATATTCCTGAGTGGCACCTCATTTAGACTACCGGTTCTACTCTCTCTCCAATGGGATTTCTGAAAGTTTGGTACAATGACTGAGGTACCTTGATAAAACTCAGTGTATGGATCCCTTATGATGAGGTGACATGTTTATCAATACATTACAGTAGAGGTGAAGGAAGGTCAAGATACTATACAGGCTAGATGAAGGATAAGAGAAGTCAATTTTTCTAAAGAACACTAGTCTACAGAGCATGAGTCTGAGTAATAATCAAGCATTATGCATCAACTAAAATACCTAACAATGTTTTAAAAGAACATTAAAGGCTAAATAATTATGCAAAAACTTGTAAACCTAATATGACAATTTAACAAACAAGACAAAATCAAGAGAAATATAATTTATACTTACTGCAAAGCCACACAATGAAAAGTAGTATGATGGTAGTAAAGGGTAGTGCCTGTGTTGAATGATAGGCCCAGGCCACAGAGTTCTGTACACTCCATATTAGGAAGAATGGTCCTGAAAATATTATGAAGCTTTAAGCAATTAGGCAACACATACTGAAAGTGGATTGGGTTACCTTCTTGAACACTTAACCCTTACACAGTGATAAAGTCAGTAACTTATCAGGTGCACTGCTGATGAAAGCACATTTAACTTACATAAATGGTTACCAAATGTTCATTGGTAAAGTAACGAACACAAGTTCAAGCTTCATTAAAGCAGTTTGGGTTATCTTTCTGATGAAATTTACTATGATAAGAAATGTAGTACTGTATTGGTGATCCTAAAATCTCAAAGCTTTTTGTAATGATGGAATGAGGATGGTGTCAAAATTTAAGCTAAGTTCTGTAATATCACACCTGTTACTAAATATCAAGTACTGTATTTTGTTTCAGAAGCACAGAAGGAAAATTAAATTACTTGGCATTAAAATTTTTATCCTGTTAGACTGGTATAATGAGAATAAAGATCTTTGTTTTTATTAAATATGAATTAAACACATGATAAATACAGTATATTGTATTTAGACTTACAATTTCTCTTGAAATTCTGTTGATGAATGCAGTTTGACATTCCCAAAATCACTTAAGTTTTTCTAATGAAGCTGTGTTTCATCACAATCTTGGTCTTATACTTTATATTTATGCTGCATATAACATTAACCCTTAGGCCCCGGGTGACGTTCCAGAATGCGTGCCTATTCCCGCCACTGCTTAAATGCCCAGCATGGGTTATCAGGTTCCAGTGTGACAATTTGCCTCTCACGCCACAGGGAAGCTTCCTGAACATAATTACCTACTTTTGTTTGTTTCATTTTTTGTCCATTTTTATCATGTTGTATCAAAGTAATATTGCTAAAAGTAGTGTAGTTGTATTGTAGGATAGTATAACTGTAAAACAATGCTATGATTATGTTATAAATGCATTTATTTGTGGAATTATTTATTATTTTATGCATTACTTGCTCTACCAAACACAAAGACAGCCAGGCAGACTGGCGACCGACTGGTGTGTGTTGCCAAGCACTTTTTTGATAAATTATGCAAATAAAATATTGTAAATGAATTATTTATAGCAAATAAGTATTAAGATCAGTAAATAAATACATTATTGGCCACCTCGGACACAAAGGCGAGTTAAAAAAACTGCTAAGTGCGTAGGGACCACGAGCGACAGCTGTCAAACCAACACTGTCTCCTATCTCCCCCCTCCTCCCTCCCTCTGCGCAGTCACAAAAGTTTATAGAGGGTCAATATATAGTTCTTCTTGCTTAATTTTTATTGTTTTATCATTTTGAAAGGTAAAAAATAATTTTTGGAGAAGTTGATTTTTCTCGATTTACCCCCACGTGGGGGGTTCTGCAACCAGCACCCTAACCCGGTGCTTCAGGGTTAATACTACTCACTGCCATATTTTCTGAAATCCATATTTTCAAGTTTACAATAAAGTTTTCTTTCATTACCAGCTCTTGCTGGTGTACACACAGGCATCATCAGTGTTATTGTTCCTTGAGAACTTCAAAGAAAGTGTCTGGATAATGAGTACAGTACAATGGGGAATGTGGTCTTAGGCTGGGGAAAGTGGTCTCAGGCAATCAGTATGGCTATTACCTACATTTAATTCTTGCAATTCTGTGCCATTAAATGGTTATTCTTTTCATGATCATGTATACATTTTCCAGTACATTGTATTTATACACATGCAGTCTATCCTAAACATTTTGGTTACTGGAAACCTCCAAAGCTTACATAAACCAGGCTAGCAGTGCATCAGTTCCTGGCATCCACATTTTAACAAAAATTTAAGATAAAAAAAAATCAGTTAAACACACACGTGTGCATGCGCGCGCACTAGGGGGCAGTGAAATTTTGCTCAAAGCTGCACTCTTCAGGCATTGTACCTTATACATATCTAAGACTCCATGCCAAATTTGAAGCTGATATGTCGAGGTTTAGTCTGCCGCATTTTCTACTGAAATTTTTAAATTTACCTACAGTACTAGCCAAACAGCCGCTGTGGCGGTGCAATGTTCTGTTCAGTGTTTATCAACTTTTTTTTCATATCTCTTATTTCATTTAAGTTGTCTTGTTGCAGATGAGTATGGTGCTATGTCTATATTGATTATCAGCCTTTTCTCATTTCATTTCTCAATGTTGTGTTACTGTACTGTAATGTAGGGGAGACCTGGGTAAGTTGCCGCTTGTGACCGATACTTGATTAGTGATTATGCTGGAGCTGCCATTGCTACTGCCACCTTAACTGACTATGGCATTATCACAAAGGATGACAAGAGTCAGGTTATTGGACCACATAAGCTGCGGGATGCGAGACAAAAATACCGATTTAAGAGGCAAGAAATTGAGATGGCTAGTTTAGATAATTTGACGTCACTCTATTTTGATGGTAAGAAGACCGCCACTCGTGTGATGATAAAGAATGAGAAGACCGAGAAATGGAGTTCGAGGATGATGGTGAAAGATCATTATGTCATCATGGTTGAGCCTGGCAATGAATATCTCACACATGTGACTCCCAAGACTGGACACGGAAAGCAGATTGCCAAAACTATTCACGAGTTTCTGGTGGAGAAAAATCTAACCCAGCAGCCCATTGTGTGTGTTGATTGTGATGGAACCAATGTAAATGTAGGATCAGAAAATGGAGTCATTCATCATTTGAAATGTTACTTGGTCACCCGCTCCATTATTTCATATGTCAGCTTCACGGAAATGAGCTGCCTTTCCGCGCAGTTTTTTATCACTATGATGGTAAACCAAGTGGTCGTGAGCATTGGCGTGGTCCCATTGGAAAGCAGATCAAGGAGTCTTTGTCTGAGCTTCCAGTTGTCGCCTTCCAGCCAGTCAGTTTCCCTGATTTCCCTGTGTTTAATGATGAAGTGGAGAAAGATCTGTCCTGGGATCAGAAATACCTGTATAGGATTTGTAAAGGAGTTATCACAGGTGTTGTTGAAGATGACTTGGCTGCTATTGAGCCAGGTCCTCCCTGTGTGTCAAGGTGGAACACCTTATGGAGTAGAATCCTCAGGCTGTATGTAGCAACATCAAGACCCAGCCATGAGTTGAAAAGAATTGTCATTACAATAATAAAGTTCAGTGCTCCAATGTGGTTTTACATCAAGATACACCCTTACGTAACACACGGCTCAAGGAACGTATTCCAGTCCCTGCTATATATGAAACACCTGAATAGTGAGGAGGAGACGATAGTGAAGAAGGCTGTCCAGAGAAATGCATACTTCGCCCACACAGATCAACTTCTTCTTGGTATGTGTGCAGATGAGGACATGACTGTTAGAGAAAAAGCTGTCTCAATGATAAGAAAAATTAGAGAGGAGAATCAGCAAAAGGAAGAATGCACTGGCAGATCTGAAGAGGAGGAGGAAGATTCTGATGCTGCTGTTGACGAGAATTTGTTAAACTATACTGATGAGGAGGGTAAAGATGGAGATGGGAATGAGGATGTGCCTCCTGTAGTCAACATGAGAAAGGTGGTGACTCCGAAACTAAAGTGGCAAGCAAAAAACTATCATTCCATGATTAACTGGAGGAATGAACTCAAGACTGAGCCTCCTTACATTGCTTCTCTGTCAAATCTACAGGTTAATGACATTCTTGAGACACCATTAGTGGTGCCCAAGTGGCCAAACAGCACTCAGGCGGTCGAGAGAGGCATAAAAGTGATGACTGAAGCTTGCACTGAAGTGACGGGATACGAATCGAGAGATGGATATATTAGGCAAAGATTATTGTCTTGGAAAATGATGCCAAGGTTCCGCACAAAAAAGAATTTCAATATGAACTTGTAATGATTTTCTATACGGTGTACCTGTAAAATAACATGTGAATTAAATCGATGTCACCCATGTAAAATTTATCATTATCCTGGAAAACATTAAATGACACCTAATTTTTGGTATACACTAAAAGTTGACAAAAAGTCGTTCGCGATGCGGCAGGGTAAGTATACATGAAATGGCATGAAATTTTGCACAGGTGTTTGTTACAGCCATACAAACGATGCCTGAAAAGTGCAGCCTGCAACTCAAATAAAAGTGTTTTTTCCCTGCCCCCTAGCGCGCACGCACGCACATACACCAACAGAGAAAAAATAATATAAGTTTGAAATGCACATACAGTAAAAAGACAGTGACTACCTGCAAAAAGTACAGTGGTGAGGTTGACATTGGAAACCCACTTGGTTCCACCCATCAATCGGAAGTATGTTGAGGACACGTATCCAGCAATAGTTGATGCAAGGGCATACAGGAAAATAGCTGCACTGTTCATGGCACCGTGCCGATGGACATTAAACATTCCCAAGAGAGCCATCCCAATAATGCCCACTGTCACAGCAAGGAACTGACAGCCAACACCTGAAAAAAATTATCAAACAACTTAAACTTTGCATACTGCCATTAAACTCTCTAAAAACAATAGTGACATAAATAATAATTGTTTCATACCCATAATGAAATAATCACACATACAAAGAAAAAAAACTGTTCAACACTCTTGGATTTGAGGGTAGGTGCTCTCCTGCGAGACACTCGGGGTCTGGCCTGTTACTCACATCAACGAACTTGACTGCACCACATGAGAGATAATTGTACATAATGAGTCATAGCAGGCTTGCTATGTTAAATAAAAAGGTGGGATTTGTTGCAATAGCATTGTAAATAAATTATCTACAAACGATTTTATACAAATACTCATAATAAAATAATCATTTCTATATGTAAGCACCAGTAGAAGGCATCAGGAGGCAACATACTATCACCACGTGATGCAATCTCCTTGCACTTTTTGCTTTCCCACCCCTCCACCCTTGCCAGCAACATTATTTTTTAATATATATATATATATATATATATATATATATATATATATATATATATATATATATATATATATATATATATATATATATATATATATATATATATATATATATATATATATATATATATATATATATATATATATTTATTTTTTTTTTTGAGGATTAGCCACAGGCACAGGTCAACGACCCACAACGGGGCCTAGGGGGAGAAAAAATAAGAATAGAGAGAAATTTAAAATGGAAAAGGAAAAGGTTATATTAATCTACACCACGTAGCTGCCAGAAAACCAGCTTTATAAAGTGAGACAGATTGTAGGAGTATGGAAACACAGAAGAAGGCAGAGCATTCCACAGTTTGGCTGTGTGAGGAAAGAAGGATGCACTATAACGGGTTATTCTAGTGTGACCGACATCCACAGAGAAATGGTGGGCACCGCAGGCAAGACGTGTGTCACGAGCCCACAGCCTTGCCGGCGGTACACAGGATGCCAAATCCAATGAACATTGCCCGTTAAAGTACCTGTAAAAGAGAGAGAGTGAAGCAACATCGTGTTGAAAAGAAAGGCAAGAAAGATTGTCAACTAAAGGAGGAGAGTTAATAAGACGAAATGCCTTTGATTCCACCCTATCTAACAGTTGGACATAAGAAGAGCCACCCCAGATATGAGAGCAGTACTCCAAGTTAGGACGAATGAATCCCTTATATATTTGAAGCGACTGCTCAGGAGTGAAGTAGCTACGGCATCTGTACAGCATGGTTAAAAACTCTCACAACACTTATGAAAAAACGAAATCACTTGATGAATGCGAAATCAAGCAAAAGCCGCGAGAATATGTGTGGGAAATGTGGGTCAAAGTTATGTCCTGTGTTGTTGCAACACAAGATAGACTGGTGTGGTAACCTATCCTTGGAGGGCGGTCTACATAGTTGCCAGATCGTGCCAACGTTGCTAAATGTGCATCTTGCATATCTAACGTTCATACACAAACATAAAATTATTTAACTTTAAATTTTTACTTCATATGGAAATTTGCGTATGAAAACGCTTGAGCAACAGTTTAAATCATACGCAATTTTGAGTATGAAAACCCTAAAGCAATAGTTTAAAACACACTCAATTTTGCATATGAAAACCCCAAGACTGTTAATATTTTATAAGTGTTTGCATTAATTCACATGAAAAATACATGAAGTTTAACATGGCATATATGTAAAGTGAGTTTTACAACTTTTACATCATTTCCCTTATAATTAAAGATAAAATGCAAGCGTTTAATCAGCCATTTCAAATTATGCAAAGGATAAATACCTAAATAGAATTACATCTGGTAAATGTTAAGCATTGAATTTAGTTAATCTTTACCATTTTTTTGCTCCCTAGGACCCGTTGTGGGACCCACCTGTGCCCGGGTGGGCTATTTCCTATAAAAAAAAATGGGAAGACATACTGAAGGGTTAGCCAGGATATTGTTCTTTGTCGGCCTTACCCAAAATTGAAGAGAAGAGACTCTTGCGTTCAGGGAAGCGAAACACATCTGTGTGAATGATCTTCCATCCATATTCATCAGTATCCACTTCATCACGTCCTTCCTCGTCAATGTTGTAACGGGCAAAGTCGTTCTTCAACACCCGAGTCTAACATACAGGATACAGTATAATAAGCAGCACAAATAAATAAGTAACATTGATAGGATATAGCACATAAATCATTCATTAACACTTCATATTCTAAGTTTATCTGTTTATGCCTCTCACTATGATATCTACAGTACACTATGCAACAAAGTGCCAAAGTTATGTGAGGCAACTGAGATGAACCAGATATATAACTTTAGGTATTATGGTGATACAGGAACACCATAGAAGACTAAATCTGTTACATCAGTAAGAATGGAAAAAAAAAAATACTGAATATCAAGAGCTGTTTGATCTTGAGTTTGGCCACACTACAAAATAATAGAAGGCAAAGGCTTACTTACGTGAAAAAATAAAAATAGCAGCCTACACTTTGTTTCACACATAAACCTGGGCATGAAATAAGACGTGCATCTTTATGAGACCTTATATGAAATGAAAATTGGACTTCAAGTATGAGTAAAGTGAGAACAATAGGACCATGAGGGCATACCATCCTCTTCCTCCTCCATCACCATCCTTTGACTATGACAAAAAACAAATGTCTTTTGGGCTAAAATTTGAATCTCATTCTAAGAGAAGAATTCCTTCCAAACTCTGCTAGAGACTCATCCAACTTACACAGCAACAAGGGCACAAAACTAGGTCCTCTTCTCAATACAGAATTTGTAGTGAGTTTTATGGATGGACACCCTTCCTATCATTTATTTTAAAAACCATATCAAGAAAAGAAATTTTCAGGGAACAAATTTTCCACAATAAACTTTAATCTATGTAAATAAGTCATCCATCTCTCATATACCAGCAACACTTATTAAAATGAACTTTTCTTCACAAACACACAATTATAACAAAGTTAAACAATATCATGGATAACAAAGACATACCAAAATGATGACGACAAATCCCATGAGAAGAAAAACAAGAACCATGGAATTAATGATGGATAACCAATGGATCTCCAAACTCCTGGGGAAGAAACTGTTGTCCTGAATCAGGTGTCCACGATCAGCAAAACTTATCCTGGCAAACAAAATAAAATGTACTGAATTAGTGTTACTATTTGAGATTTTTGGGTATGTTAGAGTATATATTGTATACATTACAGTACCTCAATCTTCCTTATTTATATCATTCTCATTCCACCTCAAATGAATGAGGTAAAACAAGTAGACAACATTCACAGGGAACTACTGTATTTTACGGCATATACGTAATATGCAACTTTAATAACAAGCACAGAGTTGACTTGAGGGTAGACTCACATTTTTTCTACATTTTTCTACATTTTGCTGTCTTGTTTCTGATTATTTGTGAGAGGATTTTCCCATTATTATTTATTTGTATGTGTTTTGTGTGTGTGTGTACACATATAGTATATATACAGTACAGTGAACCCTCACTTTACGCGGTCAATTGAACCCACGGCGGCCCGCGTAAAGTGAGAAACGCGTAAAGTGAACAACATAACATATGGGATTAATTGAAATAGAGACCGGGCCGACCCCCAAACTCCACTTTTTCAGACACAATACCTACGTTGTAGTAAAAATAACTTCTTAATTTTATGATGGTATGCACACGCAATTAATAATTAAGAGAAAAATCAATAATATTAGGTTTTTTAACACTTACATTAGTAGAAAAGATGGCTGGGCACACGGGGATGGGGGGTTGGTTCTGAGGCAGAGGGCAGATTATTGGCCCTCACCTGTATCACTTGTATCAATTGTATCACTATCCACCACAGAGGTTTGCAGGGCCTCTTTGTCAAACCCCTCAAAGTCCATATAAGTCCATATCCTCACTATCATTATCACTATCACTGACTTGGGCACGGTTGTGGTGGGTGGCGGGTGAAGAACTCGCTAATGTTTTGATGACTGGGCGACCTTATGCGCACCCTGCTCGCGCCGCTCTCCGCGTAAAAGGGTACACATGTCATGGTCACGTTGACTGCTGATCTATTTAACTAATGATTCTTATTAAACTCCACGACCGCAAAACATGAGTGAGCTAGCGACCCCTGAGAAGACATGTTTTTTTCCCCATAGACGCTACACTTGTGTTCCCTCCCAGAGTACCGCCTTTGTGAAGACAGTTATCAATGCGTTGTTATTCCACTTTCTCCTGGGAAGCTCAATCTTGAATTAGTCTGTGTATATCAACTCAAGTAATTCGCCAGACCTTTGTCAACTGAGGGTCATCTTTGAATGAGTAACAGTGAGTTTGTTTGTGATTATTGTCATTGCGTGAGTAGCGATCACTGGCAACTCAGGTGTATTTATACCAGTGTATCGCCAGGGAGACCGTTCCCTGACGCTGCTCCAATGTTTCTCCAGGTATGTTTATGTGTAGCCATTCAGTTAATTCAGTCAATTGTAGTGAATACCAGTGTTCATCAGTGTTCATGATTTAACAGTTGAATTGTCATTCACCCAGTGCAAGAAGTAATATAACATAAATACGTCTGTAGTCTAGACAAGAGAGTTGTTTGTGTTGTCATGCTTCCCAGTCCGTTCCCTGACGCTGCTCCAATGTTTCTCCAGATCTCATTGTGACTCTTGGATCACTCGACAACTGCCCCGGATGTAGTAAATACCCAACAGGGATCATATATGAAACGATGGCACCGATGCGGCCTGATTAATGTGCGCTACTGCCTCGTTGGGCCAGACCCGCCATGTGTCTGGCTACTACCGACCACAACAATGGTCGTGAGCCCCAGTGTTCTACCCTGGGTTACTCCTTGGAAGTATATGTCCACAGAGAGGATTGTAACATGTATGTTAGGGATAATTAGTTGGAAATAATTATCCCATGTTGGGTAGTGGACCCCAGTATGTGCTAGTGTCAGTATTAACGAGTATGTGAGTAAAGTAATCTACAATGAGGGCCATGTACTATGTATTGTGAGTAGGGCCAAGGAACTGGTCCTATTATGCCATGTAATGTAACACCAGTAAGGTTATGTGCAGTAAGAATGTAAGATCTGAGTAATTACTGTTGAGTAAAGAAATATGAAAATAAGTAAAGAGATAAGAAAATAAGTAAAGAAGAAAGTACTGAGTCTGCAATAAGCCCAGAGTTGAACCTGGTAGTTATATGATTAATAATCTTTTCCCCTTTGATTTCATATTAATAAATTTGTTTTTAGAGTACTTTAGGTGTATTCATTTCTCCCCCAGTATTTTACCTTTATTTCCGTCCAAGTGACTTGATACCAGAATTACCATACCCATGTGCCTAGACCCTCGACCATGCTACCAAAAGAATGACCATGCTACCAAAAGAATGTCCATGCTACCAAAAGAATAGGTGACAGAACTGAGTAAGAGTAAGATAAGAGAAGTAAATAAGATGAGGGTGGTGTAGAGGTGTGGGAAACACGCGCCCTCACACACACACCGCGGAAAGTGAGCATTCCGTGTTCGGCAGGGTACCGCGTAAAAGTGGAAACGCGTAAAGTGGGACCGCGTAAAGCGAGGGTTGACTGTGTGTGTGTACATACATACATACATACATACATACATACATACATACATACATACATACATACATACATACATACATACATACACATACATATACATACATACATATATATATATATATATATATATATATATATATATATATATATATATATATATATATATATATATATATATATATATATATATATATATATATATATATATATATATATATATATATATATATATATATATATATATATATATATATATATATATATATATATATATATATATATATATATATATACACACACACAATACAGGTAAAAGAAATAATTGTCCTAAAGGCAAACACAAAGGGAACATACATTTCTTTGCACACGGGTAAAAATGTAACCCCCCCTCCCCCCCCCTGGTCAGCAAATAACATTCGCGGATTTGGCTATTCGCGGCCATTTGGAGATCCAAACCTCGGTGAATTTTAAGGGCATGTTGTACATGTTCCAAAGCTCAGAAACCTGAGAGAAGGCAAACTAGCATATAATCTCAATTTGAATGAAATAAGTACCCTGTACAAGCAAATGTTAAAGAATTATATGATGATTTTAGTAGGCTTATGTTACTTTATAGGTTGTATATTACAGTAATTAATGTACACATACAGTTCATACATACATGGTAATAATGATACAGAAATGAGATCAGTTTCCCTTACTTGGTGGGGATCCATGTCACTGAATAAGTGATCTTCACTGTCATAGGTGCCTCGACATCATCTAGGCTGATGGGGCTGTGCTCTTTTGTTACATTCACATAGATGATCTAGAAGGGTAATAGTAAAGACTGTATGGTAAGAACAGTCTAGTATCAATTATCCATACAATATTCAATACAAACAAATCAATCTGCACAGATGATAATGGTGATGCTTAAACAAAAGAAATACATGGCCACTGAAATGCCATAAGAATATGATTTACTCCTATATATGAGAAAATTAACAGGAGAGATACCATAAAATGAGAAGTACCACAACAGGAGAGATACCATAAAAGGCGAGGTACAGGTTGACAACCCTTTATCAGAAATTCCGAAAACCGAAAAGCTCTGAAAACCAAAATTTTGTTTTGTGGAGCAATTTTTTTATTTTTTTATTTTTTTAAGGGTATTAGCCCACCTGGGCACAGGATCACTGACCCACATCGCGGCCTGGGGGGCAAAAATGTAGTAGTAACAATAATAGTAATAATAATAATAATAATAATAATAATAATAATAATAATAATAATAATTATTCATAGTAAACAAAATTCTTAATAAAAATACAAAAAAATAAAATAAGAATAACAATAATAATAATTATAAAATTAATAATAATAATAACAATAACACTGTAATAACACTGTAATAATAAAATAATAATAATAATAATAATAAAGAAATACAGTACAAGAATGAAAAAAGATCAAAAGTGAGAAACACGACCTAGACCTATGAATTATTATTATCAGTAGAAGTCCAAAAATCCGGACTGCTTGAGGATTGGGTCGGTCCGGATTTTCGTATTTTCCGGATTCTCAGGCAGTACTGTACTTTTAAAATTCAAATTTAAGGAGGATTAAAGAAGAGATGAACAGGTACATTTTGAAAGTTTATTCATTTGCAAATGCAGCATGCTTCATTTATCAAAACGAGCAGTTTTAAAGAAAAAGCTGTGAATTCTAGAATTTTATGCTTTGCCTTTTTTATATCATAAATTGTAGCCTTTCCAATGTCGTATGTTTCCATTAGAACAGTATTGCTCACACCACGTTCTAGTTTCTTAATTATTTCAAGTTTGTCACTCAATTTCAAAGTGTTCTTCTTTATCTTCACACAACGAAGTTCATCTACTTTAGGAGCCATTATTATGGGCTTGTACAGTACTCTGTAAATGGAAAGAGTAGGACTCAAAATTACATACGCTGTCACAGTTTGATTGCTCGTTTTAAAGTGGCGACCACGTGGTCGCTTGTTGTTGCTGTGCAGCTGTGGTGCTCACACATGCGCACATACACACAAAAGCCAGCTAAATTATATATATAAAAAAAAAAGTTTGAGTTTTCGAAAAGTCCGGATTTCTGGCATCTGGATTTTTGGACTTTTACTGTATTATTATTATTATTATTATAATTATTATTATATTTTAGCCCCCAGACCCCAATGTGGGTCAGTGACCTGTGCCCGGGTGGTCTGATCCCTGTATATTTAAAAAAAAAAAAACTAACCATTCTGAAACCCGAAAGATTCCGAAAACCAAAATGCATCTGGTCCCAAGGATTTCGGATAAAGGATTGTCAACCTGTACCACAATAGGAGAAATACCACTACAGGAGAGATACCATAAAAGGAGGGATACCACAGCCAGAGATACCTCAACAGGAGATACCACAACAGAAGATATACCACAACAGGAGATATACCACAACAGTAGAGATACCACAACAGGAGATATACCACAACAGGAGATATACCAAAACAGTAGAGATACCTCAACAGGAGATACCACAACAGAAGATATACCACAACAGGAGTTATACCACAACAGGAGATATACCACAACAGAAGATATACCACAACAGAAGATATACCACAACAGGAGATATACCACAACAGAAGATATACCACAACAGGAGATATACCACAACAGAAGATATACCACAACAGGAGATATACCACAACATGAGTTATACCACAACAGGAGTTATACCACAACAGGAGTTATACAACAACAGGAGGTATACCACAACAGGAGAAATACCACAAAAGGAGAGATACCACAACAGTAGAGATATCACAACAGGAGATACCACAGCAGGAGATATACCACAACAGGTGAGGTACCACAACAGTAGATAACATAAAAGGAGAAGTACCACAACAGGAGGTATACCACAACAGGAGAAACACCACAACAAAAGGGATAAACTGCACTAATTTCAGAAAATCAAACACCCCCAGTGGATTTGGGTAAGCTAAATCCATTTCTGTTGTCTGCCAAAGTTAAAAATGTCTAGTTTGTATGGTATAGTGTGATATTTAATAAGGCTGACAATATACTACTGGAAAAATGTTATTGCCACAATTTTGCTTTCATTTGTGACATTCTTACAGAACTTTTATTTTATTTTTGGCTGTCTTATGCCAAGAAGCAGCTATTCAGGCAGTTATATAAGTACATGGCATTCATACTCAAGCACAGCAATGGAGACAGTGAAACAGGTTGGACACAATTCAACAAAACCATCAGTAAAGCTGATCGAGAAATGAGAACTGTTGGCTCAGGATATTTTCCTGGAAAATGGAGAAATATCCTAAACAGTGCTCCTGATGACTTTATTTTTAACAGTAACAAATCTTCACTAATTGATGAATAACAAATAATCAATGTGCTGTACAATATTATATCATGAATGACAGTAATAGCAGAATGCGTAAGAGAGGTAGTGTGTTGGGGAGACGCAATGGGTGGGAGGGATGGAGGCGGAAGGCAGTGGATATTGTACGGATCTACTCTGGCTGAAGCTAATCCATTTCTGCATCATGGAAATTATA
Organism: Homarus americanus; assembly: GCF_018991925.1. Lineage (NCBI taxonomy): Eukaryota > Metazoa > Arthropoda > Malacostraca > Decapoda > Nephropidae > Homarus > Homarus americanus. The sequence continues at coordinate 5,438,406 of NW_024739542.1, read as the reverse complement.
ATGTAGTTGGTGATAACAGAGGTAGTGATGAGGATGGGGGTGATGATGACAGAGGTGGTGGTGAGAGAGATTGTAGTAAGTGGTAAAGGTGATGCATCTATTGGTGCATCAAAATTGTGTTTGACAACATATAATATTAAACCTCCATCAAGAGAGGAACCAGGAAGAGATGAGGCAAAAGTTCTTAGCCAATCAGAAGAGTGATTGAAATTTGAGACATCCCCTTACCAGCCTAATGGGAAAATTTGTTGTCTCATCCTGACAACAAAGCTGATCTTGCCAGATTCGTGTCCCAGCAGCTCATACTGTAGGTGCCAGTTGACAAAACTATTGTAGCTGCAGGTTTCAGTGATACTGTACGGATCACAATACTGTGGTACTGTACAAGTTAGTAATCTGTAAATCAGATGATTCATGTTCATACGCTACTTCCAATTACCTTACCTTGTCCTCATTGTAGTAGATATTATAGTGCTGGTGGGTCCACAGGAACAACTTGTGAGTGTGAGGGACAAAGCCTGACTCTTCTAGATGACCAATGAAGTCCCTCACAGGTATATCATTGATCACAAACTCATAGTAATAGTGTTCTTCCACAGCCTCCCGCAAGTACTGCACTTCCTGCTCTGAGAGAGTCAGATCACATAGCTTGTGGTTCTGGATGTTTTCTGGAGGGTGAGAAAGAATAGGGTCACAAGTATAGTTTTTATGATATGATATTCAAGAAATAACTGTAATACTGTACCATGAATCCTCACTGATGAAGAGGAAAAACATTCTGGAACATCACTTTGAGAACCCCTAGGTGCTACAGATGAGAGGAGTAGCCTACTGAGGGATCACTATGACTAAAGCTCTAGAAGCTAGCATGTAGTAGACAAAATTACTTCTGCAGTGTCAATAACATCCTTACAGACTCTCAGTTTGGATTTAGAGCTAGAAGGTCAACTAATGACATCTTCAATTCCTTTGATGACAGTCAAGTCACAGTCGGAATATTCCTGAACTTCTCTAAAGCCTTTGATACCATCGACCATACCATCCTCCTGTCAAAGCTTGAACGGCATTAGGGGTTTATCCCACAATTGATTTACCTAATATCTGTCTAAAAGGAAGCAGTATGTCTGCTATAATAATCATCAATCCGACTCCTCACCAATTTTGTACATAAACGATATAGTCCACTCCAGCACACTAATAAAATATAACTTATTTGCAGATGATAGTAATCTCGATGCCAGCAACTCAGAACTCCACTCTTTGATGAGAACTATGAACACTGAATTGACTAAAGTCAGGACTTAAATAACACGTAATAAACTGACCTTAAACCTTGAAAAAATACAAAACACAATCTCTCACAGAAGTAAAACCCTAACCCCAGATTTGGACCATCTGTACCTTGGTAATACAGTCTTCAACCGTGAACAAGATACTAAATTCCTTGGGGTTATTGTTGATGAGAAACTTAACTGGAGAAACCATATACAAGCCATACACAGTAAAGTCAATAAACAGTGCGGTATCCTGTATCACACTTGTCAGTCACTTACTCTTGCAGTAATGAAAGAAATCTATTATGAACTTGTTTACCAACACTTGATACACTGTCATGCACTATAGGTCTCTGGCTCTTCAAAAACACAATCCCAGATTACTGCACAGAAGAGAGTTGTGTGGACAATGACCTACTAGGGGTAAAAAAAAAAAACGGATCACACTAACAAACAATTTGCTAAATTAAAATTTTTGTAAAATTCGAGGATACTAACACCTACTGCTGTGCCCTATTTGTTTACAAATCTGCCAATCACTTGATTGACAACAATTATTTCCAGTTCTGGAATAATCAGAGATACAACTTAAGACATCCAGAGCAACTAAGACGACCCCTCTCCCCCATTGCGCTCCTCTCAGAAGTGTACTGTATTACATTTTATAGGAGTAAACAATAGTAATAATAGACCAATTAAATTAAAATGATAATATAGTGGAATGGTCAATAGAAGATGGAACTCAGTGTTAATATGAATAAAAAAGACAACAAATTAAAGTTGGGATGACATAGTAATGTCAGGGTTGCTGACTCATGCATTGTCTTGTACAGGTAATTGGTTTTAGCTGTAGCAAAGTGCAAAACAGATTTCCATTACTGGCACTGATAAGCCCTTGGGGCAATTTGAGCCCAGGTGGCCCAAGACCAGGATAGATGACCAGCCTGTTGGTGACTATTGTTTCAATAACAGCAGTCTTTACATGAAAATACAGTGCCTTGGAACTGTTACTTTAAAATGTTTAACTCGGAGCGCGAGCAAGGATCATAGAGATAGGATGTGTCGCTCAGACACTCCACCTGGAGTTCATACCAATTGATGTTGAGATAACTGTAGACTGGCGAATTGACCCTTAGATTTTTCTAAGTGGTTTCACCTAGGATTAAATAGGCATTATTGTATAGTAAAAAAGTAATTATTATTGAACTCAGAATATCTCCTAAAATCAAGTGCACATGGCTTCAAAATGGCATAAAAATGCTCATAATATTGGTCAGATTTCAAAACCCCCCAGCTGGGTGGGCTTGCTGTGCTCACCATGTTCCCCCACCCACAATTTCTTGGACCCCTCTACCCCTTTTGATATTCCTGGATCCACCCCTGTTTAAACTCAGTGTAGTTTGATAGTGAAACCTTTCACCATAACTAGCCATCTCCTATAAAGTAAAGTCAATATATACATTGTGTTATAAGAATAAATAGGGAAAATGTAATGTGCAATTTATATAATCCTTCTCTATAATGTATGTAAAGTACTGAATTTTAACATTACACCACTTGTGAGAAGGAATACCAAATGACTTGTAACACAGTGATTATTGAAATTAAAAATTATTTCCCTAAAATCACTAACATACCCATATGGTGATTAAAGGGTGGTGGCAACTTCTCAATCGACCAGAGATTGATAATTAAGGGGCTGTAACCACCAGAGTGGGTTCTGTGAGATTAAATGCCAAGTGATGCAAGAACCATAAACATAAAACCCAACAGTAAGGCCTGGATGAAGTATTATCATGTAACTGACAAGGAATACAGGGTGGTGATCTACTTGGAGGGGGGGGTGCAGTACAGTATTCATATTAACCATGGAAAAAAAAAGGAAAAATGCAACAAAAGACTGGAAATACAAACTTCTTCAAATCATCCATACATTGAAAGTGAAGCTGTATTACCTTTGAATCTGATTTTGTAGTCTGACTTGGCCATTCGATCTCCATCCAAAACCTCTCCCAAGGTAAGGCTTTTGTGCTCAATCTGAAAAAAATATTTGAGGTATAGTACTGATTTTGTTGAGGGGTCAAGATACACTTTATACAAGGAGCTACAGAATTACAAATCATACTAATACAATTAATATGACAGATTAAACTTATGGAGAGAAATACTATGCATTACTTTTAGTTTGTTTCTAATCAAAGATCTAGCAGTAGGTTGTACTACTTTTTGTCAGTTGACCCTCAGTCAACACAAAGGACATTACAGAAAATACGTCGCTGATGATCATCTACATTCACCCAACCAAATCCCTGAACTACCTCCAGCCCTATTATTGTAGTTCTATCACATCCAAAGCATCTACACCAATATAAATCCTACCCAATTTCATCATCAGTCTTCACATAGTCACAACCTATTCCCTCCAAGCTCACAGGTTTCCCAAATAATAACCCTAATTCCCACTTAATTTATAACTACTGGATGTCTTGAACCTATTATCCTTCCATGAAGAGACATTTGTGCCTTCATCCAGTCTGACCTCCCTTGTTCCCATCAGTCTATTAACTGAGTTCCTCATACATAATTTGCTCTGACATAAGCTTTAACTTACATATAAACCATTTGTATCTGTTGTATTTATCCCTCACTCTAACATGCTTATTATACATTTTTCAACTTCTTAACTTCTGTAATGAAAACGTTTTCTCAAAACAATCCCAACGTTCACAGTACCGGCATACCTTGGCTAACTCACCCTTTATGGTCATTGTAAATAACTTCATAAGTCAGTAACAGACCCCCTGAATCCCTGGTTCATTATACAAGAACTCTAGATTTGTTCTTCACTCTCCACTAGTTCTGGGATGGAAGAATAAAATTAATGGCTGTGATCCCAAGAGAAATACAAAATTTAAGAGAATGGGTAAAGACAACTTTAAATTATCAGTGACCCAGGAAGGACCCACACAAATATCAGTGACTCAGGAATGACCCACACACATACCAGTGACCCAGGGTGACCCATACCAGCAAGAGAAGCCAGTCCCAGATGATAAAACTGATGTTCCACCATCATCTAGGCAAGTGTACCCACTCCACTGAATCTTTGAAGAGTCAAGGTGTCACATGTTCAGTACTTCCCTGCATTAGCCAGGGACCACATCCATAACCTTCTCATTTTGGGTTCTTTTACATTCATCTGGTAAGATGTAAACCTACTTTCAAGAACTAGTAGCAGCCCTGAAACTAAGTACATACTGTAATTTCAAAGGTGCTCAGAAGACAACAAACCTCAAAACTTTGACATTTACCAAGGATAGAATGGGTCTGGAATATTGTCTCACAAACAGGCATAATACTGACTGTACCCTGATGTCTCATCTAGAAGTTAAAAAAAATTGTAGTCACTGCAAAAGTTGGGTAGATTTTAATAAAAGTACACGGATGAACTAACTTATTATAAGTCATATCTTGTATTGTATTATATTTAAACAAACTTACAATTTTGGGTCGGCACACTGGCAACTGGTAATAATGGTAGGTCTCATGAGGATTGAAGTAAGGTCCCACTTTGTTGACATACAAAATAACCTGGAAAAAAAAATAAAACACTATACTGCAAGGTTGTTATTATTTAAATCAAATTATTTAAATTGCTGTAAATGATTTATATCAGAATGAAACAGTCATGATTTAAATCAATTATTTTTTTTACCAACACTGTAATTGAAATTTAAGTTTTTCCCTTGATATTTCAACATTCACTTAAAATTATGCAATAACAATATGAATGGTCAAATGACTGCTCAACTGTACAGTACATGCATCTATATTTATTTACAGAAAAATAATAAACGCTTCAGAGGTGCATATTGCATTAGTCTCTAAATTACATTAACTACCCGGTATGCGTTAAAGTAAATAAAGGTAAACCTTGATTTACAAAGCTGCGGTTTATTAAACTTCAAGGTTATGATTTTTTATGCATGCTTTGGTAACAAACAAAAACCCTAAAAATTCTATTTTTTCCCAATGTAATAAAGAAAAGTTATTTTCACTACCAGTATGATTACTTACAGTATTCAGTGCTAGTTTTTCCATAAAGAATCAGTGGATTGAATACTGTAGAGTAAAATGTTAACTGGAAGTACCCTGTACAAGTGTCCACTATAATATAACAATGAAAATCGGGTGTTTTATATATTTGTTTCCAAATAATTTTGCTTGCGGGTTAGTCCTATATAATTACCAAAACGAATGTCTGATTTGAACCAATCGCATCATAAACCATCAGAAAAACTTTTTTTTATCAGGTTCTTTGGTTGCTGTAATCTGCAATTTTACCAAATATTCACCCTACTGGAAATAAGCATCCCATGGCTTTGTCAGCTGTCCTTGGTCAAATTGACTAAATATCTATACATTAAATCGGAAAAGACAAAAATATGAATTAATAATCATATGAACACCTAAAGATATCTTTACCCTTGAATGGCTGAAAAAAATGGTCAATTAGCATAACTATAACAAATTCTGCCATCAGTGATTATTATTAACCTGTGTTGCCCCGCAACCTAGATGCCGACAACACTTGGTTGTTACACTCTACAACACAACTACTACAACTTGACAATAACTTCTATTAACAACTCAGAGCGATGACAACCATACCTCTTCTCCATTCTTGTAGGATACAGCTAATGTGGCTGAGAAAGACGAAATTACGATAGTTAACACCAGTAATGTTTTCATCTTGCTTCGTGGCGAAAAACACCAGAATATAAAGTCACAAGTAACAGTCTTGATCTTATGTCAAAAATAACAAACAAAACAGCATCGAGCAGCATGGAAGTGTCTCAGACCCTCCTCCACCAGGCACTGAACCGCCTAATAACTTAACACTCTTACTTATACTACAGGCAATGTAATCATTTAATCATATTTATGAAAATTTTCAGCATGATTGATCAATTAATTCACCATTTTCACTATTTTAGCTACTATTGCTAATATTAATTTATTTATAAGGCTGTTGTTAATTACTGTAAAGAGTTTCCTTTTGGCGGTGAAGCTTATTGAAGGAAAATTTGCTGACGTATAACATATTTTACGCGAGCTCCTGCTTTTATGTTAATATTATCTTTACTTTATCCTATTCTTATTCATGCTGAAGAGGTTTTGTGTTTTATTAGTACCAATGCAGCAGCCAGGGGTCATTTTTAAAGTTTTTATTTTATCGGGGCAAGTTATTTCAACCAAAGTAAATCACAGCATATACAAATTTTACTCAGAATGCAAAAATATACAGCAGAAGTGTTATAAAAACCAACTTACATCATAACAACCAATTTAGATTATGATAACCAATTACTTACATTATAACAACCAATTTACTTTATAATAACAAATATTCATTATAACAACCAAGTTATTTCATAGCAAGCAACATACATTGTGGCAACCAATTTACATTATAACAATCAACTTACATTATGATAATTAATTTAAATTATAACAACCTATTTACATTATAGCAACCTGTGCTGGGCATTTTGGAATAGTAATTTACGCATACTCGTTTGTGGCAGGACTGCAGATCTCGTGGCAATGCGTAAAAGTAAAAATACGACTCTATTCCATCGCAGCTGATAAAAATTAGTGATGATTTTTTTTGTCAAAAAATCTAATTTCACTTAAAAGGATAATTATTTTGTTCCACGCCACTAACTATGTGATTTTTTTTGTCTGCCAGTGTAGCTAGTCTTATTCTCCTCAAGGAGTGAAAACAGTTATTTCCTTGCACACACTGGCCGAGGCGGAATGGCAGAGTTGGTTAAAAGGTATTGTGAAAAATTAACAGCATTCCGAGACAAGACCTCAGCCAAAACAAGACCAGAGCCATGAGTTATACGTGGCACGGAATGAAGATCGTGAGGTTAACTCCTCCACCTTCAACCCCTCCCGAGAAGCTGAACCTCCTCGTCCTAAAGAGGTTCTTTACTCATAATCGTATAAAGGGGATAACGAAGATTGTCCGCCGGCCGAATGGTAGCCTTCTGGTTACCCTTCGGTGAATGGGGGCAGGCCAAACAACTGAAGGACGTTTTATACCTCAACGAAAGTATATACATCAACAATGTGCTACTTAAGGTGACCGCTGACCTTTGTGAAAACGCAGTGTGAGGGTCATCTCCCACACCGAAATTGAACATCTGGAGTTCGACGAATTACAAGAACTCATCGGGGAATGTGCAGTTCAGAGGAAGCTGTCGAGACCTGAAGGGGAAGTCACCTCCGCCGTGGTCGGTTTCCTCAGGGCACTTCCCAAAGAGGCTTTACTGGGATGGGACACCGTTCCAGTAAAGCCATATATACGAAGACCAACGAAGTGCTACCATAGTCAGCGCTCCGGCCACGCAGCCAAGAAATGCCGGGCTCAGGAAGTCTGCGCCACGTGCGGGACAACCGGGCACCAACACACCTCGTGTGAAGCAACACAAAAGAACTGTGCAATTGGCGGCGGCCCTAATTCCTCCTCCAACCGGGAGTGTCCAAAGTGTAGGGAGGAGTGTAGGGTGGCCAAGTTGCGGTACAAGAAAAAACTCACGTCTCTGTTACGCACTGTTGTCAAGTACTGGGCATGCACTGGCTCCTGAATGCATTTGAACCTGCTCCATTGTTGGTCAAGTCTGGTCTTAAAACAGCTCACTCTGGGTGCCGTCACAACATTCTGGCAGGTTGTTCACAACTCTCACTCCGAAAATGTTCGCCTTCGCAGTTTTCTGGACTTGTGGCTTCTTCAACCTTGAGCTGTGACCCCTTGTAGGACGGGCGTCCGCCAGCTCCAGGTATGGACACTCGAGTGAGTAGTAACCTTTGAGATGTTTATATACCTCAATTAGTCTCCCCCTTGCCCGTCGGTACTATAAACTAGGCAGTTGCAGGCGCTCTAATCTCTCAGGGTAGCTGAGGTGCCGAAGTGCAGGCACCAGTCTGGTGGCCCTCCTTTGAACATTTTCAATCAACTGATAGTCCCTAGCATATCTCGGGGACCAGACGGGGTGACAGTACTCCAGGCGGGGAAGTACCTCTTTCCGTTCTAAGGGAGGTGTATGCTCCTACTAGGGATGACTCAGGTGGAGTCGAGGCATTTACCTTTTCCTCACTTCATGATCTGGAACAAATAATTAAATCCCCTTAACATGTTCCACATCGATAAAACCAACTTGCAAACATTCTTGATCTTTGTTTTACCTCTATTCCCTCACACAATTCATACTCAATTTCTCCCCCCTTGTGGTCTTCTGATCACAATTTTATTCTATTAAATCAAACTGGGCGCGACCAACTCCCCCACCCACCTCTAAACGCTAACTATGGCATTTAAATTATCGGAGGGCACTAGCAATCCTTGCGAGAATTCTTTTCCGACTTTCCCTGGGGTAAATGTTGCTTTTCCTCTCGGGACGCCTCGGTATGTGCTGGGGTTATACTGGGTGATATGACTGCATTTATCCCATCTTCTACCAAAACTACCATCTTCAAGCCTCAGGTCCGATACACCTACTCGCGTTTTATTTTCGATTTTGCGTAGTAAAATGCCTTAGGTTTGACTTGACCTCGATTGCAATCCGCCTGTTACTCTTTTCAGCCCTTCTACGCTCTGAATTTGCTTAGTTCCTGGACCTGGCATACATCTTCCTGTCCTGCTTATCATTTGTCCTAACCCACCCATCGAATTTCTGAGTGTTGTCTTACCTTTGTCAACCGCTGCATGGTTCATGTGTAGCAGTCTCCTTGTATTCCTGGAGCCTATAATTTGTTTGGTCTTGTTTATATATTTCTCAATCCAAGGTTCAATTTACTAGCTACAACATTAAAAATTCAATGTAATAATGATTGCTATTGTTATTAAAATATATTTCCAAAGTACTGTCTTTATTGATAATTCAATACTATTTACTGTATATATATATATATATATATATATATATATATATATATATATATATATATATATATATATATATATATATATATATATATATATATATATATATATATATATATATATATATACTGTATAGTACATATTAATTTGAAGAGTTTTCATTCAATACAAGATCATACATGTTAATAAAAGATTATCTGCAGCATAAAATTCCTTCTTATTCAAATTACAGTATAAAGACAAACAAATCATCTCTCATTAACAGAAAACAATTCCAGATATCTATTGCTTTAGAATGGTACAGTATAGATCAACCTAATGACTAAAAAATAATTGTTTGCGTTTATTTCCTCATGCAAAAATAAGTGACTATTAATGTTAATTGAAATAAATACAACATGGTATTAGATACAAGGACCTTTTAATACATTTCGGTGGTAATAATGTTAAACTTTGTCCTGTATATTTCGTTTTCCACACAAATAAATATAATGGTAAAGTTACGCCAAGTCTTATAAGAATAATGAAAGGTGCAGCTAGCCATAAAAAAATATGAACATAAGCTAATGACAAAAATATAATCATAATCATACTGAGGTAACACAAACTACCCTGCTGGGTGCACGGTAGTTACATATGGGTAAAGCCACCCAATGTCATTTACACTTCAAGATACAGTACCTCTTACATTTCTTGTCAGATTTGTCTTCTTGCTCCTTATGAACAAACTTATTATACTTGTTTTCACCATTAATACTTACATTTGGTTTTGTTTCTTTTCACAGGCCTGATTAGTTCAGTCTTCTTTGGTGGATATTTTGGCCTCCAGCGAAGCTTATGAGGAGACATGGACATGTGTTTGCCTACTTCACCTGACATCTTCAACTGTTCTGCGTCATAAAGTGATGCTCTAACTGAGAATAAGGATGGACTATATGGAAGAAACTGTGAGGTGTTCCATGGCGAGAGAGGAACGCTTGATGGGTGTTCAAGGTGACAACATTCGTACTGGTTAATATCGTCGCTAGTGATGTCAACACCTTTTGTGGGAGAACCAAACAAGTTCATCTCTAAAACAGATCGAAGAGGGGAATTATATTCAGCATATAAGAGAGGAACTGTCTTAAGATAATTTGAAGTAAGAAAATCATTGGTCTGAGGCGGACATTTCAACAGTGGAGGATAAGAAGTGGATGTACTACAGTCTTTCTTTGGTGATGCTAAGTTCTTTGGGGACAAACCACCAGGCATCGAGGTATATTGTGGCCACATTGGATCAACAATACCACAATGGAATCTTGGGATACTTTTGGAATCTTCATGACTTCTGCACGAAATTAGTGTCCGGGATGGTCTGGACAATCCATTATGATCTTCATTTGAATTTTCCTTGTTCTTGAAACGTGGAGATGCGCTCGTTAAATCTGCCTTACGAATATGTTTATCTTGAACTTCCACTGTTCTCATATCACTGACATTAATTGAAGTGGAGTGTAATGTGTGTGTGGCTCCTGAAGAACATACCGGAAGTGAAGATGACTTATTGACTTTGTCGGACTTACTCTGCGTCAGTGAACCTGATACACACTGTCTCATATTCTGTGGCTTCCACCTCGGATTGACGGCAACAGAATCAGCATCACTAATGAAATAATTATGTTCCATGTGGGTTTTATTCACCTGACAATATCGTTTTCCGCTTTTATATAAGTGTTTCAGGTTTTTAAACTGATCATACTTCCTCTTGATGGTATCAAATTTAACCCTGTGGTTCGTATTCTCTTGTGAATTTTGTATCTTTGGTTTGCAATTGGACAGAGAAGTTCCTGCAAGTGTTGATGGGTTGTCAGCCGAGTGGCAGAGGTCCGTCACGTTCACCTCCTCTGGGTCCATCTGAATGTGTCGAAGATAAATACCCTAAATACCACACAATTAAAAGATATAGCCACTTAAATTACAGAGAAAAGATAAGGATAGATAAATTATTCAGAGATGGTGTATGTGTGTTCTTTTTCAACCTTTTCGTGCTTAATGCACATCAGGCAAAAACGAGAGCCCACACACACACACACAATTACCTCTATTTTTTTTCATTCTCATCTGTAAATGATGTTTTGCTATGGCACGAGATCTTCTACAGTGCCCCAAATCTAGTCTATCTTTGTGACAGGGAACTTCTCACAAGCTCTTCAAATGTCTCACGTGCCACAATCTCCGTCTAATCAAACCCGTTGGTGCGTCCGAGTACAGTTCTCTGAGGGTTGGCGATCACAGTCCTCCACTCCAAGCGTTCTCGGGCTGTTTTTTACCAATCCTATAAGGTTTTGTCTCTCTCTGGCCATCAAGTTTTTAATCTAATTCATCCTCCCTTCCCCTGGCCCTCCTACCCTCAACTTTGTCTTTTAATATTTCTGTTATTATTCCCTCATCCTTAATTATATGACCTTTTAAGTATTTCTCTAAAAGTTTTTACTAATTTTAGTATTTCTTCATTTGTTTTCCTAATGAGTGTTTATCTCTCTCCCTCCTATAGCGTAGACATCCACCTCCTTGGTCTTCCCCTCTTCCTTTTGCCCTCCATCTCTGAATCATACTCTTTTTTATTAATACTTCACATCCCATTCTATATCTATAATGAATTTATGTTCAAATTTAATAATCCTGTAATGAAACATAGTTCAATATAAAATGACTGACAAAATATTTTCTAATATTCTGGGAACCTTGCGTAAAAAAAAAATAATAATTCGGATCAACACCTTATTCTAACACGAACTTTATGCTGTACTTTCCCCACCCCGAAAAAAAAATAGTGCAATCATATCGTAGCGTTGATGTTGCCTTGCATTAATTAATAGAACTAGGGGGTTTATTTTCAATTTATATTTCCCCCTGTAATCTGTCAAACATACCCCCCCCCCTTACACTTATCTGGGTAATGGTATAAAGCTAAGCACACCTTACTTATTAAAACATCAACACAAAGATACCAACTAAAATACATTCGAAATCGCATAGCATCACTACTACCGTAACTGGATGCGTTCTCCTGCCACTAACAACGAGGAGAAAATTAATGTACTGTATGTACAGTATATGGACCTTTACACTCGTAGTTGTTTACCTGCGTGTGTCGCAAATGTGCCCTTCCTCTCTGTTGTTGTTTCTGCTGCCCATTCTGTTCATGTTGCTTTGGCTGTTCTTGTTCATGTTGCCTTAGCTGTCCTTGTCCCTGTTGCTCTGGCTGTTCCTGTTCATGTTGCTTTGGCCGTTCTTGTTCAAGTTGCTGAGGCTGTTTTGTTTTGTTTGGATTTTGTAGTTTTTGTTTCTGTTGTTTTTGCTTTCCTTGTTCGCGTTTCTGCTGCTTAAAGAAGTTCTCCCTCCAGCCATTCCCAAATCGATCCATCACCCCCAAGTAACTTTCCTCGCCTGAAACACGCACAAGAATCATCACCGGAGGAATGTAATATATTATGAACCTATACTAGTAAAAAATGGCCAATAAATAAAAAAATCAGCCAGTCATATTCAAAATTGTGGTACATTGACGATGGCATGGGTGAAGACAATACTCCATAATTATGTCCAAAGATGACAGATAAGATGAGTAAGTACCTCTGATGGGTAAAATAAGTGCATCTGATGGGTAAAATAAGTGCATCTGATGGGTATCATAAATGCATCATATGATTAATAAAAAGTGCATTTGATGGGCAAAATAAGTACAACTAATGAGTTATAAGAATTTTTGATGGATTATAAATATACCTACAGAGTTAAGCAAGTACCTCACATCTGATGGGTAAAAATAAGTGCAACTAATGCGTTATATAAAATAACTTTGATGGATTATAAATATATCTGATGGGTTATAAGTGCATCTGATGGTGTCATTAATAATCAGAAATATGAGCCCAAGGGAAAGCAATCAAGATGCTCTACGTGTATTGACTGTAAAAAAAAATCCCACAAGTTACTTAAAAAGGGACAATTAAAACTTCCTTATTCTATTTTACTTAAACAGGGACAAGAAAACATCAAAATGGTTTACATTGGCTGAGACAGAACAACATCTACAAGTAAAATGACATCAAAATTACACCGAGATTCTCCCATAGCTGAGTGCGATCTGTCATCCCACCAGGAAAATATTCAGGAGAAACGATGGTGTTATTTGCTAAGACCTTTGAACCCCTAAAATTAAACTTATTACAGATTCTATATTGCAATATACAGTAACTCCCCCAACACACCTGAATATTTGTGTAAGTTTAAATTGGTAGGAGTGACTTTCAGAACTATTAATTATAAGTGATTTATTTACACATATACACACAGACAGACAAACACACACACATACGGACCACCGAAGGGTCAAGACGTACCTGGCGCTCCTCTCGGAGCAGCCAGGTCAACTGTTAAGTTGGCCCATACCAACCCCCTCCCCTGAACCCTCCTCCCCACCGGAATATCAACAAGTTCTCGCCAGAAGTTACTATTTCATTTAGGAAAGGAATGGAACCAGTGTTAAACAGAGGTGAACAGTGGTGAACAGTGCTTAAGTCAGTGAGAACAACTCAACAGTAACAGTGGTACCCAAGTTGACCTTCACACAGTGAGATCCCAGGTATCCAGTGATAACGGCCCGACCCAACACCCAGCGATGTGTTAACCCCTCTACGATAGGAAGGCCTGGGACCACACCTCACTCATAGAACACCGTCTGTGAGGGAACTACTACACCACGTGAGGCCCCTCATAACACCATCTGTGAGGGAATTACTACACCACGTGAGGCCCCTCATAACACCATCTGTGAGGGAATTACTACAGAGGAATTACTACACCACGTGAGGCCCTCATAACACCATCTGTGAGGGAATTACTACACCACGTGAGGCCCTCATAACACCATCTGTGAGGGAATTACTACACCACGTGAGGCCCCGCATAACACCATCTGTGAGGGAATTACTACACCACGTGAGGCCCTCATAACACCATCTGTGAGGGAATTACTACACCACGTGAGGCCCCTCATAACACCATCTGTGAGGGAACTACTACACCACGTGAGGTCCCTCCTAACACCATCTGGGAGGGAGTTACTACACTACGTGTTTGCTGTTCAACACCTACATTAATCTGTATGTTCACTGTATGTTCCTTCACCTTTCTCTAATGAAGGCTTTTGTTAAACCACCAATGTATGTAATAAGTCATTTATGTCCAATGTATATTTTCAGCCTTCGGGCTGCAGAACTTTTTCAATAAACCGTTAATTATTATTATTATTATTATTACACAGACAGACAAACACACACACATACACAGACAGACAAACACACACACATACACAGACAAACACACACACATACACAGACAGACAAACACACACACATACACAAAGACAAACACACACACATACACAGACAGACAAACACACACACATACACAAACAGACACACACACACATACACAAACAGACACACACACACGCATACACAAACAGACACACACGCATACACAGACAGACAAACACACACACATACAGACAGACAAACACACACACATACACACAGACAAACACACACACATACACAAACAGACACACACACACATACACAAACAGACACACACACACACATACACAAACAGACACACGTTCCAAAATACAGTATTGTGACAACTTTAATTTCAACCCCTGATGTAGCCTCATAAAGCATGTCACTAAATGGCAATGCAAAGTAAATTCTCAAAGATTCATACGTTGTTTTCTATCAGTAATTGGCGTTAACATAACCTCTTTATGACAATTTTACTACAATTTTTACCTCTATTTGGCTGCCTAATTTGTGTAAGGGCTATTGTGAGACAGTAATGCCTTTTTCAACCATCATTTATGGGGGAAAGTTACCCTACGAATCCTAATCTGGTTCTGATTCTCAAAGTATGTATGTATACTTGCCAACAGTGAGTAACAGAGACGTGACCGATCGCCAAGCGGCTAACGAGCTGATCAGTGGTGAAGAGGATAAAGGTAAAAATAAGTAAAGAAAATTTACAAAAAAAAAAATCTTTCAACACACATGAATCATTTAAGCTACATGTACTCGTGGGTAAATGGGGGATAAAACTGTACTAAAGCTCTTGTGAAAGAATCTTTGAGAATGTGAAACGTAAAGCTAAGTCACTCACTTGGGCAACCCTGACTTAAGATGGCGACGCCCACCTTGAGCCACTGCAGGTAGAAGAAGGCATGTTTGATGATGCTGAAACGGTTAAAAGTAACATTATTATACACCTACAAATACCTTAGGCATCTACAGTTACAGTAAATACCTTTACTTACCTACAGGATCAAGAGGGTCACTATACCCAGTCCACGCTAACCTGGCCCATAAGCCACGCCACTCGTCTATAGCTACAATTAGCTGATTGGTTCCCCTGACGCCCATATTATTAAACAACATCTTCCCTTGAAGAGGGTAGTCGTGTTTCAACCCGAGAAGGTAGGAGGACTAGGAAAAAACCGAGGTGGATGATTGAAATTAAAAGCTGAGTCCCCAGAAAGATGCAAAATCTGAGAGGATTAGTAAAGTCAACCGTGGTCACCAACCCTCAGACATGAGGGTGGCACCTTGATTGGTTGATTGGACTACCTGTAAATTCATGGTTTAAATACCTTTAATGTGCCATACCTGTATAATGTTGAATTAAATATTCATGATAACCTATGAAACTTCAAACAAAATATATATAATTTTTTCAATAACTTAGCATATAATAATAATAATAATAATAATAATAATAATAATAATAATAATAATAGAAGATGTAGGACTTACTTGGACTTGCTAGGTTGTTTCAGTATAATAGGCTGAAGGCGCCACAGAGGCAGGAGCTGATCGCCTGCGTAACAATTCAAAAGTCTCCTGAGAAAGAGACATGTACTTAGTCTTGTCATTATCATCTACCATAATAACCAACAAAATCTTTTATAATGAGACAAAACTCATATGAAGAGGTAAGGTAGGACCTTATAGTAGTAGAGTCGTATAGTGAAAGAAGTAGGTAGCGTGACTCAAAGGTGTGGGGGTGACTACGTATATAAACACAGGCTCAGTACAAGTGTAGTATATAAAACACAAATGCGTGTTACAGCTTTATTTTACTAGTTGCATAGGGGGAATTAATGCGGGGGATTCGTACACAGGGTATGATAGACTATGATATGTTCGTGTAACTTTACAAGTCGAATGGGCACTTCACTAAGTCGATCGTTGGGAGGTTCGGGATCACTGCACTTCTACCACCTACACAGCCAGCACTTACTTTTACACGTTGTGTTGACAGCACTCTGTCGATGGGCTGAGACCTCGTTGCCTTTAGTGACGGACTTCTTTGATGAGCGGGACTGGGGACGTCGTTGCTGGCTCTCCTTGGTTATAAGACTCTGACGAGAGGAGCTCCAGCCCCTATATATTGGAGGAGCCGGGGGATGACCTCTACTGAACTGGGTGTGTCTTGGCCGGGTTGTTAGGTCAACAGGGGTGCTGGCTCATTAGTGGGTCCTTGAATTAACAAGGTCATGACGCCGGGTTGAGCTGATCGAGTGGCGGTGAGGATTCTGGTTCCCTCGAGTCAGGTCTGGACAGCTGTTTGCCCAGGTGTGGTCATGTAGCAGGTCAGTAGTGCTTTCTAATTATTACCGCCCGGGTGTATCTTGGCCAGGTGTGGTTTCTTTAACACGGTTATATCGTAGAGTTACTCAAGACTTGTACTTAGCGGCCAGGGTGTGTCAACTGGGTACTCGCTGTTATGTGTTGTAATTCTCTGGGCTGTAAGCTGTGGTCTGATAATCAATCATTACACTTTACTCTTAACGAAATTGGGTTCATAATAGCTCTAGACAAGAATATCAAGAACAATAGCCACCTTTAGTTGTGGTGTCCGTTTGGTAAATAGATAAATTAGGTAGGAAGGCAAAAATTCATCCAATTATAATGTTTTAAGTTTTCCGAAGCTATACTGTTCTATTAAATGGCTTTCTGTTATCATGAGTGGGTCCCATAAACATGAGTCACACAAGAATATAGCGTGGTTAACTGCATTCCACCTCCTCCACTTCCCCAACTCATAGTTAGGTACCCATTGCAAGTTGGGTGGATTGTGAGTGCCCCCGAAATCGGACAGGATATAAGCGCTGTATCCCCCATAATTACAGATAAACATAAAGAACAAGTTACTTCTTGGGTCTATGACCAATTGACCATTCTACCCACCATAGGCCCATGACGGGTAGGTCGAGTGCAGTTAGCCTAGTTAATCCAAATGCCTCTTATCTGGTTGTAGTGCTGTGCAGTGTCTGTCTCACCGAGCATCATGCCCAGCATCTTTTTTTAGCTAGTTAGCCTTTGACGGATGTTACCAGACACTAGGTGAAGTTATTAGAGTACTGCATGTAGATGGCTAAGTTACAGCCTCATAACTGGCTATAGGATAAAGCTTGAATGCCGCGTGGTTGGATAGCTAATATATAAGTGGAAATTGGGACTGAATAACCTAATTTCCAGTTTCGTCCAGAATAAAATTTAAAACTGCAATGAATTTACCCAAAGGACTCTGTAGTTTGTTCAGGATAAAATCTGTCATAATCTAGTGACGTTTTCCACCAATGTGCTAAAGGCGGTAGCTCGGTGATCGCTTCGTAGGAATAAATAATATTCAGTGTACAGTAACGGGAACAACTCGCATCTTGAAATGAATTCTAGCAATTGTCAGGGTTATTTTGGTAGAAATTTCACTGTCGTAAGGTCAGTAATATGTACCTCCTCATGATGCAGTGGTGACTTTCAAGACAAGACTTGACCAACACTGGAGCAGGTTCAGGTACATTCAGGAGCCGGTTCATGCCCAGTACTTGCCAACAGTGCGTAACAGACATGACCGATCACCCAAGCGAAGAGGATAAAAGAAAACGTAAAGGATCAGATGAATGATGGTCATATTACGCTGGAGCAAATCCATTTATCAATTGACACAAAGTTGGTTTAGGAGCCGAGTTACAACAAGCTTTTAACACCTTTTTTGCACTATCACTCGTTTAAAACAGATTTAGTGTACAATATTGTATACCTAAACTGACCATGCTGATCCATTGTGAACTTGCATGATGATTTTATTGAATATCTATCTTATTATCTATTGGGGATGTTGATATGAATTCAGGGCACCATTGGTTTACCTTATACTTATAGTCAAGTTGTTGTCTCGTGAAGCCTTTGAAGACAAACTTCTTAAAACTGGTATATCTAAAGCCAAAACATTTCTGTAAACACAGATAGCCTTATTACTCGATATAAATATTCTTAAAGTTGGGTTTGTCTTTTAATTATTCTGGCTGATCAAACTTGACGATACTAACACACAAACGAAGCCTCCTCCAGTCATCTTTTTTACTTCACGTTTTTTATCCTCGCCGGTCGGTCGGTCACTTTTTTTTTTACGCCTCTGTTACTTACTGTTAGCAAGTACTGGGCATGCACTGGCTCCTGAATGTATCTGAACCTGCCCCATTGTTGGTCAAGTCTGAAGCTCACACTCGGTGCCGTCACAACACTCTCTAGCAGGTTATTCCAAGAGTTCACAACTCTCACCCCGAAAAAGTTTGCCCTCAGTTTTCTGGACTTGTGGCTTCTTCAGCCTTGAGCTGTGACCCCTTTTGGGACACGCGTCTGCTAGTTCTAGGTAGGGACACTACTGAGTAGTGCTCTTTGAGATGTTTATACACCTCAATTAGGACACCCCTTGCCCGTCTGTAGTATAAGCAATTATCAATTCAGATGCCGCCTTTGTTCCATCGTATTTTCGCAATAATAAACTTGCATCTGTAAACTATACAATAGAAAATATATTTCAGTTCTTACCTTTTCCCCGAAGAACACTTCGACTTGGCCATATTGCTAGTTTATACAAGTTGAAGGTTACTTGACCAGTGAACGTCTCTTCTCCTGACGATCATAACAAAATTAACTTTTGGCGCCCAAAAAATCGTAAACATCCTACGGGTCCAAAATTATATATATATATATATATATATATATATATATATATATATATATATATATATATATATATATATATATATATATATATATATATATATATATATATATATATGCTGGTAACCCCGCTTCAGAAACTTGGATTTAAATAATGAACTAAAAGTAAACTATATAAAATAAAACATAATTCACTCACATTATAAAATATATTCTCAATATTATGATAAAACTAAAAATTAAATACATTGCCTGACATCCTGGCAAAACGTGATACACTGAGCACAACTGCGTTACTTTAGTCATAATAATTAGAGCTTTCCGGGATTTGCTTTGCATAAATATCACTTTATGAGTAAAGACTTACAGTATAACAGATAACCAAGCAGGTGGGTCCGTTTCACAAGACAGGGAATATTCAATGTTAGCTCTATGTTTTAAAGTTTAGTATAAACATCTTTTAGACAATTCAATAACAATGTAAATTTATGTAAAGCAACTCGTTCACACAGCATTGTCAAATGTGTACTTACTTTCTTTAATACTGTAGTTATGTTCCCTCCGGTATAATTGCTTCAGGTAAAGGTCATTTAAAATGTGTGTTATTTGGAAACAGTGGTTTGTTCCATCAAATAACCAGAAAATGACTATTTGAAGTGTATAAACATCAAGGCATCAGAGCGTCCCTATAAGAGTACTGAACATGTCTGCCAATTGTCAACCTGAGCGGAGCGGTTCATGTCTCTATACTGCCGCCACCACCACTTTTTAACTGTTTTTATTTTCACTTTTACCTTATTCTCTTCTCATCGAAACAAAACCAAATTTTCTCGTATTAATATAAAAAGTTACTATTGAAGCATTGGTCTGAATTATTACGAAGCTAAGATTATAATCGGATTATATGAGCCAAATTGAGAGTGACTTAAATTTGGTGGCTGATAATATAAACAGGTGCAAGATGGCGGGTGTTGGGGATGTTCGGGAACGAGATAGCAGCTCGCCCTCACCTGTCGAAACCCCAGACAATCCCGATGGAACTAAAGATAGAGCTGCTTTGGTGGAAGAGGCAAGTCCTGTCTATATTGTGTTTAGAGGAAATTTTGACAAAACGTCGGGATATTTGAGAAATTGATGTTGTTATGATTGGTGGACTCTAGGCTTTGTTGACATTCAGGTATTGTACACTCTTATTTCTTACAGCCGTGGCCTCTGACAAGCAACATTAACAAGCTTACTCCTGCCCCATTCTCATATATGTTCTTAGTTTTTGTGCTGCAGGAGAGAGAGAGTTGTGAAACCATAAGGTATAAGTAATGAACCGTGACATTTGTGTGGTAAGATAAGGAAGGGCTGTGGTGGTGTCTCTTGTTCCTTCTCGTTAACCATATCTCCTAGCTCCATTTATCTTCCTACCCTATGTATCATCTCCCCTTGAGTTTATTGGTTCTGTATCTTAGGTTTTTTTAAAGTAATGTGAGTTTTATTAAAAAAGATTTATACAACTTTTACTGGTCATTGAATTTTGTTGTGGTAACCCAAGAACTGCCGAGCATTGACTTGTTACCATAGTCAGTAAGTATCAAGTGTCACATTTAACCCAAGAACTGCCGAGCATTGACTTGTTACCATAGTCAGTAAGTATTAAGTGTCACATTTAACCCAAGAAGTGCCGAGCATTGACTTGTTACCATAGTCAGTAAGTATCAAGTGTCACATTTAACTCGATTGTTTCATTATTTCATTGGCTGAGACGAGGTTTTCTACTACCTGGGCAGAGTCATCTGACGCGTGTTTAAACAGTTACCGATCTAATCAGCCATAGGTTGTCATATTTTGGGTACATGATTTACTTTGTGTGTGTGGGTGACGTTGGGATTTGTTGAACGTTTCTTACCAGGTGGCTTTTGATGTGAGAGTTGATACTGTATCAGAATGACTAGTTGATACAGAGTGAGGTCGATTTTTTTGTCTTGTGGAAGCCATCTACTCTGAATGGGATTTAGAAGACTAAAGTAAATAAGAGATATTTATGGTGTTACTGGGGAAGAAGGAAATGGTTATCCAGGTATTTACTCTCCCAGGTTTTGTGTTTATCAACATAAAGTATAAAAAGATATTATTCCATACTTTTCATTAAGATGAAGACAGAGGCCCTGGAATATGCCAGCTTGGTGCAACAGTATTCAGATCCACATAAGTATGTTATGTTGTATACCATGATACGGTATATACAATGGTCCCTCCTTTAACGAGCACATTTGGTTTCACAGAGCCACTGCTATAGTAAAAGATTCAGGAGCAGTCATAAATATTTGTGGGTTCTACTAAAGCATGCAGTTTACAAAGATATCTTTAGTGTAACCTAACTTAACCTGAATATCTTGTAGACTGCACGCTATAGTAGCACTTATTAGTGAGTGAGGTGGGAAGAGTGTTTGCTAGGAAATCATTAGCAGTGATTGTGAAGAGATGAAAATAGAGAAACAAGGCTAAGATAAATTAATGTTAGCTTGAATGAATATAGAATAGAAGAAATGGAGTGTTTCAGATATCTGGAAATGGGTGTGTCAGCAAAGGAATGATGAGTGTTGAACTGACCCGCAGTGTTAGCTACTAAAGAAGAGAGTAAGTGATGGATTGATAAATGTACTGTATGGTATGGTATATTGTACAGTACTTAATAAATAGATAACTGTGTCAAAGATGGGGATGTATGGGAGATATGTCATGTTGAACCAACATTTGAAAAGCTACTTTTTACTTTTCAGTATATAAGTACTGTACTGTACATAATATATTAGTTACCTTTATACTTTAACTGAAGTGCAATTGATGAAGGCTACTTTTACTTGAACTTAAGTACATTACCATATTTTCTTCAGATTACTTAAGTATCTAAACACAGTACTTTCCACATCTTTGGGTACTGTGCCTCTTATAAAAAAAAGTTGGATTTTAGGAAAACATAGTTTTAGCAGACTTCTCCCCCAGCATATCCTTTAAGACTAGATTTTACTACATTCTGTCCAGTATACTCGAGACAGGATGAGGAGAGGATGCAAGCTCTTACATTAACTAATTGGAGCACCTGGCTGCACAAGCTCTGTTATTTATTAGGTTTACAAGATCCACAAGTTTTCATAAACATTAAATGAATTACCTGCTGAAAAGTTACAAAGGACATTACAGTATTTGTTTAGCTACTAAACACAGTACACTGTAAAATTATTTTCCTTAAAACCAGTGCAGTACTGGACAGTGTAGAATTATGCAGTACTACAGTACATGTGTTCTGTATTGGAATACAAATCTATGAATAAACTTGGAAAATAAAAGTATAGACATGTATTTCCTTCTATAACAAATATGTACAGTACTTTATAATTATGATTGTGTAGTTACAAGAGTTAATTTGCATACATTACCGGTATTCATAGAAAAAAAATCCAAAATGGCTGAACAAGCGACAAACAACTAACTTGACTGCTGTTATCTTTTTTCATCTTAACCTGTTATCCACATTACAATATTTAAAGATGCCCAAGCAAAATCATGGTGGTGCTGTTCAGGGAGTGAAATGTGGTTGTTTGGTTGTGAAAGTTTGTTTAGGGTGTGAAAGTTTGTTTAAGTTGTGATTCCTGTGAAAGGTTGTTGAGGGCATGGAGGGTTGTTTATGGTGGGTACAGGTATAATGTATCCTGAATAGAATTGCACTTAATTAAACTGGCAGAGTGAGCAGTGTTCTCTCTTGTTTAAGCCAAAACATTGTGGTAGCTAACCTGCTTGGTGGAAATGTTGACAATTTCACATTACAGTTAAATTCTCCTGCATGATAATGTTGACTCTTGTGTGATTCCTTGCTCTCCATTACAGCTAAACAATATTCAGAACATCATCCATCTGACCAAGGAGTACATTGATGACCTCAATTCTCGCTTTGCTGGCTTCCAGCATCCTCCGTCGTTATATCTCACGGTAATGATACAGTGTTCCCTTATTGCTGTAACATATTAAATTCTGGAATGATCTCTCTTCTGTTTCTTTTGTAGGCTCTAGGCCTTAGATATAGCAAATTGTGGAGTGAGCGAGATTTCCTGTAATTTGCTTCATGCACATTTGACACAGTGTTAGACTCCCACCAACCATCTATTATTGCTCTACATCCTCTTCTCAACCAGTTGTTATTTACTTCAAATACTCCCTAAACCAGTGTTTCTTAAATATTTTTTGTCATGATTCAAAACTACTGAAGATCAGTTAGGCACGCTGACGACCCACAGTATAAAATAAATACAAAGTGTTTACGGCCTTGATGACAAAAAGAGTTTCATGACTCATATGAACAGCTCAGCATCTAAGAACCACTGCTCTAAACCATCCTCTGATTTTGGAGGAACTTATTTTGTGTCGCTAATTAGTAAAATAGCCTTCAGAAGATGAAGTACAGCAATCTGATTTCTCAATATATGCCATTAGCATCATCATCACTAATATGATCATTATACTGAATTCAGAATTCATAAAAAGGAACAGAGGGAGCTAATAAGAGTGGTTTGGTAAGATTTTACATGCATGTTTGTGCTGTGAGCAGAACCCAAGCCTGGAAAGCTGAAAGGCCCAGGAGGCAAGTCTGATACACTAAATGACTTATTGTCTTTGAAGTGGGACAGTTGTTTGATGAGTGCTGGGGCCTGACATAGGCAGGTTTAGACTGGCTGTGAGCATACATAAGGAAAATATTCTTGTGTAAAGATTTCTTACTAATAGCGTACAAATGCATTTCATGAATTTATTTATTTTTTCTTGCAATTCACATTATTTCAAAATTTTCTTTGTGTGTTATACATTGATATAATATGCAGAGTCTCTTGAACATATCTCTGTATCTCTTTATAGGAATATACAGAATTGACAGGGAAGTTGCATAGATTTGAGGCAAAGGAACAGGAGATCCTAGAGCAGCTGACATTGAGTTCGACCACAGAGCACCCAGCTCAGACCAATGGCTGTCATGAGGACTTCTCTGAGGCCCCACCTCCACCTTCAGAGGACATGGAAACAAGCTTCCATGCCACCTCTCAGATCACAGCAAGTATGTTTTTACACTCCAGTATTTATTAATACAGTACACACATACACCTCCATATAGCTACCTGAAACACTCCAGTTCCTTCAATCTTTCTACTTTGAAACTGACATTTATTTCTCCATGCTGTTATTTTCTGATACTTGACAGAGTTCAACAATCACAATTTTCTGCACATAACTTGCCAAAGTTATGGCATATGTTTAGCTTAACAATATAAGCAAATAATAAAACACCTTCACAGCTTGTCAAGTCTTACTTGATGTTCACATGGGAAAGTTGGAATCCATTTATATTCTATTAATTCTCCTTTGTTATTCCTTACCACATCATTTGCTTTTTTACATTTTTGTGTTTTACAAAACTCTTCAAACTTTTGGGGGAGTTACAGTTTATAAGATGTATTGTACAGCTGTGATGTTTTATGATTTATTTCTGATGTTAATGGAATGTTTTATAAATTAATTTTTAGGTAGTAATGGTGTATGTGAAGAAGTTATACGGTCCACCCCACAATCTCCTCTGCGATCAGTGGTGCGTGCTCACTTGCCAAACAAACAACGTACTACGGTGCAAGTACAGCCTGGACGCACATTAAAGGATGCACTGGCAAAGGCCCTTAGCTTTCGTAAACTTTCTCCAGATGTCTGCATCGTTTATAGAAAAACAAATCCAAAGGTATGCATAGATAAACTGTCAAGTGAGGGTGACTTGATTATTACAAAAATGGACTTTAGCCTTTAGAAATATTCTTCTTTGTATCTTGTTGATGGCAAGTTGTTAGGGTGGCCTGTTATTAGAATGAAGTTTTAAGTACTGTAATTTAAATTGTTAAAATTATTTATATAGTGTACTTAAATTAACATTGGTCTCTACCTGTAGGTCCGGATGTCATGGGATTCAGACATCGCTCAGCTGGAAGGAGAGGAGATTGTTGTGGAGGTACTGGAGAAGTTTCCTGTCACAACCTCCATATCTCACAACTTTGTAAGTTTGCAATAAACTTTTTCTAAATTTGAAATAAAGATTGTAAAACATTATGTTGCATACAATATTGTATCTGGTACTTTTATTTTCAGACAGAGTGGTTTCTTTCATGGTTGGTAATAAATTAATTATTATTAATTTTTTCAAGGTGATGTTTCATATTTAGATTATTGATGCACCTTGATAAACATTCAATCTTTTTTTTGTGATAGGTACGTAAGTCTTTTGCAATTCTAAATATATTGTATAGAGTATTGAATGCAGAATATGTCTGGTTAATTTTAAATTTTTAGCATGAATTCTGAGGATGAGGATAGTACGGTACAGTATTCATTTATGAAGGAAAATGGGTTTGAGAATTTTCTGCCTGTTGCAGATTTTCAAAATGGTCATTCTTCAGATGAGTGAAGTTTTGTACTGTTTTCATGAAAATACAGGTTAACCTTGATAACTCGGCACATATAGGGCTCTGCTTCCCCCCCCCCCTTAAACATGCAACAATAAAAAATTGTCTGCCCATATACATACACATGTAAGTAGAAGGCAAAAGGCATGGTAAGTGATGCAGGGAATAGGAGGTGACGCAGGGGAATGGTAGGTGACGCAGGTGATGGAGGGGAAACGCTACATAAACAGTGCGGTACAAATGTAGGTTAGAAATAAAGGAAATTAATATAAAACTATAAAATAGAAAAATGAAGAGCATAGGTGTGTGTGTGTGTGGGAGGTGAATGTATGTGAAGGCTTCTCAGTGAGCTGTACTGCATGGCTGACTTACCTGCCTCCCTCCCATGTGACGTCACAACGCACACACGTCTCAGTCAGCTGGTTGATTTCCTGGCTGAACTGTGGAGTCACTTAGATGATGGTTTGGGAAGTAGCAATTTTTTGTACATAAAATATGTGTTATGTATCAATTTTATTGTTATCACAGCAATTTTTGTTTACAAAGGGTTATCGCACTACAAGTGTCAGACACATGAATAAATGACGTCAGTTGCTTTTGGATTGTTGGGCTAAATTAGAAGTTTTACCAAATATGCCGAGATTTTCCCAGATAATTTTATATAACTCGGTATTTCCCGAGTTATTTTATAATAAATCCCGAAACCATATACTATATATGTCGAATTATATGAAATTCCAAGATATCAAATGCTGAATTACCAAGAGTTTACTGTGCAGCTAATAAATTAATTGGGAAAACAAGGTTTTTCCACAATCCAACTAAAAAAATTACATTCAAATCCCAATTTTTTTTTCATTATGGCAGTTTTAGACCATAATCTAGTGACAGAATACTATGCATGTACTGCATAACATTAAAAATAGAACGACACAGAGAGGAATTATTTACTCACTGATTTGAGCCTTTTCACACCTTCAAAGCCAGATGTTGGTTAGCAAAGGGTCTAAGAAAGTTGCTTAAGTCCTCATTTTGTGATGATGAGATCTCAGCTCTGGTCATAATGCTGATAGAATTATAAGAATAACAACATTATCTTGAGTATGGGCATCACTGAGACATTAGCAGTTTGAACTGAATGCTTCATTTAATGTCATCCTGCAGTGTGTGTCAATTAGATCATGGCTTTGTTTATTTTCCATAATATGTTATAAGTTTATAAAGGTGAATACTTACTCTCTTATTCATACTTAGATTGGCAAAACCCTTCAGCTTCTGGGAATTCTCCCCCCCCCCCACCCCATGACTCGGTGCCCAGGTTGACCCTCTTGAACATTTTTGTCCTGTGGATGTTATCATGCTTAATAACAGACAATGAAATATTTTATGTGCAAATATAGTTTTATTTTTAACTGAAGTATTAGCTATTGAGATGAAAGGGTTGCCATTATTTAATAGTTACCATATTTTTTAATGTACAGTGGCTGCAAAAGAAATCTTTACATTTTTGGCGCAAATGAAATCTTTACATGGCGTGCAGTGTAAAGATTTTAATTGCGTTCCCGGGCTAGCAAAAGTGGGAGGAGCTTGTGATCACGTAACCGCCTCCCACGCACCTCCAGCCACCAGCCACCAAGGCCGCTCGCATCAGTGAGCCTCGCACTCGGATAGAGAGAGGTGCAAATATACGTAGCTCCGCCACCCGCTATTCTCCACACGTGCGCCAACTTTGAGAGCCTATATCTCCACCCAAACTGAACAGAATGGGTCGAAACAAGCTCACACTACATGAAAAAGCTTGGGCTTTAACCCAATTAGAACTGGGGATGTGTGTGATACATGTAGCTGCAGACTTAAAAGTTTCAAGGCAAGCCATTTACAACCTCAAACATGCGGCTGCGCCATTACCACCCGGAGCTATACCGAAGAGGAAACTGGGATCTGGGGCTGTTAGGAAGACCTCAATAAGGACAGACAACATCCTGAAGCGTGAAGTGATGTCTGATCCTGCTGTAACAGCTTCTACACTCAAGAAAAAGCACCCAGACCTCCTCAAACATGTGGCAATCAGGACCGTACAACATCGTCTCCAGAAAGACCTCGGTTTACTGACTCGGCGCGCAGCTAAGAAGCCTCTTCTCACCGAGGCTAAGAAGAAGAAGATGATTAATTTCTGCAAGAAATACCAGCACTGGACATCAGACGACTGGAAGAAGGTGATGTTTAGTGATGAAAGCACCTTTAGGCTGGTGAGGGGTGCCTCGAAGATCGTGCGTCGGCCCAAGAATGTCGCGGTACTCTCCAAAGTACACCGTCAAGACAGTGAAGCATCCAGATAGTGTGATAGTGTGGGGTGCTTTTAGTGGTTGTGAGGGCAGGGGAGGTCTGCACTTCCTTCCCAAGAATGTCACGATGAAGGGAACTAATTATATCGAGGTGTTAAGGGACCATATGCTACCGTTTTGGCCAATCCATCAATGTCATCATTTCATGCATCATGGTGCCCCTGCCCACAAGTCAAAAATAGTCACAAAGTTCCTCAGTAACAATGAAATTGATGTGTTAGAGTAGCCTGGTAACTCCCCCGACTTAAACCCGATCGAAAACGCTTGGAACGTCTTGAAAAACAAGATTCAAGAGGCCAGACCTAGCAACATCAAGAACCTGCAGGAGGAGCTGAAAAAGTTGTGGGTCAACATGGACGTCTCCTACTTTGCCAACCTCGCCCAATCAATGCCAAAACGACTGCAGATGGTATTGAAAACGAAAGGTAGCATGACCAAATACTAAATGTAAGGTAAATACTGTAATAAAAGTCATGTAAGTCATGTTTTTAGTTTTTATTCTCCTCCAAATCTCAAGGTGAACACAATGTCAACATTTCTTTTGCGGCCACTGTATGTAAAGATATGATTGACAGCTGTGGCTCCCAGAATTATACTCTGCCTCAAGTGATAGTAAATGTATGTTGCTTATGACGAGCATGAAATGTGTTGGAGGTTTGTCATAGTAAATGAATGTGAAAAGTGATTTCCAGTGAGTGTGACCTTCCCACTCATGGTCTTGCATCTTTGAAGTTGGCCTGATGACTTTGGCTGTTATGCTTGCAGCAGCAACTTTTATGAGGAGAGTTGCACCGAATTGGTTCAAGTGCGAGGTTTACAAAGTGGCGGCACCTTGTGTAAAGTTGGCGTAACTCCTTGTAGAAGATGCTGGCTTGCGGGTCTTGTCTTATTGGATTAGTACCAGTTATAGATTGGTTCACCAAGGCCAACTCAGGGCACTGCTGCTAGTTTCAAATGTTTGAAAGCATATGAGTGTAGCCCACCTTATTTTGGCTTTCAGTTATGTTGATATACTTGCTATTTTTTCTTTTTATTAATATAACAAGACTTTCATGTCTTTGTAAAGTAAACCACAAAACTATTTCTCAGGGGCTGCAACTTATTTTTTTTTTTTTTTTTTGGTAGGTTAAAAAATGGTCTTGAATTTGTGGGTGCCAGATTAAACACTGTAAATGGACCTGATTTTTGGTTGTTTTATTACCATATCTTGCAGAGAGTTCAGCCTTCTCTATGAGGGTGAACTCATAGTGGTCCATGACAGTCAGACATCTGTTTGCTCTGTTAGGGGATCAAGTCAGTGAAGCCGGCTTTTGTTGTTTTATCACTGAACCAGCCAAAAGAGGTTTAAGTGGCTTGTGTGTTCTTGTATCAGCAAAAACTGTGACCCTGCTCTCTCTAGGGGGAACTGCTGTCCCAGATCTCTCATTTTTGTAACTGATGTGGTTGGGAAGGTTTATCTCATTTTTAGATTTTATTTTATTTTTAGATCTCCAGTTACAAGCTTAGGTTCCTGGAAGTCGAGATTTTTACATTACCGATGATTCATGAGTTACCCAATCCTGGCTCAATTAGAAAATGTGATTTCAGAATAATTACTTAGTTAATAATGTATGCTATTATTATTTTCAGATTAGAAGAACATTCTTTTCCTTGGCATTCTGTGATAATTGTCGAAGACTCTTATTCCACGGGTTCGTATGCCGCACATGTGGTTATCGCTTTCATCAGCGTTGTTCTATAGGAGTACCAACATTATGTCAGCAGGATCAGCGCATCACCAACAATATCTACCAACAGTAAGATTCATGCATTATTACTGTTTTATCAATTTGTCTTCATTTATGTGGTCATATTATAGTATGATAATGTTTGTCATTTATTATGATTTCCATGCACTACTCGAGTTTCCTTATACAGTTGCTACAATACTGTATTGATCTTTTCATATTGTTTGTGGTCCATAGATTGTTTATTGTTTGTATAGCACATGGAAATCATAATTTCCTTTTCTTGAAGGTTAAGTTACAGTAACTAATAATAAAAACAACAATTATATTTGAGGTTTAAGTGATTTTAAGCTATTTAGAATTCTCCAACATAATCCATTGTAAATTATGTAAAAATTTGCTATACATGCAGTTTTTGTATTGTGTAGGATTGTAAGACAATATTGGAAGGGAACAGGAACACTGTTAAATTTCATATGAGAGCTGTTGATTGGTAGAAGTTCTGAAAACCACGTTTTTCTGTTCTTACTAATTTCCTTTGTGAAGTAAGCATCAGAAAAAAAAATAATGGCTGTAGATGTTGTGGTATACTGGATAGGATGATGGATGTGAGTAAGACTGGTGTAAGTTTTGAAGGCAGAATGGATGAGTTGATGGTCGGAAATTTTTTTGTAAGATGGCAGGTTAGTGGGTAAAGAAAACGCTTAAATTCACTATGGTAATGATAAATTGGGCCAAAAAGTGTCAAAAATAAGGGTTAAAGTTGCTAAAAAGTCAAGTGACTGCGAAAAGCTCTGTGATTGGTTGTGACATCACCGGTTGGGGAGAGCTTCCCAGCGGGAGACAGCCAGCTGTAGTCCAACCGTCTCGGCTGATCGGCTCTGTAAATAAATATTATTAGGTAATTAATTGTGCTTTACTGTGCAACACAGTAATACTATTTTGAATATATAAATATTACGTAGTACATAAACTACTGTAATTCAATGGATATTAGCTGCCCATGCAACAAATTTCATAGTACTGTACAGTATAAACATTGCAAACAATATTACTATTATTTTGGTTTTGGTCATCTGGGGACCCTTACGCCCCGAGTTAGGGTGCTGCTGGCAGTACCCCCCTTGCAAGGTTAAATCGAGAAAAAAATCATTTCCAAAATTAATAAACAAAAAAAGGCAGGAAAATAGGCTGACGTTCTGGAACGTCACCCGGGGCGCGCTATTCGGACGTTCTGGAACGTCACCTGGGGCCTAAGGGTTAAGATTCTAACTATGGGATTAAGTACTTTAAACAATAAGCTTAACATACGTTGGTAAGGGGGGTAGTAACTCAAAGCTAGTGATTTCCGATAGAAATGCAGGTCTAAATCGTTCATAACATCGCAAACCATCTGATAAAAAAACATAAGTCTGCATGTCTAAGTACAGGGATGACCCAAACTGAAAATTTACTCAATATAGCCTTTCTTGAATCTAGACATTAAAATACTTATGGAAGTTAAAGTAAAAATTTACCCACTTATTAATATGAATCATGATATATCCCAGTGGTTCATAAGTAAATCAATAAAACAATAACAGCACTATTTTGTTATGTTAAATAGCACCAGACAATGTTATTACCCTGTACTTCTAAATTTACTCTTATCTCCATCTAGTACTGATATACTCTGTAAATGCACTGAAAAAACCCAGAGAAAGTCTACCATGTAAGAGTACTTGACAGCTGAGCTGATGTGAACATGGGAGTTTTTTATGTCCATAAGAATGGAGGAAACTGCAGCAGGCCTATTGGCCCATACTGGGCAGTCCCATTTACACTCAACCCCTATCACTCATATATCCATCCAACTTATGTTTGAAGCTGCTCTTCACTGTACATTTCTTCACTTATGAAATGTCCATGACTTAGACCATAAAAAAACACCCTTAAAACTTAACTGAATGTGGCATTTGGGGTCTGAACAGGCCACCCTTTCTACTACCTCCGACACTGCAGTGATGAGTTTGAAACCAACGACGTCATTGCAAATGGTGGCCCTATTTCAAGAGAAATAAACTTATCTTGACTATTATAACCGGACTTTAAACTTTTATTACAAATTATATACGTATACCGTATCACTCTACGAACGTGGCAGAGTGTATTTCTTGTGTTTGCCCAGAACCGTCAACTCGTCCATTAGATATAAAGTTATGAAGAGATATGAGTGATCTGTCATCTGGGACATAAAGACTGAGAATGGTCAGGGTGTTTTGGGAGTACCTGTTAATGATGTGGTAAATGTTAATATATTTCAGTGGTATTCATTCATCGTCCTCTAGTTTCCTCATTTTTTATTGCTGTTCCCTGTCTTTTGTTTTGTTTTCTCCATTATGTGTGAAAATGAAACAATGTGAGGGCCATGGATATATACATTGTCATTATTTTCAGTTTATTAGCATCTCATCAAGCTAACCCAGCAGGAATATTGACAACAACGGGTTATGGTGGTCCACCTGGTGTCCAGCACTCTCTTATTGGCCCATATGGTAGTCAGTACCCCGGACCTTATGGTGGTCATTATATGGAAGGTTACCGCAATCAGTATTCTGTACACTATAGTGGTGGGGGTGGAGGTGGGCAGGCACCACCCACCCTTCCTCGACCTGCCCCAGCACCCCTGGCTCCCCGTGACCGCTCCTCTTCGGCGCCTAATGTCTGCATTAACTTGGTCAACCCGAGCAATCCTTCTGAAGCTGCATCCCTGGCAGAGTTTGCACATAGAATGGGAAGGAACTATAATCCTGCGAGTCCAGGTTTGTGAACCGTTTTTATTACTTTAATTATAGTAAAGCTCTAACTTAAGGGAGGCCCTGTTTAGAACATAATACAATTTGAAATTAAAACCTAGGACATTAAATTCAAAGAGTTATTAACTCAGTACTGTACAGTATTGGATATTTTGTTAAATTTACTTATTCCATTTTGGAATGATTAATCATTGTTATCTTACAGCTCATTAAAGAGGCTCACTGCTGCAGTCCATTTATTTATTTATCTATTTTTGTTGTACTTTCTTATTGTTATTCATGATGTTATCTTAGTTGAGTGTTGGAGTCAACACCAATCTCAAGTAATTTATTAGACTTTTATATTTCATTCTTGAGACTAATTTAACACCACAATACTTAACTCAGTACTTCTTGTAAAAGTTAGACCAGCTTTAATCTGGTTCAGTAAGTTTTAGTCATGAAAGATTCAATAACCGAATTTTGTTTATGTTCATGTTACTTATTGATAACAGAGTTTCATTCTGTGAATTAATTTTCATGACACCCACCCCAGCAAGGCCCTACTTCTTGAAATGTAGACCAGAAGAATATTACTCATTTGTTACTCATACAGTGATGGGTTAGTGTGTGTGTTCACGAGGGTAGATCATAGGTGAGTAAGTTTTTGGGTTTGAGAAAAACAAATGTTGTGTTGAGACTTGAAAATTGTAAAAAAAAAATGAACCAAGTAACCTAATGCTTGTGAGTACAGATTAAAATGATTCAGATCTCTGCATGCAACCATTTCCATCATTTAGCTTGACAGCCAGCTAATCCCGCTACAGTGATAGATACTGTAGTATGCTGCCTTATTCACTCAAAGCAGGTTGTTATTATCTTGAAATGTTTACATGATGGTGGAACATTTACCAAGAATTAGTTTTTAAAAAACACCTTTCATAAGTGCAGCAGTTGTGAACTGCATCTGCTGTGAGAAGTAAGAATTCAGTGCATGCGTGTCTATGACTATGTCTAGCAGGTATACTGTACTTTATCCTGAAACTTTTGATCTTTTTTATTTGTATTGTCATGGACATTGGATTATTTTTATAGGTCAGCTGTGTGAGCTACTGCAGTGGCCCTTGGTCCATTAATCAGTGCTCATGGTCCCTTAACCAGTGCTCATGGTCCATTAATTAGTGGTCATGATTCCTTAACCAATGCTCTTGGTCCATTAATTATTGCTCATAGTCTATCTGCTGGAGAACCATGAGCAAAATTGACTTTGAACTGGTTAGAGGTGTTCCTTTGGGTTGTCTTTAAAATATGTTAATGAATCCTGATTCATATTATTAGCTCAACTGGCTGAGCTATTTCCATAATGTACAGTACTTTGTTCTTTAACATCTGTCAATTTTCTACATATTTTAGAACTGTCAGCTTACTGTGTGTCTTAGACTTTGGCATGGAAGTATATTGGGTTGTTCCTTTAATTTTCATGGGGTAAGAGACAGGTGGCCTCTGTTATATATGAAGAAACTAGTGGGGGAGGAATAAATTTATTCCTTCTCTGAAGATGCTCACCCCTTTTTACTTAGTGTGTAGCCCCACTTGGTTGTACTCCACAAATGTTCACTTAAATATCAGAATCCCTGCCTATCCGTGTACCTCATGTCACCTCCTCTTGTGTTGATAGTATTGTAGATTGGCAGAAGTAGGATCTTCCTCAGTCATCGTAATACAGGTCATATCCACAGCCAAGATCAAAGATACTCCAATAGTGGTCTAAATACTTGCATAATTGATTCACAAGTTGGTGTAGTGACCAGATCATCAAACCATTGATCATTTACACCTGCCAAGAAATAAGAATACAGAACAGTAATGGATGTGCAAAAATTGATAATTACCCCTGTAATTGTGCACAGGCTGATGAAATATTCTGATTTTCATTGATAATCAAGAGGTGAAGGAGGAGCACAAATAAAAGCTGGAGGTACAGGAAATAGGATAAGATAAAAAAAAGTAAGGATAGCTGGAGGTAATGAGGAATTGAAAACTATATATTTTGAAGAATGGTGTGAGCCATGAGAATTGATTGTTAGACCAGCCAAGGGAGAGAACACATCTAAAAACACCTCCTTGGGCAAAGCTGAATATAATCTTGTTTTTTAGGTTGCAAATTACAGCTGAAATCGTACAAAGACTCTGGCATAGGTTCTTATTCAAAGGGATACTGTACCTGCTTGTTTAGTTGGAAATTGTTGAAATGATTTTGCTCATCTTTTTGAGTTTACTTAGGTATTTCTGCAGTTAAATACTGTTAAAAGTTTTTTTTTGTGTGTGTGATCCAACCATTGTAATTGCCTTCAGTAAATCCTATTGCTGTTTGACAGTTGAACACGTGTGTACAAGAAACACATGGTCTTCAACCAATTTCATGTCAAGTTTAATTAAAAATTATTCTTGAAGTAAAGAGAATGCACTTGTTTGTCATACAGTGGTCCCTCGGTTAACGAGCACAATCCGTTCTAGAAGGTTGCTCGTTAACTGAAAAACTCGTGAACCGAAACCATTGTTTCAATGGGTTTTTGGGTACAGTAATTGGTTCCAGCTCACTGAAAATTGCCTAAATTCACCAAAAAAGGTAGAAAAGTACACTTACTTTGAGGTGTGTATGTAGAAGGCTCCTGGATGATGATGATGGGAATTAGAATGGGGGTGGAGGAGAAGGGAGAAGAGAAGGCATTGGGGTGGAAGAGAAGTCACCCCATGGTGCCATTTCACCCATAAAATTTAGTTCTCTTGGTGTAATTCAAGATTATTTTCTTTAAATCAACACTGCACTGCATTATATATTGTCAATATGTAAAATAAATTTCAAAATGACCAATAATTTGCTTGCAAACACAGAAAAAAGGCATTTAGTTTAAGAGAGTCTCAAGCAAGATGTTACCACCTCTGAAAAGACACAAAGACTGACGCCTGTATGGTGTGTTGAGAGGCTGGATGGCGCGCATAAAACTAGTTTCATTACCTTCAATTATGTTCAAAAATTGTTAAAATGACTAAAAAATTTAATATTGAACTTTTAAAATTATTGAATAGTATAAACTTCTTGATATTTGCTAAAATGGTAAGGAATTTAAGCCCTTGAACCGATTACTGTATTGGCGGACTAATACTACAGCTGGTGGACCGCCAAATGCAAGCGAAAACATGTTCAGGTCGGCTCGTAAGAAACTCGTTAATCGAGGGATTGCTCGTTAACCGAAGTTAAGAATCTTATGGAAGGTAACTCGTTAACCGAAGTTAAGAATCTTATGGAAGGTAACTCGTTAACCGAAATCTCGTTAACCGAGGCGCTCGTTAACCGAAGGACCACTGTATTCTGACAATAATGTTTTATTGCCAATGATTAGTGTACACTGTAACTGTCAAAGTAAATTTAGGTTCATAAAAATTCCTTAGTTTATCATTTCATTATATACTTGCAATTTAATTTCTCACTCAGTTTTTGTGTCTGTAATGCTCTTTGACTGTCAGATAAAGTTGACTTTGGTTTGTATAATTTATTAATATAATAATATATCAAGGGAGTTACAGGGTTAATCTTCCTCTGTGTACTAGACAAAATGAGGCGAGGATAGTCAAAATCATTAAAGACTCGTGGCTTTTATATCTGCATGAATTCTAAGTACGTTTTGGCTTGATAAATACACACAGACATACTACTCATTTTTGTACAATTACAGAATCATACATAACTACTGTGGCACAATGACAAGACAGGTTATAGCTAGTGTAGCACAATTGCATGACAATATTGTATATAACTAGACAATACTGTTTTGTTTTAGATGATTTACCATACAGTAGTCACAGCAAAGTCACAATGTACTGCTCTAGGAAGTGCTGATAACTGCTACTTATTATCTTATTACAGTACAGCAGTAATAAATACAACTACAGTTAACATCCCTAGTACCGGACACCTGAGTAACGACATGTCCAAATAACGATACAAATCTTGGAAAAATTATGTAAAAATTAAAACAAATACCTGGGTACTGTATCTTCCGGGATATTGTTATTGTTGTGGAGCGATGTGGCTAGAACCACATGATCCTGCCAGCTCAGCTGGCATCACAACAATACAAAATAACAAAGGATTGGAACCTATTCTCTTTTACTCATTATTAAATCAACCTATAATTCAACCCTAGCCTTTGAGGAATACAAGGTATAATCGTAGACATAATTAAATTGTCTTACTACAAATTTTGTAGTAAGACAACACCAACAAGTCTTGGCCATGAGCCCTTGATAGCCACCACAGTAGCTGATGCTATGAACAGTGTTACAATTTCTGAAACTGAATTTCCCTCCAGTTACTAGTTCATCTGAAGAATAAGATAAAATAATGTAACAAATGTGAGACATATTGGAGACAATGTGAACTTTTAAAACCCAAAGAAAGTTTATTCTCTTTTACGTTTTTTACATTATTATCATTATTATTATTTTTTAAATATTATGTATGTTATATTGTGTGTGCTTGTAACAGAAAAAAAAGATGAAGAAAATTACGCACATCTACCGAAACTACGAGTTTTAAAATAACCATAACATACGACCTGACAACTTGGCCTGGAGTGGTAGGTTGAGGGTTACAGGGATGTGGCTTTAGTGATGAGTCTGGTGTTACTATTACAAATACAAAACTTATATAAAATACAGAAAAAAGGCATTCATAAACCATTTCACGTACCTTTCTTATGTTATTTTCAATTGGGCTACTTCAAACAACACTTGTATACAATCTAGATGAAAAAATGCAGCTAAAACCATTAAGGAAAAGATATATGAAAGTTTAACACAACTGCCATGCATGGACGCCGCCTCCACGCTCACCAGTCCCCACAGCCTATCCCCACCCTCTTCATGTCACACACTCCTAATTCGCTTGCAAAGAAATGTTTATTCCTCTTATGTGTTTGCCCTTATGATAATTATTTCTTTTACTTTTTTTCACAATATGTATGTAGGAATGTGTGTGCATGTAACTGAGTAAAAGAAAAAAAGAAGAGTTGCAATACTTTATACTACCTGAAATTACGATTTGAAAATAACCATAATACCTCACAGCTTGGTAAGGTTACCTTATTTCAAGCATGCCCCAGGTAGTTATTGTTCACCATAAATAAACCACAGAAATTAATTATTTTTAACTTTATATGCTGTGTGCATATAGTTGATCCTTTACTTTTTACATAAAAATTTGATCATGAAAACTCAATCTGTACTCGAGTATACCTGTATACAGTATACAGTACTGTACATGTCCACATTATCTGCTTTATCTCATACTACACAAGGCCATCCCTGCCTCATATGTGTACGTAGGGACTCAGGAACCTTAAGAAATCTTCCCTGTGGGTTATGTACATCTATTAACACTTTAAATAAAAAACGTCTGAATTTACTGAAAGTACATCATTAGTATAATAATTTTAATTGAAATAATTTATTATGAGCATAAATAAGCCTATCTATGTTAGTTTAATATCATGGCAATTTTTGTTAACAGTTGTGGACATCTGAATAACGGATTCCGTCTGATTAACGACATCGCTTTGGCTTTATTTGTCCGGTATTTGGGAATTTAATTGTATATTGTAAGGACTTTTTGTGCCTGACATTGGTTATATTCACAAAAGTTTATGTTCTTTCGCTGCTAGATACTATAGGGAGTCAGGATTAAGGAATGTTACCTTCCCACCCACGACTAAGCCACTTAGCCTCAACACTAGTCTCCATCATTTCTCGGAGCTGCAACTCCCAAAAATATTTTCTCTGTAGAAATTATGCCTAAGACAGATGACAGCTAATAGAGGTTTTATGACATTAAGTTTCCAACTGAGCAAAATGGTATTATTCCAAGTAGGGAAGATTTAATGGGGAAGTCTTATAATTTTGAACTGTTGTGGTTCTTTTTAATGGTACTGGTATTTAAAAGCATCTTTTCTTATACTGTGAACATAAGAGATGACTAATACAGTTTAGACTTATTCTGATTAGTGCAGTTATGTAAGTGCTTGCATTATTGAAATATTGTTTGTGTTGGACTGTGTGCACAAGAGTTGTAAAGGCTTCTATGTTTATGTTATGTTAAGTCTCATGTTCCTTATGTGTAATTTTTAAAATTTGTCTTGTACATTCTGGCTTTCAAATCTTTCTCATCTTTTATCCATATCTGTTTTGTGAAATTTTTACATGTGATTTTGTCTTAAAAAGGTGTCAGTTTTATAAATGTTTTCGGTTTACATATATGGTGTTGAACAAAGTCCTCATATATTAATATTGGTTCCTTCCCCACAGTGTTTAATGGCAATGTTATCATGTGCTTTTTTTTATAATAGTTTAATTCTCACTTAATGTATTTTGTTTGCTTCTGATTACATATTTATTATAGTAGGATGTTTTGTAGGGCTCAATTTTTTACACTTTTCTAATGCTCCCATTGGCTGTGATTAGTGAGAATACGAAGTGCTTTATGGTGCTCTGTGCGAAGCATTCTTGATACTTTTATTACTAACATTGAGCCTCTAGTATCATAAGAATACAGCCATAACTGCCTCTCCTGAAATAAGTGAAATATCTTTAAGCAGAATTTTTTTATTACGGTCGTGCACTCACAAAGTAACTGCAAGTATGCTATCTAGTATCTTATCTCTGCATGTTGTGCACAGTTGTTAAAACTGATCATCTGTATTATGTTGCATTGTGCTGCTGTTAAGCTTTATTCATTGCTAAACATTTTTTTCATTAAAATGAAATGTAATTCATAAACAGGATTTGGTGGCTAAGTGGATACAGCATCACTTTCTGTCTTAAGGATTGATGGTTTGCACCTTGATGACTCAGCTGTGAATAGGTACCTAACTTTGCAATTGAGGAAGTGAATGCAGTTGAGAGCAGTGTTGACAACACTAGCTCCTTGTGTACTGAGACATATGTGGGTTTGGTGAGAGATGAGATGGGATGCTGTACACAGTGGTGAGAGCTCTGCATGTTTCTGCTGTACCACCAATATACTTTTGTTGGAAAATAATTCAATAAACTGTGAAAGTAGCTTCACGGGTATTAATAAAAAACGGTAATTTTTTGGAAGGTGGGACATGTTTGTTTGTGAATTAGTTAGGGACTCCCATTGTTATCTTCATTATTTAATGCACTTATTTAATTTCATATGCAGTAGATGAAAGTGGAGTGAGACTCATAGGTAGAACACTCATGTGAACTTGAGTACATTACATGTATTATCATAAATTTTAACCTGGAATTGTCATCTATTAATCTATATGGGAATATACATTTCAAGTTAATTAATATGTTAATGCAAATATTCTGTTGCAAATCTCCTAATTAATATCATTCCTTAGTTATTATATTGAATTTTATCATTCTTTCTTGGAGTGGCAGCTGAAGGACACAGCCTTGCATCCTATCCTGCTGGTTCATTGTCAAGGGTGCCCTTAGTCAACCCACCTTTTCAACTTGACATCAGTCTTTCAAGTGTCTATATCTGACTATGTCATTTCTTCCATATTTCTCAGATATTTTTCTCTCCTCCATATTCTTGGCAGTTGTTCTGCCTTGAGGACTGTACCCACCATCTCTTTTCATTGCTTAATGAAATATTACTTTTCCTGCCTCATTTTCAGGAAGTATGTTTCATTTTGCCCTTAGTTTCATCTTTCTCAACCAAACTCTTGTACCAAGATTGGTAACTTATTCTAACCAGATAATACTTTCTTACTTTCAGAAAATGTATTCTGGTGTATTTAACTAAACATTTTTATTTCTTTGATTTACTGTACAATACTGTACCTGTACTTATTTATCTTCATGGGGTGCAGATGGATGCATAAAAACAGCATTCTATTCCTGTTTCTTTTTAGTTGTTTCTTGTTTGGGGCACCCCCAATCCACCCAGCTGTGAATGAGTATATAGCTTTACAGTTAAGGAAGTCAAAGCTGGTTGAGTGCTGTGCGGATCACACTGCCTCCTAATGTATTGAAACCTTAGTATTTAGTGTGCTGTATCCACACTGCTCCTAATAAGTCAACAGGCCTTTGGGAACTTCTTTCACATTTTCTCAATATCTTCAGCACTTATTTCCCAATATGGGTGGGATGGTGTTAGTTTTCAGAGCATATCTGAAGAACACATAGAAAAATTTAATTCGCATTTGATGCAAATGTTCCCCAAATAAAGTGGATGAGTTTTATTGAAACTGTAATGGGGTCAACAGGTCTAGGATGAAGGTTATCATTCACATGTACTAAAACATAAGGGATTAAGGGTAAGAATGAACCTAGTTGATGGTAGCATAAAAAGGTCTAAATCTTGACTTGAAAACTGCTTCTGCGGTATAGCTTGAGTTAAATGTAGTGTACATTCACCCAAATTAATGATGTCACAATTTTCAGAAACTTTCACTCAGAAAGTGGTATCTGGCAATTGCAAGACTCGTTTATTTTAAATTTTACTTTTTCGAGTTGTATTGGAATTTTGTGAAATACTAAAAAAAAAACTTAAACAAAATAATATGACGTATGAAATTATCGCTCGGGCATTCAGGAATAATTTGAGGAGATAGAATCAGACGTTAATAGTATTTAGGTGAAATGGGTATCAAATAAAAATATGAATTAAAATAACAGACATACTCACTATACTTATGCCAAGTCTTTACTGAATATGACGTAAGGCGGGAAAACATTCATAAAACAAAGCTTTCAGCTTTCGATACACTATAGGCTCAAATAAATGTTTAGTGTTTCTGTATTTCCCCTAGTACTAATATGAAAGTTAATTTCCATTTATTCTCTGAAGGTATTGTATTTTTTTTTAAACAAATAATAAAATAATCTCCCCATTAGCTGGAATACCCAGTCCCTATGAAAACTCTTGAACAAGTGGAATTGATTTTGAGCTGGAAAATTTCCGGGAAAACTCTCCATTCCAGGCATTAGAGTGAGTTTCCGACGATGAAAATCAGGTGCATTTTCAGGAAATTAAAAAGAAAAAAATTATCCGTTCTGGACATGTGGGAAAAATTTTTCCAGGAGTTCCGAGAGATTGCATCATAGTTAGACCTGTCTCTATGTGCTGGGTGCGTTGGTGTGCTAGCTGCTTGCGTAACTCGCATGCTTAATTTTTGTATACAATTTGTATTGTACATTATTGTACCAGGACACAAACAGCTAAGAATAGCGTTAAAGCAGTACAATATATTTGTACAGTGTATTGCAAATAAACAAAATAATGTACAGTAAACTACTGAACTGTACTCACCAGCAGATGCTGTCATCTTGAGCTTGTAATGCACACTTACTGAATGTAATGTACACTGTAATCACTATTTATGTCTTAACATTGCTTTAGCACTTTATTCATGGCTGATTATTTCCTGGTCCAGTACAGTAATGCACAACACAAATTATAAACAAAAACAGCAGTGAGGGATGAAACAACCTTGTACAAGGATAGCAGAATATGAACTAAGTGCATGAGCCTAGGGCCTATGTTACTCACCCACGCGCCCGTAACATGGGGAAACTTGTTGACATATCGGAGCATTTTGAAGCCTTTTACCTGCAAAAAGTATGAGGGGATGACAGAAAGAAGTTAGGTGGTGAGATATTTGGCTCCCGTCAAGTTGCCAGATACCCCTATTTGAACGAATCAAAATAAAAACAGTGACATTGTTTCCTAGGCCGATTGTACTGGATATGAGGACTGTCTTCTGGGATAAAGAATAATACAGTACAGTAAACCCTTGCTATTCACAGTGGTTAGATTCCAAGGAATGGCGCGAATTGGCAAAACCGTGAATAGCAACTTATACTACCTTAATGCACTACTGTGTATCAGAAGCTTGTCACCAATACTACTCTCCTTTCTATGTTGAAGTTTGGAGCTTGATGAAGTGTACTGTACTGTAGGATGAAATCTGGTTATTGAAGCATAGGGAGATCATCAGGATCACTGTTGGGAGAGGGTGATGTAGTGAGGGTTGGTGGAGAGGCACGTGGTGGGGAGGCAGATGCTGGGGTGGCGCATGGCGGGGAGATGAGTGGTGGAGCGATGGCAGCAGCTGACCGAGTTGGTGAGGGAGACGAATCAGCTGGGCGAGTGGCTGGTTCTTTCTTGAAAAACATCGTGATTGGTAGTTGTTTCCTCTTGCCTTTGAGGTCTCTAAAAGTTTCACTCCACTAACATCACTAGCACTGACACTGGGCAGTCTTTGAGGGGCCATTTTAGTGATTTCACACAGAAACACTAAACTTTTGAGTACAACACAAGAGACATTGTGTCGCAGGCAATGGTTGATTGCAAACGAAGGGAGAGGAGATGCTGCAGGCACATGGGAGTGACTCATTGCTCTGTGGGAGAGACTCCTAAGCTAGTCACCACACCATCTGCTTGCCGCCAATAGTCAAAATCACGAATCACAAACCAACAAATAGCAAGGGTTTACTGTACAGTACTGTACTGTTGATTTTGAGGTCCAAACTGCATTATCATTGTTGGAATTTTTTGGGGTGATGTTTGTGCTTATAAGTTGATTGAAATTCAGTATCACACAAACATCTACCAGACATAAGGGATGAATCATTCTTGGGGTAAGGAAGATTCCAGTTTATATGGGATCATCAGAACTAGTATCAAAGTCTAAGGGTGATACAGCCTTAGTTACTGAAGCACCTTCCAAAACTTCAATAACTAGTCAATCCAATGTCAAAGTTATTGTAGAACAGTGCTGTACTTGACTGGAAAATGGCTAGTGCAGCATAATGATCCAGATGGTCTTATAATGATCCAAATTATTCTCAATGTGTCGGCATGCAGTATATCAGAAATTATCATTATTGTTGGAAAAAAAAAAATATTTATATTCATGTTCATTTTATGATAAACAACTTAAATATCCAGTAACATTAATGCTGAGTTTGTCCTTAGGGTCAAGTATGACTTGCAGGACAACTAACTTATACCACCAGTGTTTGTACTTTTAGTGTCCATCTTACTGAATTGAATCGTGGTTAGTTTTTATCCTTGATAATTTAGTGGTTATGGCCATATTCCTCCTCTTATAACGGGTATAAATTATTAAAAACTACAAGAAGAATATTAATAAACCAGGTAGTCTCTGATACTTAGTTGTCACATTGAAAGTAACTTTTATGCAAAATCTGTTCACATTATATATAGCAGTGGGGTATGCTATAACGAATCTAATTGGTTCTAGAACCGTGTTTGTTATAGCATTCGTTCGTTATAGGATTAATCCGTTCCAGGCCCCCAAATACAACCACTTAACACTGAAAAATATAATATAAAATTGTAAAAAAGTGCATAAATATGCATCTAAACCCCTGAAATAAAGAATATCATTAATACTTGTAATAAAAAAACCAATAAATTAGTAAAAAAAAAATAAATAAATAATAATGTTCGTTATAGGAATATTCGTAGTAGAATCCGTTCGTTATAGCATACCCCACTGTATGTATGTATGTATGTATGTATGTGTATATATGTATATATGTATATATGTACATATGTACAGTATATATATATATATATATATATATATATATATATATATATATATATATATATATATATATATATATATATATATATATATATATATATATATATATATATATATATATATATATATATATATATATATATATATATATATATATATATATATATATATATATATATAAAGTTTGGAATGTGATGTTAGGTGTTCCCAATACTGATGTACAAAAGTTATTGCTACAATGAAAACTATTGAGTATTCTGTTGTTGCTTAAATCATTTTGATTATTTTTTATTTTAAATCATAGCTGAATGTTTACTTAGTCCTCAGTTGATTGAAAGATTGCAAATAGTGCACTGCTGAGACACTAGTGCTGTTTCTGTCATTGTAAGCACAGCTTTCTACAGGTCATTTGTAGCTGTTTGCACCTCCATGTTGCCTGCTGTGGTGCATTGAAGGTTCTAGGTTTATTTAAATATTATACTGTACTGTAAACAAAGATTCAGTGGACTTGATAGATGATGAAGAAGCAATAGGAAGAAGATTCATTGTTTGGGAGTATAAGTCACAAATTTATTATACAAAATTGAGCCCTGCAATTTTTTTTTAGCTTATACTCTGCT
This sequence comes from Homarus americanus, assembly GCF_018991925.1. Classification (NCBI taxonomy): domain Eukaryota; kingdom Metazoa; phylum Arthropoda; class Malacostraca; order Decapoda; family Nephropidae; genus Homarus; species Homarus americanus. The sequence continues at coordinate 5,393,557 of NW_024739542.1, read as the reverse complement.
GTTTTATGGGGGAAAATGCCTAAATGTTTGAATGTCGCTAATTTGCATGTGCATGTCTCCCCTACCACGTGTTGCTGCTGTGTACGCCTGTGCTGCACGTCCACACGGCCATGTTGATCTGCTCTGTGCAGGGGTCCACTTCTTTGGGTCACCAACCTTCTATCTGCATGATGGTGGAAGGGGAGCTTGGAGCCCCCCTACTCACATGACCCATATAGCAATGCCCTCCCCAGGGTATACACCAGGGGGGGTACTGGCACCGCCCCCACCCACCAGCCCCACCAGCAGTCCCACTCGACCGGTCCAGGGCTCACATTCGGCACAGGCCTCCCCCACTAACACTCTCAGGGCTGTGCGGCCCAGAGCTAGATCAGCTGACGAGTCTGTTTCAGGCAAGAAGGTAAGACATTATTGATTTTATTCCAAGTCGGTTAGCAATGTTACCTTTTGGTACTGTAGTAGGTAATTATACAGAATATTAATCTCTTTTGCAGTAATTGTTGAAACTGATGAATTGAAGCTTAATTGAATAATTCTTTGAAGGAGCTAATTATATTTGATGGGTTTACTGTATTTTTATTTTGAGGTATATTTGAAATATATTTACTAGCTTGTTTATTTTAGAGAAATTGAAGAACTTTGTCAGTGAGAAATAAAAATAAAAGGGGAAATAATTAATAGCTTCCAGAATTGGGAATGGTATGGCTGAAAGGAAACATAAGCTTATGTACAATACATTGAGTAGTGATGGTGAACTGGACCTAAGGGAGGTGATCTTATGTGTTGTATTGAAAAAACAAAACAAAAATGTTGGAGAAGAATAAGAATAAGTGAATAAGGAGAAGTATGGTAGACCAAGTGTTGTTATTAACCCTCTGGTTCTCCTGGCCATGGTTGGAAATCTCACCCCCCTCCTGTCTTTTGAGGCAGGTTGCGTTGGTAACAGGAATGGTTTTTTCCATTTTAATGAGCATTGGGTAGAGTGATGCAGATCCAAATTGCACCCTTAGAGATGCATCTGCCAGCCCATGAGGCTAGTGGGAGGAAGTTAGATGGTTGATAGGGCCAGTTCACTGTTTCTGCTTATAGGAGGGGTGCTCTTTGTGTGAGATATGGCTGAGCAGGAGGGTTGCACCAGCACAGGAGTGCATGGCGACGCAAGACCATGAGAGGGTTAAGAATGGATGGAATGTGGACAAGATGGCATTAAGTGAAAATGATGTTTGGTATCAGTAGGCTTTACAAATGGTTATTATTGATAGGTGTTACTATGGGTTTGTGTAATGTTGAAGTTCGAGTACTGTATAGACTGCTGTGAAGTTGATTTGGATATATTTGCTTAAATTGTTATCTAACTCATCAAGTAAAGTAGTAGTACAGTTTTCTCAGTGCTTGACAACCTACATAGCTTTTAAGTTCTGACCAAATTTTATTTATTTAATTACTCTTTAAAGTTAGAAGGCAGATTTGGGGAGTACCGATGCAGTTACATGAGATTTGGGGTTGTTAAGGGAATTCTTTTTTATAGAAGTTTAGAGATTTAGTGAGCATTTTGAAAAAATGAATGGTGAAATATATGAAGGTGAAAATAAGCATGTGAGAAAGGTAGAAAGATGGTGAACTTAGAGAAGAAGAGTGTGGGATGTTTAGAGACAACCTTGATAAACACACTGGAAGTCTCATTAGAAAGTTTCTGAAATTCATATAAAAATTTGGATACAGTACTGTATACTTCTGATACAGAATTATTGGCAGTTTTACCTAGATATAATTTTTAAGGTAAATCCTAAGGAAAGTGTATTTCTTCTTTATTTTTTAAAAATTTCAATGGTTTGACCACTGTATTTCAGGTCAGACAGTCATCCAAAGATACAGTAGAGGATTGGGAAATTCCAGTAGATGAAATATTGATTGGCCCTCGCATAGGGTCTGGGTCCTTTGGAACAGTTTATCGTGGCCACTGGCATGGTCCTGTTGCTGTGAAAACTTTGAATGTTCGTGACCCGACACCAGCACAGTATTCTGCCTTCAAGAATGAAGTATCAGTCCTAAAGAAAACAAGGTAAGTAGGACTGTCTTCGGATAAGATGAGAACAAAACAATGGAGTACAGTTGTACCCCACTTAACGCGGTCAATTGAACCCAGAGGGTCCCGTGTTAAGTGAACAACAGAACATATGGGATTAATTCCAATAGAAACCGGCCCGACCCCCAAACTCCACTTTTTGAAGGCACATACCTATGTTGTAGTAAAAATAACATCTTAATTTTATGATGGTACATGCACACAATTAATACTTAAGAGAAATAGAGAAATACAGTCGCCAAGTTAATGTCCATTCAAATAATGGACTCAACTCCCTCCCCCTCTCACACTACACTGCTTGGGGGAAAACCACTAAATTTTAATCAATAATACCTCAAACTAAAGTTAGGATAATACAATTGACATTGCTGGATTCCTTGTAAGACCAGGAATATTTTGAATATAAATGTCATATATTTTGGACAAAAGATAACATAGTTACCTAGAGAAAATTTTTATCTAAAAATTGTATGTTTAATGCAAAATATATGTTGTTTATATTCAAAATGATCACCAAATTATAAGAATTCCAGCAATGTAAATTATATTCTGGCCGGGTAATTTGTATGAATTTTATGAGCTAAAACAGGCAGTCAGGCAGGGTGGCGGGTGGGGCAAATCTAAAAATAGCATCCCGGACACTCACCGCGTATATGATGAAAAATGCCGCGTTAAGTGAAAGTTCAGCTTTGGCAAGGCACCGCGTATATGCGAAAACGCGTTAAGTGAAAGCGCGTTAAGCGGGGTAAAACTGTAGTCTGTTTTGTTTACATTTGATATGGTCTGTTGTCACACAACATTCAACATGAGCATTGTGTGCCTAGCTACATCCAGACAAGTATTTATATATCTGCTCATCATGATGATGAAAATTTAAAATAAGCAACAAGTTATTTTTAAGCAAAATATATTAAGCTGCTTTAAATCTCATGGTTAAAAAGTAGTGAATTTTGTGTCTGATAGTGTGGATTTAATTTAATTCTTTGATACATGAATTTAATTTGTTTATCTTGTTGTTAGGGGTCAGTTAAATATTTTGCCCTTTTTTCAGACATGTAAATATTCTGCTGTTTATGGGATGTGTTAAGACTCAACAGTTGGCAATTGTTACGCAGTGGTGTGAAGGGTCCAGCCTCTATAAACACCTCCATGTTCAGGAGACTAAATTCGAGCTTATGAGAATTATAGATATTGCCCGACAGACATCACAAGGCATGGAGTAAGTATTGGTCCAGGCTTATCACTTAGTTTGCATTAGCAGTGGTAAGGAAAAATAAATACTGTATATGAAGTGTTAATTGTATACTTCCTGTTGATTAAGACTGCTTTAAATGCTGAATGTGAAGTGTAAAGTTTTCTTTTAATATTTATTGGTGGTTATGTCTTATGATATAGAAATAAATACAGTAAACTCATGGAACTAAAGAGTGACTGTCTTAAAATTTATCTTATTTTGGACACTTTATGGCAATTAGGTCAAGACGATGCTGTATTAAAATTTTTGTAAAAAAGTCTCTTGACATTTTGTATGGAAGTATGTGTCACCCTTCATCTGTAGCACCTACATCTGTGTCACCCTTCACTTATATCATCTACATCTGTGTCACCCTTCACTTATATCATCTACATCTGTCACCCTTCACTTATGTCACCTACATCTGTGTCACCCTTCACTTATGTCATCTACATCTGTGTCACCCTTCACTTATGTCATCTACATCTGTGTCACCCTTCACTTATATCATCTACATCTGTGTCACCCTTCACTTTTATCATCTACATCTGTGTCACCCTTCACTTATATCATCTACATCTGTGTCGCCCGTCATCTGTGTCGCCTACAGCTATGACACCCTTCACCTGTGTCAGCACACCTTTCACCTACATGTGTGACACTTCACCGGTTTCCCCTACACTTATATCACCTACATCTGTGTCTTCCTTCACTTATATCACCTACATCTGTGTCACCCTTCACTTGTGTTGCCCTGTACCAATTTTAGTGTGAGCTTGTACTATCTAGCCACCTGTTGTCTTTACATCTTCACTGCCTACCCATGGTTTATATAGGTTGCTCTTTAATTTTTGGGACACCTTCAGAGATCTTAACAAAGGTGTCCAGCATTGTTTGTGTGTCTGGGTTTAGCAGGAACCATCTTATCATGAGCTTGTTTCTTCTGTACATGACGTGTACAGTATATCATGTCGGTCACAGTTCCCCCACCCACTTATCAAATATGATTTTTGTGACTTTTTGTAGTGCTTTGACAAGGCTTCCAATGGTTGTCTTGTACATGGATCTAGCAAGAAGCATCTTAAACTAAGCTAAAAATAACAGGTGTAGACTAGTATGATGGAGTAAACCTCTGCCTCATTTTCTTCATAATTTCCACTACAAAAGATAGGTCATTGTTTGGGTTTTTCATTTATGATGTATCATTTTCTTGTCATAGATACTGTTGGGAACATGGGATTGGCTGGTTACTTGTGCATGTCTAAATGAGTAGCCTTGTGTAAGTGAGAAAATGTATATTTGAGTGAATCCTTTTCCTGTTTTGTAATATATAAATTTTTGGTCTATCATATTACCCTAATTAGTCCAAAAGCATGAGCATTTACTGTATTTACTGAAATAAGTATATGCTTATTTGCATTTTTATATAATTTTTTTATTAGTATTATTTTTCATGAATTTTAGGGATCACCTGGTAATTAGACACCTTAGTTTAGTTACCTTAGCATGAACCTAATTTAACCTAAGTTAACCCCCTAGGTATCATTGGGATGTTTAACCATCAAGGCGACTTGTGGTGTAATGGTAAGCATGCATGCATCACAAGCGAGTTCGATTCCCGGGCAGAGTTTAATTATGGGCAAGTTTCCTTACGCCTCTGTCTACCCAGCAGTAATTGGGAACCTGGATATTAATTGGTTTGCGGATCGTGTCCTTGAGTAATAATTAACCAGTGTAATTCGCGAGTTGTCTTGTCTTCTCAGACTATTCCTTGATACTGGGTCATGCAACTCGTTAACTTAGGTTGTGGTTGTGTTGGCAACAGCTTTTATACCTTAAGCAAATTCATATCGAGATGGCTCTAGGGCCCGCCATCCTCGAATATGAGGGGCAACCATTATATCGGGAAATAAGCTGGTGTGGTTAATCTTCAGGTGACTAATCCTAATTTGGTTCTCATTATTTTAAGCTGTGAGATAAGATGAGAGAAAATTTTTAATTGAATTTTAAAGTAAATTGATATATGTAAGGATATGTAATGTTTTTATATATTTTCAGCTACCTACATGCAAAGAATATAATTCACAGAGATTTGAAGTCAAATAACATATTCCTACATGATGATTACACAGTCAAGATAGGAGACTTTGGTCTTGCAACAGTCAAGGTAAGTCTGTCATATATGTCTTGTAGGTATTTAATTCAACTAATAGTATTTAGCTACATGTGGATTTTAATTTTTGCCTTTTATATACCAGTTCTGCACTATAAACATAATGTGCAGTACATCCTCAATAAATCGGACTGCAATGTATCGGAATTCGCTTTTCTCGAACTCTCTGGGTGTGCTCTGAACCGCTCCTCTATTCTCCAGAAAAAAACGTGTCTCACTGTCTCGGACTTTCTGAGTCTGAGTCCTGCCTTCATATGAATACAGTAGTATCAGTGTGCCACATCTTGTTACCTACACTCAATTACATGAAATATTTTGTAGATTATGTAGTATATTTAACAGGGATACTAGAGGGTTTCAAGAAATGGGTTAAAAATATGGAAACAACTTTTAAGAAATGGATTAACTTAAAAAGAAAAAACATACGAAAAGAACAAACATTTGTTCACTGACTACTGTACAGCGGTCTAATTAGGTTTGCTGTAAGCAGGCTGTGGAGGGGGTGGTGCTGTTCAGGGATTGCCACATCCGTTAGGTTTATATTTATTGATTCAGTATTATATTCTCTTATGATCAGCCTCTTATGGTGTATGGTTCATCATGATTAATAAAACATCTTGACTAATAAAGAAAAAATACAATATGTAGGTTGTAATTTTACTTTAAAAAAAAGGCTGTATTTGAAGGTATTCACTCAGGATGCATTAGTGTGCCGGATTTCAGCAAATCAGCTTACAACTGGGTCACTATACACACTGTATAGTATTTGATGTCAAGATACCTTCCTAACAACATTATTTATTACTTTTGAGTGATTCATGCTCTCTTGCTCATGTTGAATAGGGATGCAGAAATGCTGTAAGAAATCTGAGAAGGTTTTTCTTCTTTTCCTGTTCAGATGCGTGAAAACAAAAGGCCTGCCAAGTTGCGACTGTTTATACTAGTGATGCTGGCATCACTCACAAGCCCGGCAGCCTCCGTGTGCAAGGCGTGTTTTTTTTTTATATAATACATCGGGAAAATGTAATTTTACTGAATTTTTTATTCTATTTTCGTCGTAAATATGAAGAAAATAATGGTGTAAATTCAATTGGGTCCTAAATTAACCAGGGTCTTAAATATGAATCGTCGTTAGAAGAACCATCGTTATCGGAGACTTTCGTGTACAGTATATATAATTAAAAAATTATGGCTTTGCCTTGTTTTGTCTGATCAGAAAGAATTGTTAAAATTATGCATGAATATTAATGCAGTATGTGACCATTAAACAAGTAAAACTATTTAAAAAACTGTGTAATTTAAGGAAATTCCACATTTTACATACTATTTTTATCTTTGATTTTTTGTTTTCGAAGATGCAATTTTCTGTTAAAATTTTTTGGCAGGTTTTTATTGCCATCTTCTCTTTCTTGTAGGGAGGCCGATGGACCCAAGAATGTCAGGGTGGACGACAAATCCAGCAGCCATCAGGATCAATCCTTTGGATGGCTCCTGAGGTGATAAGAATGCAGGATGAGAACCCGTATACCTCTCAGAGTGATGTATATGCTTTTGGAATCGTCATATATGAGCTGTTCTCCGGCTGCCTCCCTTACTCAAATATAAATAATAAGGACCAGGTGAGCTCTCTGCTACCACTCATTCAAGTACAGGGTGTCCAAAAGTTTGTATAGTACTCATAGGGGGAATTCACCAAAAAATTTTTTCAGCAAATGCTTAACTTTCATGCCATGAACTTGCACACACATATATCAATTCTGAATATTTTTCAGTCTCTCTGCATTGATTGTAATGCTACTCATTCTGAAGTGTATTCTTCAGGTCTTTCATACAAGAGTATGTACTTTTGGGACACCCTGTATATATTTGCTAACATGGATGTATGCAAATTAGGAGTGTAGATAACATCAAAATTGATATAATTCACAATTTACTGAGATTTTTATTGAAAATATTTGTATCTTATTTTATCTACAATGTCCTACTCTGCTAGGGAACTTCCCTGGAGGAGGTGTCTATGGCAGGCTGTCTTGTCATTACATGCCTCCTCTGTTCTCTCTCTTCCCTGTATCCCCTTATTGTCTTGTTCCATTCCATCTTTTCCTCACACCATGTGGGTGAGCTCATAGTGCCCCTGTTCTATTATTTCTTCACACCTTCACCATCCTCTCCTCCTGCATCCTTCTCATATGTCCATACAATCTCAGTGAACCTCTCTGTACTCATTCTACTACTGTACTCTATCAACTTGTACTGTAACTTACAGTCATTCATCATGTGAGTTTAACTTGTGTACATTGTGTAGTACAGTATAGTATGTTGATTGATTAACTTGTAATATACTGTATATCGATTCATCATTTTCATTGTCACAGATACTGTTCATGGTGGGCCGAGGATATTTGCGGCCAGACATGACATACCTTCGGTCAGATATGCCCAAGCCAATACGTCGTCTTTTTGACGACTGCATCAAATACAGTCGAGATGATAGACCATTATTCCCACAGGTAAGCTGTGTTTAAGAGTGTGTGTTATTGTTTACCAATATGCATACCCTTCAACAAGGTTATTTTTTGTTGTTGTCGGTTTCATCCCATAAGTATGGTACCTCAAGTAACCCTGAAAACTCGACCGATGCATCTCTGTGTATGTGGGAGCTCATACAGAAACATTGATTTTGAGTGTACATAAAATGCTTCATCCTTTAGCTCCTGACATACAACTGAGGGCGTATATCATGTGTCTGTCTTTTTACATACCGGTAATATTTTTCCCCCAGCTCGGGGGATACATGATGCAACCCATCCCTGGTCTTAAAGGGTTAATAAGACAAAACTAGCATCTACTTTTTCCTCTACCCTAACCCCTTACCCTTACTCCATCTGACTGATCATACATTAGCTCTTATAAATAATGTATGAAGAGGTACTGAAGCATCCTTTGAAGTAAGTACATGTTACTGAGACATTAAGCAATATTCCTTTGGTAAAATTTTGGTATAAGTTAATTTTATTTCTTAACCATAACAGATGACCATCCTTTTATAAGGTCATCTCCAGGCCCTGGGGTGTTTAGATACAATGGTTGTGAGTATTACATAAATAAAAATATGTTTAAAAGCACTTATGCACTCAGAAATAAATGAGTATAAAAGTGGATGAGCTTGTTGGCAAAATAACCCTTGGTTGGACTAGCATCCTGGTAACCCAGTAGCTGCCATAGTAGGAAGACAATTGTATAGGTTTGTTTTAAAAAAAAGTAATCATAAATATCTTACAAAGTTTTTTCTTCTGACTTGTGAATACTGTATTCTCTTAATATGTACCCCCTTCACCCCTTGCCCCAGTTCTCAGTTGTTTTTCACACTCTGCCAACCTGACCCATGCGAATCGCTTCAAATGGTTGGGTAGCACTGTTTGCATTGGTGACGTGAGTTGCATCATGATCACCACCATCACCACCACTACCTCTATTATCACCACCTAAATCATAATTTCACCTTCCTCCCTCCCTCCCTCCCCCCCCCCCCACTGCATCTCATTGACTCAATCTACTATTATCGTCATTCATGAGAGTACACTATTTTACATTACTGTACATTGATTATTTGTTATTCTCACGCCATAATTTAAAATTTATGTAATGTAATGTAAAAGGAATACGATGTTATTCATTTATGCTTGCACTCAATTTTGTGGGTAGACATCAGCTGTTCAGTTGTGTCTGGCAGTGCTGCCGCCAGTGTTACCAAACAAATCGATTGACACATCATCTCCTCACCACCTACCATAATCTCCCCCTCCACCACTAGCTCCATGATCACCACCATCACCACCACTACCTCTATTATCTCTACCTAAATCATAATTTCAGTGATGTAAAGATGGATTTGCTTTAGCCAGAGCAGGTCAGCATGATATCCACTGCCTCCCACCACTTCCCACCTCCCTCCCTCCCACCCACTGCATCTCACCGCCACTCTGCCTCTCACTCATTCTACTATGACTGTCATTCATGATACAATATTGTACAAGAAAAAATATTGTAGTGTCAAACCAGTAAATAAAAGCCAAATGAAAGTTTGACACAGTCGCCATTTGCATACACTCCGTGCTTCACCATAATAACAGAGACCATCTGGGAGCTACCTCTCCCGTCTCCCTAGCAATGCATCCTCCCCCCCTCACCTGCCCCGCCACTACACTCTGCACCCTCCTCCCATCCCTCACTGAGCCAGCTAACTCGTGTGCAAAGAAATGTACTGTATATTCTCTATGTGTTTGCTCGTAGGACAATTATTTCTTTTACTTTTTTCACAATATGTATGTAGGATGGCGTGTGCATGTAACTGAGTAAAAATATGAATTGAAAAACAACCATAACATCTCACAGCTTGGCCTAGTAGCCTGGTTGTTACAGTTATGAGTCTAACCTAGCTACATTGCCATGATTAAACACTATTAGGGTCTATTCTATCAATAAACACAAATGATAACAGTAAATCCTGTGAAATATAGCTTGGAGCGTGGAGAGTTACAAATGCAGACGACGCTCAACTAGCGGTCACTGGGAGAAATACATATATAGTATGTAGTCTAACTTGAAAGTGGTAACAGGGTCAGCGATCATAATAAGAAACATTGTATCATTACTAGTGTGAATGAATTAATATTCCCACAAACAACAATTAGCAACTCTGTTTATGTACCTTTATGTTTTACATGTTTTATTGTTTTTATCTACAGTATTTTGATGTGTTGCAATTATTTTGTCACAGAGCTTAGTACAGTACAGTATATTAATCTATCACAGAGCTTAGTACAAGAACACATCCCGCTTTATTAAGTTTATTTATATGGGAAAAATGGTATTGATGAATGTAATCCACCTAACGAAAGCATTTTAGTGGAACCTAACCCTTTCGTTCAACGGGGACTTGCTTTATCTACCCGAAATTACGAGTTGAAAAATAACCATAACACTTCACAGCTCTGCCTGGTAGGGAGATGTAGCTACAATGACAAGTCAGCAACATTGTTGCAAATGAAAAGAATATTATCTGTAAATTTTCATTTATATCAGGTATATGTAGATTTCAAGTGGCATATATAGTGAATGAGGTTCTGCTCTTCATGCAACGACTTAGAGAAAGAATCTAGGGGTATGGTTAGCAAGGCTAGGATGAATGAGCTTGCCACGAGCATGTACAGCTATTGTTCACTGTAAATGTCCCATAGAAATGAATGAATTTTTACTTCTCAAAAATACTGTAGGTATATTGTTTGATCCCTTACATTTTGCATAAAAATTTCATCGTAAAAGTTTGAACTGTATGCGAGTATATATGGTGTACTGTACACATCCACATCATCCACTTTATCTCACACTGCACAAGGCCATGCCACATACACACGTATGTTGGGACTCGGGAACCTTCAAAAGTCTTGTGGCTCTCAAAGGTTCTATCTAGAACCTTACCCACATAAATTAACATTTTAAATAAGTAACAACTGAATTTCCTGAGAGTGTATCATAAGTATGACTATTTTACTCAGACTAATTTATTATGAGCTTAAATATGCCAATCTGTGTTACTGTAATATGCTGGCAGTTGTTTTGAACATTTGTGCCTCCCTGCTGATATGGACGGCCAAATATGATTTCGTCTGATTAGTCCGGTACTCAGGGTCTTTACTGTATTCCTATGTTGAAATAAAGTTAATCTATGGCAAAGGGTGAAGGAGTTTAAGGAAATATGTCAAAATTTTTCATTATGCAAGCTTAAATTTCAACATTACAGGGTATTCTGTTTTACCATCACAAAGATGTTTGGTCTGTGTCAGTATGATAACTTGGGACAAATGTCTTCGTTCTTTGATTTTACTTTTTTTTTTTACTTAAAAATATTCTGTATTGTGAGGATTAAGCTTCATTTATTTTTTCCATATCTGTACATTATTCTTATACCTTTGGAGCCTGACTTTGCTCACTGCTCCAATTTGTACTTAAGAGGGTGTTAATTATTTATAAATGATTTTTTAAATTTCCAGATCCTAGCCAACATAGAATCACTGGTGCGTTCCTTGCCAAAGATCCATCGTTCAGCAAGTGAGCCAACACTTACACGCACACACCTGAACACTGATGATATGATGTATCTGTGTGCATCGCCCAAGACGCCCATCAACTCGGGTGCCTTTTTGTTCTCAACAGCTGGCAACATTTAAGTTTTTGGGAGAGGGTCTGTTCCCCTGTACCAAACTGTGTTGTCCCACTGAGGATATTCTATTAGACTTGCCAGCTAAAATTGTCCAATGGAGCCAGTCCCCACCCTACCCCCACTTCTTTCCCGTAAATTTTGTCAATTGATTTGTCAATATGGAGCCATTTCCCCTCCTGCTTTTATTAAGCTGAGATGTTCCAATGAGACCACCTTTAGGCCATACCAGCTGAGCTATTATATGGAGTGCACTTCACCAAGATTCTGCCAACTAAAATGTTACAAACAGCTTACCCAGGCCTTGCCAAAAAGCATTGTTACCTGAACAATAAAGCTTCCTCAGGCATTACTAAGACCACAGCTCCCACAAATTTAGTCACCAAATGGACTTGTATAGAAAATCTCAATGACCAAGCTACCCTATGATGTTTGTCCTTGGTCTCCTCTGTAGAATTGTGTGAACTCTGCTAATCTTGTCAACTTGCTTAGCTCAACTATGTGGACCTCATCAGCATTCAAATGGCCTGACTGTTGCAGTATTATCATCACCTTCCTCAGCCTCAGTGGCTAATTTGTACATCATAGTTAATGGTCAAGTTCATTGTTTTACAATTATTAATTAAGGGCCACAACAGGAGTGTCATCTCAAATTGGATATTGTCAGTAGGAAAGTAAACCTTAGCATGATATTTCTTGCATACACAAATGAGGACTTAATCCCTACTACTGTATTACATTTATGTACTCTCAAGATAGCTCCCTGTCATACAGTACTAATTTCCAATCATTTATATCCTTTTAGAGTAAGAAAGTTGAAAATCTGAAATTAGTCAGCTTTTTTTGATAATCAGAAAATTTACCCAGCAGAGATTATTAGAGGCAATGAGGTTTCCTTTTCAGACTAAATTTTGGTAACTACAGAACGCTGTGTTGTACATAGCATACCATAATGACAATATAGTATTCTTTCTGTAAAACATATTTTTATGTGTAGCAGTATTAACATTTGGGTATAATTGATTGTTCAGCAGTTCTTCAAAATGAACACCTCTGCAGCAACATCAAAGCCCATTTAATAAAATAACATAGATTTTGGAATATGTCTGTGGAAAAAATTAAGTCGGGTCCTCCTTCATGATCAGAAGTGTGTTTCTAAACAGTCTCCTTTAATGATTGACACATGGTGTTATGGCTGTAGTGGTCAGTTGCAGTAAATGAACAATGCACATTTATAGTAAAGTGTCCTATGTTAAGTTAGAGCTGTGTGGTTGTCTCCTAACACTTCCACACACCATCCTTCAACATTCCATATGATGATTTGGCAGCATATTGTCTGTGATCTCCTATGCACATGTGATGATTGAAATGTATTTTTCAATATTACAGTGTTTAGTTATAGTTTTTTTCATTAGTTTCATTTAGATAATGGAAGTTTTGCAACAGAAAGTATCTTTGCACACAATCACATAGGTTGTTTTGTCTCTTGCAACCCCAGAGTTACAAGAATTCTAATATTGTATTATTATGAATGTAATGCTCCATAAAATGGTTATGACAATTGTCATGTGACATGTAGAGGGTGAAGTGGTTGCCTGAGGTAAGCACTCTCAAAAATATTTGCATCATAGCATTAAAGAATTGCATAACAAAAAATTGTATCAGTTTAATGTTTTCAGCTATATGTCAACCCATTAAAAGACTACCTAAAAGCAGACTTAAACAATTATGAAGCACATTTGAGAGTTAAAGTACATGACATACAAATGGATGTTTTTAGGCCATGGGAAATGCATCTGTGAAAACAGGATACTGTCCACATTGGTCAGATGTAAATACATTGAAAGTTGTGTGCGCAAGTCAGCTAGGTGTGGGGAGCAGTACATTTGTTTTTATGTTTGGGGGCAACAGACGGTCAATATGAAGATAGCAGACCTGAAGGCCATCGTGGCCTCAGTACCCCCCCCCCCCCTTTCTTCCATATCTTCAATCTCTGTACCTTTTTTTTTTATCCTTTTTCTTCACTCTCTCCACATGTCCTTTCTCCTACCCCAGTTCCCATCCTGCCCTAGACGTCACCAGTCCGTGTACAGACTTCACATTCAGTGATACTGTAGTGCAGTCATCCCATGTTCCATTACCACATTGTTTTATCATCATCAAAATGTTACTCTGTATCAGCTTTAATCATTTTAAAATAAAAGACGAGCTTCCTCGTATCTTATGAATTTTATCCTTTTTTGTCTGATGAATTGAAGCTTCTAGTAACCTGAATTTTCGAAAAGAAATTCAAAGTTATGATCGCTTTCTTCAGGAAAGTGGTCATACACAGTGTTTCAGAGGAATTAATACTGTAGGACGAATACTGAAAAGTTCTCTTCATTCTTCCATAGAATTGAGAATGACAATGAATCAAAACATTGAGAAAATACACTTTAAGTATCAGGAATCTGAATTTTTTGGGGGGGAAATGCTGTGTGGATAAATTTCTGAAGTACAGTATTGTTATGAACCCCTTTCACCGCTTACCAACTTCCACCGATGGTTACCAGTGGCCGGGTCGTATATACAGAAGTTGTAGATACTGTATATCACAAGTGTCATCGAAATACCACTAGCTGTCCCGCTAGTGTCCGGTAATTTCTCGACGATCAGTATTGGTGTATATGTTGGGCTCAGAAACCAAAAAGTGACCACAACGCGTTTTGGTTGTTTGGCGTTTTCAGCCAAAAATTAGATTTGGTTGAAAATCTCGGTAAAAGTACTCCTGAGCATGCTGATTCCGAATATGAGGTCCAAGGGCGGGCCCCTGCCACGGCCCCTGGGAGCACTGCCATCCCTGGGAAGACCCCTGAGAGTGCCACTGTCCCTGGGCGATCCCCTGGATGCACTAGCGCCCCTGACAGGGACCCTGGGGGCACCGCCGTCCCAAGGAGGGCTGATGGTGGTGCTGCCGTCCATGGCAGGGCCCCTGTGAACGCCGCTGTCCCTGGGAGAGCTCCTGGGGGCGCTAGTGTCACTGGCAGGGCCCCTGAGGGTGCTGCCGTCTCTGAGAGGGCCCCTGGGGGGCGCCGTTGTCCTTAGGAGAACCCCTGGGGGTGCCGGCATCCCTGGGAGGGCTCCTTGGAGTGTTGCCGTATCTGGCATAGCCCGTAAGGGCACCAACACCCATGAGAGGGCCCCAGGCAGCGTTGCTGTCTCTGGAAGAGCCCCCGGGGATGCACCCATCCCTGGGAGGGCTCCTGGGAGTGCTGCTGTCCCTAGGAAAGCCCCTGAAGGCGCCAGCACCCCTGGCAGGGCCCTTTGGGGTGCCGTCGTCCCTGGAAGGCCACCTGGGGGTGCCGCCGTCCCTGGGAGGGCTGCTGTCCCTGGGAGAGCCCCTGAGGGCGCCAGCGACCCTGGCAGGGCCCCTAGGGGTGCTGCTGTCCCTTAGAGGGCCTTGGGGTCGCTGCTGCGTCTGGGAGAGCCCCTGGGAACACCACTGTCTGGGAGAGCCCTTGGGGGCACCAGCGCCCCTGGCATGGGCCCTGGGGGTGCCACTGTCCCTTAGAGGACCCCTGGGGTTGCAGCTGTCCCTGGCAGGGCCTCTGGGGGTGCCAGCGCCCTGACAGGGCCCCTGGGGGCGCTGCTGTCCCTGGGAGAGACCCTGGAACTCTCCTAGTGATGGCGGCGCCCCCAAGGGCCCTGCCAGGGGCGCTAATGCACCCAGGCGCTCTCCCAGGGACGGTAGCGCTGCCAGGGGCACACCCACGGAAAGCGGCACTCCTAGGGTGCATCTCAGGTTGGTGGCGCCACCAGGGGCTCTGCCAGGGGCGCTCTCCCAGGGACGGTGGCCCTGCCAGGGGCCATCCCAAGGACAGTTGCGTTCCCAGGAGCCCTTCCAGGGACGGCGAAGTGTGTCATCAGGGGAAGCTTGACCTGGATTGACCTGACCTGACACTGCATTAATCCCTTGACCATATTATTGGTCCCGACTTAACGAGACAGCACCTGTCGGCCATATCCTTTAGTCCTTGACACCTAGACAAAAAAAAAAAAATCACATGTTACCGCTGTAACACCCAGGTGACTCCAGCTACCTCGTGAGCTCTATGGGAGCCCAGCGAGCCCATGAGCTCTTTGGCAGCCCAGCCACCCTATGAGTTTTATGTGACTCCACCGACCTATGACCTCCAGGCGACCCTTTATGATGCCTCTTGCTTCCGAATTTGGGTTGCGACCCCGTGTTTGGGAACTGCTGTTCCAGAGAGTGTTGTGATATCATCTGTGAGCTCATTCAAGACCAGACTTGACCAACACTGGCACAGTGCCTCCCCAGTACTGTACTTACCAACAATGCATTGCAAAGACCTGACTGGCTGACCAAGCTACTCACAAGCTGATCATTGGCAAAGAGGATAAAGTAAAGTGACCCCAAAACAAGTTGATAAGTGGTAGAAATGATAAATAAATACATTTCAAGCTGCTTTGTCACTTGTCTTAATCTTGCCCGCTTTTCATCCGGTTCGTTACTGGTTGGCTCTAGTTGGGCCAGTGGCGAAGTGGATAAAGTAAGAGGCCCGTCTTTACATAAGAGTTGATGAGTTCGTAGTTGATTTAGGGAGGTTAATGGGTGCTAAGATTAGCAAAACCTTCAAGAGAAATACTTATAATGTACAGAAACAGAAAAAAAATTAGATACTCTGGTCATATAATGAGGGACGAGGGAAATATAAAAGCAATATTAATGGGAAAAGTTAAGGGTAGGAGGGCCAGGGAAAGGCAGAGACTGGGATGGAAGAAGGAAATACAAAAATGGGTCCCTAGAGAGATACAGAACCTTGTAGGATTAGTAAAAACACTCCGAGAACGAATGGAGGACTGTGGTGGCCAACCCTTAGATATGAGGATGATAATCTGATTTTATTGGATTACGTGAAGAATCTCCACGTAACTGCTGATATAAAATACAATAAGGGCTAATAGTTACTATTTCTTGTTACATTATTTCCCTCAATTTCTTTATGATCTGGTGTTGCTTATTATTATTGTCCGCCATTATGGATCTTCACGGATAGATACCTCATAATGATAAGTTCTCTCATTATTCAAGATCACTTACTTCTATTTTCTGTATAAAAGTGAATATTTGGATGTGTTTACGTGCATTAATGCATTGAATGTATTTTTATGTATTAATTCACTGAATTTGTGCTTATGTATTAGACATGTTTGCAGTTGTGTGTTTGTCTGATAGTACATACTGTATAGTGC
This sequence comes from Homarus americanus, assembly GCF_018991925.1. Classification (NCBI taxonomy): domain Eukaryota; kingdom Metazoa; phylum Arthropoda; class Malacostraca; order Decapoda; family Nephropidae; genus Homarus; species Homarus americanus. Next base: position 5,376,591 of record NW_024739542.1, on the reverse strand, counting down.
TGTGTTTGAGTGCAGGTTATTGTCGTTTACAAAATTGCGCTTGCAATTGAATATTGTCAGGGAATTTATGCAACTATATTTTATGCAGTGCTTTAATACAGAATACGCGAGTGTGCGTCACCGAGGCACATAAATATCATTCTTATTATGGATATTCAGAAAAATTAACTCACATGCTTCACTTTCTCTACAGAGGACATTTGAAACACAGAGCCGTAGGGCAAAGGCAGGTGTAGATCAGGGGAGGTGACGTGTCAAGTTGTTAACCAAAGAACCAAGGGAATATGATGGTGGAACCAGTAGGGACGGTGATGACCGTTGTCCAACACTTCAGAAAGATAACACAAAGAATGCATTTTGTGAAGGTTACGGACACCTGCCGCTTCCTATCTTCCTCTTCCATCTCGTTTTCTTCGTCCTCCTCCTCGCCCTCTTCTCCTTTCTGGGGTTTCTTCTTCATTATGTATACAGGGAAATCCCCGCAAAAATTTGTAAGAGTTTCTCCAATCAAATAATTGGGGTCGTTGATAGGTATGCTCTCTGTGTCGATGGTGGAGTTTATCGTCTGAGTTTCGTTTTCATGACTTTTGAGGAAACTCACTGCTTCCTCCATACTGACAACCAGGCGGCGCACGTAACACCTTTCCTCCGCTTCCACTCGCGATACAGCTATTCCCTGTAACAAAAATAGTTCTAACCAAGTTCACAAATCATAACACGAATTTCTTTGAGATGATTTACGTCCAAATTAAATTATTCATTAAAAAGCAACTACAACTAATATTCACATATACAGCCAGTGGTCCACTTAACGTACAGTACATCCAGTTAAGGTACAGGTTTTCAGGAACACATCATGTACGTACTTTAATCAATTTAAAGGGTACGTGTCTGGGTCTTCAAGTAAGGAATTCTTGCCTTTAATAGATATCATGTTCCTCCTCAGATGACCAGAGGAGACGGGGGCGGGGGGGGGGTAATTTTGTTGTTGAAACCTTTGAGGATATTGAAGTAAACCCTTGAGGACTAGGGTTTAAGGCTTAAGCCTTTGAGGATGTTGGGTTAAACCTTTAAAGATGATTTAAATCTTTGAGGACAAAGGATTAAATCTTTGGAGACGATGGTTTAAACCCTTGAGGAGGATGGTATAAACTTCTCGTCCTCCTTTAGCGTTTACTCATGAAGGTTACATATCTCGAGACTCACATGTTTGTAGTCTTCAAGTGTCGACACTTCCTCAAAGACATCGTTGGCGGACACATTGTACTTGATGGTCTGGGCTTCCATGTTTATCATGACCGGCAGGCATAACGTATCCCCCTGCCCTATGCTATAACACATCCTGTAGTCCTATTGGAAATAAATACTAGAAGGTCAGTAATGCAGCAAACATAATCCTTGGTGTCTAGTTCATGCTATACATAAACTACAGAGATAAAAGAAGTACTTACTGTAATTAATGACTTAAGATTTAGAAGAAGGATGTGTGTGTGTGTAACCTTCTGTTAAACTTATATTTCACTGTTGGATGAAAAAGTTGAAAAATACTTTGCCGAAACATATGAATAGTGAATAAATTTCATTTTTATCTTAATAATGACAAATGGTGATACAGTATCTTGTGGTATACAAATGTAGCAAAATTATGGCAAATGTATCTCGAGATGTAAACATGAAGGTTAAGGTGTGTTAGCTAATACAAACATGAACATCCTTCATGATAACAAAACAACAGGGTGAGTTGTTTAATGGGAGGAAGATGCACTCAAGGAACATAAATTATTTTCAGAGAGACAGAGACAGAATAAAATATAAGATGGAGATTTCACAACAACATACAAGCGAACATCTATATAAAGGTGCAACAAAGAAAGCAGGTGATTATAAGGAGTCAGAGTGGTGAGGTAAAGAGTTCTCACGTGAGCAGCAGTGATGGAGAGGCCCAGCACACACGACAACAGCAGCCACAGCATCATGTTGGTCAACGTCTGCCCAAGGTAAAAAACGTTGTATGTTATGGTCACTCCAACTGTTGCAGTTCTCATGAACATATGAATTGCATAATAAATCAGTTCCAATACAAATTTCTTTACAAAAAGAAGAAAACTAGATGGATATAGATTTTGTTATACCATTGGTATGTCTTGTGTCCTTTACGCTACCGTAAAATCAAACTTGGTATATTTATATATTCGTGTTGTATCCAATGCATGAAAAAAAAACATAAGTACAGATTTGTAAGTTAAATGTATGTTGTGGCACCAGACTCACTATTTAGTATGTGTTGTAATACTGTTCTTGGTGTAGTGAGAGGTGGTGGTGGCACTGTACTCACTGGGGAACAAGGAAAGTAGACGGGTTGTGGACGCTGCGAACAACACGACTCTCACTTATATACCTGTATATGCCAGCCTTACTCATGACGTCACCAGCTTTTGCACCTGACTCATATTTCTGAAAAAAAAACATTAAAGAAAATTAATACGACCTTCTTAGGGTCGGAACGTGTAAATTTGTGTCAGCGATCTACTCAGCTCTTTGGACGAAATATGAATACAAGTCAGCAGTACTAGTTCTTCAGTAGGCTATATATAAATACATAAAACAGTATTTATTTTAGGCAATATACACACCGTCTCAGCATATCACCTTTACGTGGTCAGGAAACTTGTTGAAATGATTGTGCTGATCACCTGGTTCTTACGTAGGTGATCATGTATGCACAAATGGTGGTGCTTTGGATGGCTGAATGTATTCAATGCACGCGAAAAGGAAGCCATTATATGATATCTTTTCAACCTAAATGATTTTCCTGTTACTGGCACTGAGAGTCGTGTTCAATATAAACTACAGTATTAAATACCTTAGTGAGATACAAGGCTAAATCTTTGGAATATTTTGTTTTACTTTATATAAAACTTTTATTTATTTATTAGTATTAAAATATTTTTCACTCCTAATTTATTGATGATATACAGATTTACGGGAAGGCGGCTAGTCTTGGAGACATCACATCCCCGTAAGATGAATTACATTAAGTTTTTCAATGTTTGCATGACTGGCAAATGTGTTTTAATATAATCACATGTAAATCTCTTCATATGGAGTTTAATATTACGAATTACGACTACTGTGTGAGTAAATATTCTCCCAACATTTGTAGAAACGGAAATAAACCTGAGTATCTTGAGAGACCAATCAGATGACAGCAGTTCAGTAAATGGGGGAAAGCAGCAGTGAGGAGGGCAAAACTTAATTAGCTCTACAAGTCACATACGTCCCTACCTGTACTGTTGTGTACAAGCCTGGAGACCACACCCACAAACCTGGAGACCACACCCACAAACCTGGAGACCACACCCACAAACATGGAGACCACACCCACAAACCTGGAGACCACACCCACAAGCCTGGAGACCACACCCACAAGTTTGAAGATCACACCCACAAGCCTGGAGACCACACCCACAAGCCTTGTAGACCACACCCACAAGTCTGGAGACCACACCCACAAGTCTGGAGACCATACCCACAAGTCTGGAGACCATACCCACAAGTCTAGAGACCACACCAGCAAGCCTGGAGACCACACCCGCAAGCCTGGAGACCACACCCAGCCTGGAGATCACACCTGCAAGCCTGAAGACACACCCACAAGTCTAGAGACCACACCCACAAGTCCACACCCAGTCTGGAAGACTACACCCACAAGTCACCACACCCACAAGCTAGAGACCACACCCACAAGTCTGGAGACCACACCCACAAGTCTGAGACCACACCCACAAGTCTGGATACCACACCCACAAGTCTGGAGACACACCCACAAGAGTCTGGAGACCACACCCACAAGTCTGGAGCCACACCCACAAGTCTGTAGACCACACCCATAAGTCTGGAGACCACACCCACAAGTCTGGAGACCACACCCACAAGTCTGGATACCACACCCACAAGTCTGGAGACCACACCCACAAGTCTGGATACCACACCCACAAGTCTGGAGACCACACCCACAAGTCTGGATACCACACCCACACCCGCAACGAGGGGCGACTGGAATTCTCCTGAAACAAGTCTTTTCGATTATCCAAGCAGGTTGGGGGTCATGGGACTGACAACTCTTCAGACGAGACACGAAATGGCGGACCTCATAGATATATTTGAAACCCTGAAAGGAAATGAATACATAAACGTAAATAATATATTCAAGCTGTCCAGCGCTACAAACACAAAAACTCGTCAAGTTGTCAGGCAGAAAGGATATAAGGGAGTGTTTCTTCACGCAGAGGGGACAACAGTGTCAATGGAAGGAAGATAATACTGGGCTTTACAATGGCCCTTGACAAGACTATGAAAGACAATGGGAAATCCTATACAGGCTGATAGGTGTACAGTAGGTAAATATCTAGGTTACTGGTAACATTAATGCATATCTCTAAGTGTATTTCTAAATCATACCAACATGCTACTAAGTACAGTTTGTTATAGCTAAAACTAAAGTGCATGAGTGTTTCAATGTTGAAACTGTGATGTGTTCCCCCCCGACCTCAGGGTAGGTAGGAAGGAGGGGCAGGTGTTGTTAGTGCTGACACAGGTAATTGAGTCGTATATAAGGTGGTGGCTGTCGAGCACCACTACCAGTACCTTCATAGCCAGCTACAGGTGAGGTGTACTCTCCTCATCGTCCTTTACTTCCTCATACCAAGTTACAACTTTTTCACTCGTTAGCTGTATCACTAATAAAGTTACAGTTAAAAAGTCTTTATTACCCACCACATTTTCTAAATGCACACAGATAAATAGGTTACAGTCACCCACAAAATTCCTATCACCTCTCCTGGTGTTCCACGAACCTTAGATTCAGACTCGTGAACCCGAAGCAGTAGATACTGATGCATTATTCTGTCCACAAATGCTTCGGATTCACGAGTCTGAATCACGGAGGTTCATGGTTCAGGAGGAGAGGCGACAGGACTTTTGTAGGTGACTGTACAGTCAACAAAAGAATTTCCTGCACCAGTGACTGAAGCCATGTTCATTTGGTAAGGTTAATACTTCAGATTATGCGATCATTGTGTTACCAGTAGATGTACAGTACTGTCTTCTGTACATCATGTATACTTAAGTGAGAAATTACAGGAATCACCCTAGGAAATGAGTGTTGCTCAGAATTCTTGGTCTAGTGTGTCATATTATATAACTCCGTAAAGGTGCACAATTTTGTTGTTGTTGACTTTACATGGAGCTATTAATTTGTTAATTCTTACCCATACCAGCCATGTGGACATTGTTGAGCGTGGTGGTGTTAGCGGCGGTGTGTGTGGGTCGCCCCGACAGCTTGGAGGAGGATGTGGGGTTGTTCTCCTCTGACGTCCTGCAGCCCCGAGCTGTTCCCAACCCTAAAACACCCAACCAGATCCTCGATGCCATCGCTGAGGGTGCCGTCAAAGAGATAATGTAAGGCCGACCTTATTCTTGTTTTGAACGTATTCATCTATAGAAATTACACAACATCAATATTAATGATAGAATGATAAGTAAAATAAAATAAAATATTTATTTTTTTCGCTGTATAAAAGTGTTACTGTACCTTTCGTTATGGGTCACCAGGTATTTAGTTTCATTCTCTGATCTCTTCATATAACTCACAGTGTTTAGCTAGACGAGTCAGCACTGTTACCTCTTATGGATATATGATGATATATAACAAGATAAAACATTAAAGCTGTGTAGTATTCAGTAATATCTGTCAAGTAAAATAAAGAAGAAAAAACGAGCCTCACACTAACCAATAATGTCCTTCACCACATACTTTATTAAAACTCTGTTGTTTTTGTTGTTATAATGTTACTGCTGCGCTTTAACAACTAAGGTGTTTAAGTGCGTAACAAAGTTAGTAATTACTAATTACACTATTCCATCAAGAGTAGAGAGGTAACACTCTTCTTGTTAATGCTGATTATAAAAACGTGTCCTCTCTCACTCTCTTCCTCTCCCCCTCTCTCACTCTCTTCCTCTCCCCCTCTCTCACTCTTTTCCTCTCCCCCTCTCTCACTCTCTTCCTCTCCTCCTCTTTCACTCTCTTCCTCTCCCCCTCTCTCACTCTCTTCCTCTCCCCCTCTCTCACTCTCTTCTCCTCCCCCTCTCTCACTCTCTTCCTCTCCCCCTCTCTCTTCATTTGTCAAGAGGTAACACTGTTTATCTTTTACTCTGAATAGTAAAATGGGCTGGGGCGAGTCTAAGAGGGCGAGGACCGGTTTCTCCGAGATTCCCTTTAAAGTGAACAATAACTCAAACAGCCTAGAAAAGTTTGAAATCTCCAAAGCTAAAATCAGAGGCCTGGCATCCCTTACACGTTCTAGGTCGGCCTCCTTCAACGACGACCAGGTGATGATTTGTTCAATATTTTTAAGTTAGTGTTTTTCTTTACAAATTAGATTTTGTTTTCGACATTTGTAATATTAACAAAGAGTTTAGTACAGCAGCTACAAACATATGTAGAATTCAGCTCTTTGTGACTGTAATGTGATCAACATAATTCCTATTCATATATTATGGAAAGTTTAAATTTTTACGTATTTTAATTTACTTGTGCAGTACTTATTTACAAAGATGAAATTACAGACATTTGTCTGATCACGTGTTTCATTGTTTACAATGCTAATCAAACAGGGAGGTACTTCCGCCTGAGAAGATATTGGAAGCATAATGTGTTGTCTAATGGTAGACCCTGCTGCCATATGGCATCACAAAAATTGTGACCAAGTCCAAGGTTGCTGATATGACTTTCTGCCTCATTTACACACAGTTGCAGGGTCTCAATTGTTTCTCTTACTATTGACAACACAACATACATATTGTATATCGTTTCTCACCCTTGACATTTTTTTCAGTTTTTTTATTTACTATTATTATTATTATTATTATTATTATTATTATTATTATTATTATTATTATTATTATTATTATTATTATTATTATTATTTCATTTTTATCTTTTGTTATAATTTTTATTTATTTTTGCTAATTATTATTATTATTATTATTATTATTATTATTATTATTATTATTATTATTATTATTATTATTATTATTATTATTATTATTATTATTATTATTATTATTATTATTATTATTATTATTATTATTTTATTTTCGCCCCAGGCCCCTTATGGGTCAGAGTCCTGTACCCGGGTGGGCTAATCCTCGTAAAAAAACAAACAAATGCAATGTGAAGCAATGAGTGTTTTACAGGTGAGAGAGGCGAATATTTTTGTGTTATGTATTGTAGATAGATGGGGTATGTTTCAGACTCAACTGAAAGGAACACTGATGGTGGAGAACGTCTGTATCACCGCTAATTACTGCATCATATTTGCCGGCGTGGAAGAGGCCCCCTCCCAGACTTTCAATGGAGAGGTAACCGAGTGCGTGGAGAAGCTCTTCGCCGACCTCGAGGTTGGACTGTTGGAATTGGTGCCACAGAACATCCAGAATTACATTGTGCGTTCTGGCCATGATTCCCTCGACAAAATGACTAACTTGGACGGAAACAAGATGGCCAAAGTACATATAGCGGGTGTTAGAAAGTCCCTGCGTCAGGAACTAGAGAGGACCATGAACTCTAACATGAAGGTTATGATCAATAGAGCCATCAATGCGATGAAGAAGGCCGCGACTGAAGCTTAAAATGATCCAGACCACCACAACATTACCGACCCCTGACCTCCACCATATTGTATGTCTTGACCATGAGCGACTATAGCTGGCCATCCCTATCACGTGTGTTGACGAGTGTACCGAGAGGCAAATAAAAATATTAACTGCACCCTGTTGTGTTTCGCTCAACTTTATGATACAGGTTTAAGAAATAAAATATAAAACATTATAATTTAGTTTGACGCAGTAAACATCATCTCACTATCCTCTTGCAATGTTTATTCATAATTCATGTTATTTACATACACATCTATTTTTAATCACCAATATACTTACTCTATAATAAGTAGTCTCATTAAGTTATTTAGGACACTAGACATCCCTGTAGGCGTAAGGAACCATACCACAAAACGACTACTCGAGGTAATTGTTCTTAAATTTTCAGAACATAAACCAGTGTTATGTGAAGCACAAATAACCAGGTCAAGACTAAAAGTTTAAAAGACTCTGGGGAACTGGGAATATTCTTCGAGTAATGGAGAAATATTCTAAGCATTTGGAATTCTAAAAAAATGGTCTTAAAGAACTATTGAGTCCTTAGGGGTGTTTGGGGTGATTGTCTTTTGTTTACTCGACGACAGTGATATGCAAAGTTTTCCTGACCTGGGAAGAGGGAGAGGTGGAGTAACAGACAAATGGAATAACTAGTACTAAGGAGCGTTATTTTGATATTTATTTATATCTAAATATTTGATAGTGAAGACATTTTCAAATCGGAGTACAGTATAAGTGAGACAGGAATAATCAGATTTAAAGAGCCCGCCGTCACGCACTAGTATTTTACCAGATTTCAGATTCAGATTTGTCCCTTGAGGGGGCTAGTTTATTGGGCACTCCCTTGCATTTTGTGCAAGGCGAATCGCAAATGCGTATACAGCGCCCAACAGGAGAGCATGCGGTGTTCATGCTTGCCTTCGTGACTTAGGCAATTTAGGACGAAAGTGTCGGAAGGGTCATGGATTTTATTCTGGGCATGCGAGTTCAAACCAAACTAAACAAAACCAAAGCAAACCAAGTCTAGAATGACATAAGAAAATGTATAAGAAAAAATAGGCATCCTTCACACACACACACACACACACACACACACACACACACGATATTAAAAAAAATCAACTTCAGGGCAGTAAGTTCGAGGAGGAATCCCCATACATCGGGTTATTTTTAAGTTATTCGACAAATGGTTTCGTCAAACTTGAATATTAGCTTTATCAAATCTATTTGTTGGGCTACTTAAAAGTAACCCGAAGTTCAGGAATCCTTTTCGGACTTACTGCCCTGAATGTTAAAAAAAAAATGGGCGACAGTCAAGCAACAGACTCGGTCACCCCACCCCCCTCCCTACACCCACCAACATGGAATTCTATGGTCAGGTTTCTGTTTGGATCACATTATAGTGCCTAAACCTCCACCATCCGATTTACTGAAGCTGCCCTTATTTTCAAATCATCTTGTTCATCCTGCTGCCAACATTCTCTCTCCTGTTTCTGCTGTTTAGTTACATGTGTTACGAACCCCGCCACCAATTGTCATGATCTACCTACCCAGCACTACGAACCACGCCATCTATTGTCCTGATCTACCTACCCAGCACCACGAGCATCGCCATCTAGGGACGAAACACGAGTATGACTCTGTCTTACATTAATTCGCCTCTTCCACATCCTGGTTGGGTCACCTCCCAAAGTCTTCTTTTCGTCAGTCTAAATTGATGAGAGCGATGGTCTACTCGAAGCGACCATGAGGATCACCCATCCTGGAACCTACAGCACAGTTGACCATCTAATGTCTCTAACACTCCGCCTGCATTTGCTGTGCCACAACTAGCTCCGCACTTAAGCATTTGTAATCTTGTTGCCTCCCCACCTAATCTTTTGCCTAATTTATTGTATGTTGTATAAATATGTATATACTGTTAATGTTTAGTTACATGGCTATGGTAAATTATAGAAAGCTGAATACTTGTAAGTATGAATCTCTGAGGTACTTCATTAGTACACAACAAAACTCGCATCCTTTGTCTACCCTTTTATAGTCCGTTGATTGTCTTTGTTTTTTATTGTTGTTGCCTGTTGGAATCTGGGTAGACTTTTAACTCCTAAATCCCCAACTCTTAACACATGTAACAACCCTCTTACCCAATTATCCTTCAATTGCACTAATACGTTCACACCCAAGCGGTAAACAACAGCTGGGTTCCATCAAACACACTTCACAGTCACAATTCCTCGACCCACTACTGTATGCCCCCACAGCCACCGCTACACAGTCTCCCATATATAACATACATCAGCTGGAGTCAGGGTCCCGAAGGAGGTGTTATAGTGGCTGTCGCTCCCGTGTCCACCAATCCTCTCACCCCAGTATCTCCCATTAATAGAAAATCTGACAGCCCGGTACTTAGAATGTAATGTAAGTTTGTAATGTTTATGTATATTTCTATGTGGTAGTGATAGGGTGATTGTTAGAGTATTGTTTTATATTCATGTAGTTGTTGTAGGAGTGTGGCGATTGTTAATGTTTGATTATTGCCGGATGTTGGTGTTTCTTGTCAATATATTGTGCATTCCAACATTGCGTTTGCCTCTCCTCCCCTATAGTGATGTAGAATACCTGAGTAAGACTGAATAGTGCAGTTGCAATAGGCTAAACATGAGGTGAAATGTAAGTAAACAAAACGTTCGAGTCTGTGGGGGTCGGTTACCGCCCGGTTCTTGGGGTATATAGTATAACATGCATTCATACAGACAAAAACAATAGCATGCTGTCTAAAAAAAAAAAATCCTGTTTTATGTTAATAATTACTAAATTAAAGTAATGGATACAGGTAGTAATTTTACAGTGTTGCAACAAAAATATGGGAAGAAAATGAAAGATACCTGCGATCTGCGACCCTAGACCGTATGTGATAACTGTTCTAGACGTTATGACAATGCTTAAAATGAGATTCCGAAATACACAAGAAAAACATGAAATTTAATACCTGGTGATAATATCAAATGCCCATACACGGAAAATATAACATTGTTTTATAGTCTTTGTAGCGTAAACAAGACAAATGCCATGAAATAGTCTGAATGTAATGAAAAATTTCATGGCAACACAATTAATAACTAAACAATTAATTTAATCTACTATTGTATCTCATAAAAAAATGTGAAATAGCAGAAACAGGCTACTTTGGAAAATTAACTTTCCTTGCTTACTTTCCAGCAAACTCTTCTATCAGTTCATAAGAGCACAAACTTGCTGCCAGTTCCTTTTCGATGGAGAGCATAGCCAGTCCACTCAACCTCTCTTGAGACATAGTTGTCCTTAGAGACAGTAACTTTTTATCAATCTGAGTTTAGCAAAACTTCGCTCCCCTGATGCCATTGTGTCTGGCACTGTCAACAAAATCCTATATTATACGCTATGTCTGTATTAGGGAAAGAACCATTGAGTGATTTTAGTAACCAAAAGACTTGAAGTGCATGTTTTGTTTCTTTGGGAATGACTTTTCGGAGTAGTGTACTCGAAGCTCTGGAAACAGCTCGGCTTCGTCAATATCGTAATAATTTCCAACACCCAATGACTTTTCCAAAGCAGAGTTGTGTTCAGCTAGGTACTACAAAGCTGCTATAATAGTGTTAGAACCGATCACCAGCGTTCCTTTTTTTTATATTCATAGTCGTGTAACATGCGTGTATCTATGGTATTTATTGAACACAACCTTCTTTTAATTTCCATCCATTTGGTGAAGTTGAACGAGTGCTCATTTGATGATTCACGATAATTTAGTCTTTCACTAAGATGCTTCCAATCAGCACAGCCTTTGTTTACCAGTTTGTGTTACATTTGAACTATAATTACTAACCAGGAGACCGTGAGGCCCCTGGAAGCACGAGACCCTCTGCTGTCTCCCCGACTCGCCACCTCTCGGGACGGCTTTGGCTTTGGCCCTGGGTTCTTGTCCATTGTATCCGTATATTTTTCTCTCTCTCCATTATTCCACCTCTTCTTTAAGTTACCGTCATATAGTTGTATATTTCGCATTACTTCTTTTTCAGCAGCTTCCACTGGTCCCATAAACATTCCACACTTTTAAGCTAAATACCAATACTTCCGTCACAACTTGCAGGGTACTGCCCTCTGCGCTCGTTGGCCCCCACCACTAAAACTCTTTATGGTCTGCACACGGTACCATGGTTGCACCCGACCCACTATCGTCTCGGTGTCCAGCTATGTTTCCTCTGCCACACAAACCACTGCATCTACCTTGATGGTCTAGGACAAATAGGCCTTCAACTCCTCTAATAATTCTAAAAACTCCGGATCTCTGTCTTCTTCCCTCCTTACATGTCCTTGGCAGGAATCATGGGGGTTGTTCCTCAATGGACCTCTTGGGAGACCGGAGAATTCTTATTGTTTTTGTTTTTTTGCTGTACAAATCTATACCTCGTATATCTTAAACTACTATCGCTTTTACTACTGCATAAGCAACTTTTATCAGCGTATATAGAGAGTCCAAACGGGTGCCTGACAACCCCCCAGTTAAAGTGCAAATTAGGACCTGATTAACCTGTGATAATAATGATCTCGTGTCAGCACTGGTTACTGGCATCCTAGTGTTGAAATGGTCCAAGTCAGTTTAGATTACCTTAGAAATTTTTCTTATGATGAAGTAGGGATATAAACCCCCCAAAACCAACTCCATAATAGACAATATTGTTTGTTGCAGTTGCTGCAGTACGTCATATGTTGTGTCAGTGATATGCTGTAACGACTGGCAGTTTCCATAAAGTACACGAAAGAGCCATTTTTCCTTTAAGTGCAAGGAATGAGTCTTGCTCTCACGAATACAAAGAAGTTTTGATTAATTGTTTTTTCTACTTTGTAACACGGATCTTTTCCGTTTAACGACAAAAAGTCAGATGTCCTATACAGCAACCAACTTTATTCTCGTGGTAATGGCGTAGATACCCGTGACGAGTACACAAAAAACAAAAACAATTGTCGCCAAACCTTGCCACAATATTTGTTACGTATAGGAAAATAACAGGTGTGGCCTGGCAGAGATAGAATCATTAGTCACATATAATTCATGAAGAAGGAACATGCGGTCGACAAGATGACGAGTTAACACAGCTTCGTCAAGCTTTAATATGAGGGCGTGAAATATTATTGTGATTATATTACCACTGAGGCGCTTTCTTAGTACACATGTCAGTATTGCGTCTCTCTCCTACAAGAGTGTGCCGCTTTATTGTTAACTCGTAATCTTGTCGACCGCATGTTCCTTCTTCATGAATTATATGTGACTAATGATTCTATCTCTGCTAGGCCACACCTGTTATTTTCCTATGCATAACAAATAGTGTGGAAATGTTTAGAGACTATTTATGTATTTTATATGTACTTGTCACAGATGTACACACCATTACCACGAGAATAAAGTTGGTTGTTGTATATCTGACTTACTGTCGTTCAACGGGAGAGCACCGCTGTTACAATTACTAGTAAGATACATAAGGAAACCAAAGAGTTGTATATCTTAATTTTTATTGGTTGAAGGTTTGTGTAATTACTAATTGAGTGTACACGATTAAAGACCTTAGTTGTTGAAGCACAGTAATACACTATAACATCAACATTACTCTAGATATTAATCTATGCAGTTGCCAGGCTTCAAGGATGAGAAGATATCAGTTTATCTTAGACGAGTCCGAAGTCTACTGACCATTGGTGGGCAAGTAAGTACAGTATATGTCATAGATAACAGTAACTACGTAGTGTTTACGGTAATTTACTTGTAACTAATGATTTTTCTGAACGATTACTTTTAATTTCGTTATTTTTGTAAACAAGTTATACAGTATTCAAGTACTATTCCGACTTTCTTTGATTGTTTAATTATGCTTCACAGCTGTTTATTGTCCATGTTATTGATAATATACATATAGGCTATCTGATTTACATAGGGAAAGATATTGACCATTGCTTATATACCCGTGGTAGTTACATAGGAAAGGCTACTGGTTACGACGGTAACTCAATACTGCTGATGTGGCAACTATAAAATGCTTGTTACCTTTGATAGATGAACGGACGGACGGAGAGAGAGAGAGAGAGAGAGAGAGAGAGAGTATCCTGGGTGAAGTTGTCAACTCACCACATGACCAACCTGTTAATAATATCAGCCAATCAGAGGAAAGGTAACATCAGTGAAACGTATTGAATTTTTTTTATATATACTTTGGATCACATACTTTTGTTCTTTTCATTTACATATATATTTTTTTTACAGTGAATTGAAGTTGTGTCCTTAACTTAATTCCCCTAATATTGTTCTTTTGTACATTCTTCCTTTACCTTTCTTCGTGGTTTTCTTAATATAATGTTTTATGGGGGATAAATGCTGGTGGGTGAACCTTCATGCTGGAGGTCTTACAGTAGTCACCCCAAGGTATACAGTAGTCACCCCAAGGTATACAGTAGTCACCCCAAGGTATACAGTAGTCACCCCAAGGTATACAGTAGTCACCCCAAGGTATACAGTAGTAGTACACCCCAAGGTATACAGTGGTCACCCCAAGGTATACAGTAGTCACCCCAAGGTATACAGTAGTCACCCCAAGGTATACAGTAGTCACCCCAAGGTATACAGTAGTCACCCCAAGGTATACAGTAGTCACCCCAAGGTATACAGTAGTCACCCCAAGGTATACAGTAGTCACCCCAAGGTATACAACAGTAGTCACCTTATCTTTCTGTACCAGCTGAGTCTCATTATTCTATTATGGTCTTCTTGTTATTTTGTTGGTTTTGGTTCATTGGTTTGTTTGTACTGACTGAGGCGGCACCATCGGTCTCGTAATATATAAATAGAATATCCATACCTTGTGAAGTAAGAACAAAACTAATGATCTGAAATATTACGATACAATTTAAAAAAAAAAAAACTATTTTACCTATATACAAGTACCTGGATACTGCATAGAGGCGTTAACTATTTAAGAGAATAGCCATTAACCACAGAGGAAAGGAGAGTTGCAGCAATAATCTCTTCTTCGTTACCTTTGAAGGCAATGAGGTCAATTGCCTTCACTTCATCAACTCTTAAAGTCAGTTACCTATTCCCAGTTAGGTTGACTGGGGTTGCCCTGGACTTTTTAGTGAGGTTCAATGAGGCGAGCTCTTGGCAGCCGTTACCATTACTGACTTATATAATACAAGAATGTCACTTTTAATTTACACAGAGATAGTAAGTTAATATCAAAAGAGGAGTACTTTAAAATATAATATTTTCTTCTTAAACCTTAACAGCGATACTAAAATAAGTTTTCAAATGAATTAAACTGAAAAAAAAAGCCGGGAAGAATATTACATTCATTTCTCAAATGAAGTTATTTATACGGTACCGACACTTACAAATACCGACACTAGAACTGAATGAAGCAATATTAACAAGAGCTTTTCAGTCAATAACTCTGAAAAGATGGACAAGTAAATACACTTTCAAAGTGATACGAACGGAGGAGAACACCGTCAGCATTCTTGCTGCTCCTCCGACAAAACATTAGAGGACGTCAGCACAGATAATTTTAGTCAGGCTATGAGAAGCCAATATTTGTTCTGCCAGCACACAAACACACACACACACGGCTCAGCCTCTGTCATTTATGTAACTTGCATTTTTTTGACAGTATTATGCTGAAGCCGTCGGTCTTATATACTGGAGTTAAGAGTGTTAAGCTGGCCAACTTTATCTGTGGTCTAAAATGGCTGAATGACCCCGTGACCCCGAAACTCGTTTTAAATGTTTTCTAAAAAAAATTGCTTTAACGACAGAAGGCACAAGGAAATGTACTTATCATTGCTAATAAATGATAATTATAATCGTAATATTGATAATGAGGATTTGATAAATGATGCAAACTTGGTCTGTTCTTCCAAGTGAAAATATATTCACATCACATTGTTAACTGATTGTAAAAGTAATTTGCTTATACTGTGAGTCGTTAAAGTATAAACTTTTCATAATCGACAAATCCTGAACACAACTCTATCTTAGTATTGTATATTGACTCTCCCTAAAATTTCTTTTTGAGACATTCAGCAGAACCTAGACAGATATATATATATATATATATATATATATATATATATATATATATATATATATATATATATATATATATATATATATATATATATATATATATATATATATATATATATTGTTGATATAAAGGAGACAACTAAGTGCAAGATAAGGGACCTCAAGGCTGTTGCTGGGGCGTGCAGTGCACCTCACGTAAGCCATTGGTGTTTGTGGTGATATTTGGATAACTGGGTACTGTGACGGGGTAGTTATACAGGGTGTTTTCATTGAAATGAAACAAATTTGAAGTCATAAATTTGTATGTATAAATGTGAGGATGTTGAAACTTGCATAGTTACCACACCATATACCTAAGTTATTATGTTTTATTTTTGTGTTTCAGATTAAACTATTACGACCCTACAAAAAAAAGGCGAAATGTGTGTTATATGGAAGGCCGAACTAAAGTCTCATTATGGCAAGGAACTACCGACCCGAAGAGACCTGTACGCGTGGATGATTCAATGTGAGGAGACTGGCAGTTTTCTAAAACAGCATGGTAGAGAAAAGCCCAGAACAACGGAGGAAGATGTTGAATGCATACATGATGCCTTCCACAGAGGCCCAAGGAAGTCCATCCGCCAAGCCAGTACCGAATACAGCAAATTCCACGTTAAACTGTACACCCACGGCTGCCCCTTTATGCATATAAGCTTTAACTGGTTAGCAGCTCAGAGTACCAGTGTGATTTAGTCTGTGCTACGAATGGTGTACATGTTGAATGTCTACCCTAACGTACCCTAATGTACCCGAATGATATGTTTACTTATGTGCCAAATAAAACTTAAGCAAATGACTACGAGTTGTGTGGATTTTCCTGCTTGCATTATTTAATAAAAATTTATAAGACTTAACACTTGTTTAATTTCATTGTGGAGACCTTGTAGTGCCGAGTTGAGAGGCGATACGTGAATGATATCATGTGTCTCTTAGTACCAATGAGGGGGACGAGGGAAGCTAGGAATAAATTGGAGGAGGGAGGAGGAGGAAGCTGGGGGAATGACAGGAAGACAGGGAGAAATTTCAGCGGCACTTGGCAAAATCTAATGTCTACTTGAGGGTCATGCATGCAATTGGCTTACTACTAGTGAGCGATACTTTACATCACAAATTATGTCAACAAGAACACGACGAAAAAATACGAAGAAAAGGATTTTGAGATCCAAATTCCTACAAAACCATCAAGTAGATGTAAAATCGTGCAAAATGTCTAGGGAATTTTGTCAGCACTTTTACGTCAAATACCTTGTACCGAAATACAGCAAGAAATCAAAGGGAAAATCCGCGTTTCGGGTATTTACACTTTAAAATAACTAGCGTGTTCTGTAGTGTGGCGAAATAAAAAAAGTACAGAAAAATATAATAGCAGAGATGAGTTGCTTCAGGTCACGTGAACACCATAAATATTTTCAAGGCGTTTGTCTGAATCCATGGGAGCTGCCAGCTGACTTGTAACACCCTTTACCTTGGTTCGAAGGGTCAGGACCGGTATAAAAGAGCTTGGTGAAGCTGCTGGTCTTCACTCAACCACTGACGACCAAGATGAAGTTCCTCGTGATCCTCCTCTTCTTCAACGCCCTCACATGGTAACACTCGTTTATTGTTTACTAGCAACTCATCTTGTATACAACTCGGGTATAAAAAACTGAGACAGTATGGTGACTATTTCATAAGAGGTGAAATAAATGAGTCCTGTCCGTTCTTTTTATCAACGTATTTAGTAAAAACGTAAATAATTTTTAATACTAATTAGATTGCAGCATGATATTAATTAATTTTTCAGCTAAGTCTTATTCACCTGTCATGCTAAATACAAATGACTGCGATAATAACTAAATATCTAAAAAAAAATCATAACTTCAAAACTTTTGTGTATGGGGACCATAATATAAATAATAATAATACAAATTATAAGTGAATAACATCATTATTAAATCAAATGATTTAATCTAACCTCAACTAATTCAGGTAAAGTTGAGTTGTATCATGATAGTAACCGACGCCGTAAGTGAAACAAGGAAAAGTGACATGTATCAACTTGTTTCCTTTAAGTTAAAGAACAAAACAAAAACAATTTATCCTTATTTAAAAAAAATAAAAAAATAAGAAAAGAAGATATTTGCCTTTTTAACCCTAATAACGTTGTTTCATAAACTCAACACACACACACACACCTGTACTCCTACACTCGTTTTATAATTACGGTTTCTCTCAATTCATGTTGTCTTCTCTCGGCTCTAGGAGAAACTCTTCCAATAATATTCTCTTACTCTACAGGGCTGAGGAAACAGGCGAATGTCAGTGCATGGCCGCCCTCAAGTACCACAGTTCTCATCCAACTTGTACATTGTATGAGATGGCGCCCTTTGAGTCCGCTGACTGTAATGATGTTGAAACTTGTCAGGCAGAATGTCAGAAGGAGGTACTGTACAGTCAAACTATCATCTCCTTGTGCCTTTCTTCCTTCTGTTTATTTGTGTTTCTTTCCACTGATTCTATTCAAGGATTTTTTTTTGACCCAGGAAGAATGTAGACAAGTGTCGTTGGCTGTGAAGATATTCGATGCAGTATGAATTAGAACTGAATCAACTGATGAATGTTATGTATGGTGCAGTAGGAAACACTGTGCGGCGGTGGTTGGGGGGAGGGAGTATACGATGAATGTAGGATCTTTAGGCCATGGGTCTTTTGGGTCACGGGACGCTTAGGCCACGGGTCTTTTGGGCCATGGGACGTTTAGTCCACAGGTCGTTTTGGCCATGGGACGTTTGGGCCACGGGTAGCTTGGGCCACGGGTCGCTTGGGCCACGGGTCAAAGTAATATAAATTACAACATAGTAATCATATTTATGAATTAGCACAGTTTATTTGATGTCATATATCATAATGTATCATACAGAATCAACTAAATTCAATATATTTCATTTAAACATTTGTTTGTCGTCCACGAAGATTATGGCTTATCCCACAGAGTAGTTCTTGGGTAGGTTTTCTGCCTTCCTTCATGCCCTGGCTCAAGTTGTAAAGGCGCCCCTGAGTTCATCATAGGCTTTATCGACCCTCTTAGTTGGACAGATACTATGCTCCTCCTGAAGTATTATCGTATCGACACGGGAGCTCTCAACTTGAAAACACTTAATAATTTTCCAGACTCTGGGATTACCATGACCCACAAGACTGGTAATCTTATTATTCTACCCTTCGCAGATGTTGTTTGTTCTAGGTTGGTTGTCAAGTATAACCTGGAACAGATTGGTAGTTTTTTAAATATTTTTTTCTTGGTTTATATCTCCATCATCTGGCCTAATAAAACCTCCTGGCCCAAACGTCCAAGGGTTGTGGTCCGTGGCCTAAACGTCCGTCTACCGCATATGATACAGGTAAACACTGTGGCAGGGAGTTCCACGCAGTGTTAGTCCGGGGTATAAATAGAGTTTGGTACGAATAGGGTTGATAAAGTGGAATATCATAAGAAGTGCTATGGGGCCTCCTAGATGCCCTCATAAGCTGAGTGGAGATGCGTGTTGGTGGGGCTGCCAGTGCTTATCTTTGAAAATCGGGATCTAGCAATTTAATCTGATTTCAACTTATAATCAATAATAAATTACCGTTTTGAATCAATAGAAAATTTCTCTTTCTAAATCTGTAAATAAAGTTACTAATTCTGATATAAAATTTTCCTTTAATAACATTGTGGTGTGTTGACAGTGGGATGCAGTGACTAACGGAGGGGACCTGAACTACATCCTGGACGACGGTACAGTGCTGGGCCAGAGTATGTGTACCAGTCTGAAGGAGGAAGGCTACCACAACCTGCAGCCTTCAACCGTGAGTACTGCTGAGAGAGAGAGAGAGAGAGAGAGAGAGAGATATGAACAGAATCTAAATTGCGAGAATTCATTGCTTCAGTTGTATACACGAGCAGTGTTGTGGAAATAACAGGACGAGTTATTAGCTGTACAGAATTGAGCAGGAAGTTTGTCTGAAAGATCCAAGTTATTAAAAAGTTTCTTTTAAATATGGAATGAAAAGTAGACATACTTATACTCAAAGCAGGAAACTCAAGGAGGTAGATGGTAGACCACGACAGTGTATTGTTTTCTCCCTGTATTTTTATCAGTCTTTTCGCGCTCACACACACACTCAGAAGCAGACATTCACACATACAAGCACACACGCACACAGACACAGTTACACACACATATACACACTCACACGCATACACTCACACACATACAGAGACGCAGATACACACACATACACACCTTTCATTGTTGATGATATGTAAGAATTGTGTCATTTCTTTTAGGTTAGGTTAGAATACACTTAACACTTTCCATCACACTTTTCTTACTTCATCTAGTTCTATTTATCCGTTAATTAATCTCTGTATTTCTTTTATTCTCTCACACTCACTCTCTTACACTAATCCCTTCTCTCTCTCTCTCTCTCTCTCTTTTACGCAAACTCATAAACGAACTCTCTTATAGAAGCTATTTATCTCTTATACGAATTCTTTGCTTTTAAAGATTGTCTCTGTTATCATTATGGATCTTCTCTCAGTCTGTAATAAACAATAAATCACGTTATTTTATCAGGTTTACCTCGCCTACAATTTGTGTTCGGGAGGCTGGAAGGACGTGAGTATTGCCAGCGACATGCTTCTGTGTTGTGAAGGCGGCGTGTACCCTGGCGAGTGCTAGCCGAAGTCCTCCTCCTCCGTGATGAGACTGAGGATGTCCTAACTATTTCTGACCCAATACAGTTTGATCTTAACCCTTGCTGATGAAAATATACCTCAATGCATGTAATCAGATATTAGTTAAGACAAATAAATTTGTTTTTAGCAAGATTTACTAATATCAATCTTATTATTCCTTGATATTTTTGGTCCTAATTAGTGTTTATAAAAGTTTTATGTATAAGTGATTATTCGAGAAGAGTTTACAAAAAACAAAAAAACAAAAAAACTTGCACACTTTCATTGTTCTAATAATTTCATCTCATTCCAAGCAGTCCGCATCAATGGTTAAGTAATGAACCCGATCAATCCACAACAATTGGCCTTATTTGATGTTGATGATAAGATCTTTCTAGCTACTGTGTGTAATAACTCGAGAACAACAGAAAGCAAACACCACTTATTTTCTTAGCCCAGCAATTCTAAATCATCAACTTTATCACTCCACAATTTCTTATCTTAATTGTTGGAGATCTCGACGAAAATGTTACAGGGTGTGTTAGTTGTCAACAATACAATCTATAATTTCTGTTCTTATCTAATCTTGTGTTTCTTGTAATACCTTCAGATAACAATGCTAAAATGATTCATCACATGTCACTCTGATGTTATTCTATCAACAACCATCGCACGCATATTTATCATGAAACTTCTTGAACAAACTAACTTGAGTATCATCTCAAAAATGTGAAACATGAAACGTCAAACGTAGTAATGTTATGTGCTGTCCTCGCTGGTCAAATTTTCTTCTTTGTAACTACGCACTTATATAACTATGCCAGTCTAAGGACACAATAACTAACACAATAAAAATAAAGTAAATAAAGATGTAGCAAGTACGAGTATGACGCATACTGTACTGGTGGAAGCAGTGGCTTATCGGTCCCTTGGCTGAGTAACGGGTTGGTGTTTATGAGCGCTTTTATGAGAAATTACGAAGCAAGAATTTGGGAGCCAAAATGTTATCACATGGGTGGTTTTGACTCCTGTTTACAACAATGAACGTCGCCGTGCGAGTAGATGGGAGACGGAACATAACTGCAACGTTTGGTGAGTGCAAAGGACGCAGCAGCTATACCTGATTCTTTTTATTATTAAAAAGGAAACGAGATAAATCGAAAAAAACTGTTATGGACTTTTAAGTGGCTGGCGAGGGGGAGGAGCGAGTGTTTATTATAGACTGGTTGGACTATAGTAACAACAGTAGGGAACAGGGAAGGCTAACTGCGTGTGTGGGGACTGTGGACGGTTCCGCGCGTGTAACACAAGTCAGCAACTCCTTGAAATTCGCAATAAAGTCTAAATGAGCTTGGTTTGTTCATCCGCACACTACGATACGGACACCTACGGCAGGATCCGTGAAAGCTTCTTCGTGAGCAAACACACGCGTACAAGTTCAAACACGCTTGTTTGCAAACATGCAGATCCACATACGTAAGTGTATTCAACTATTTATACATTCAAATGTGACTACAATTTGCAAATTTTATGCTTTATGATATACTCCTCAGTGTGTATGTGAATTATTGTGCATTTTTAATCTTAAGTACTGCTGATGAATAAGTATAAGAAATTTTCGTTTTTCAGATTTATCTGCAGACTGGAGAGAGAGAGAGAGAGAGAGAGAGAGAGAGAGAGAGAGAGAGAGAGAGAGAGAGAGAGAGAGAGCATATAATATGCTGTAAGAACTTCAACAATGTAACTACGTCATTGGGGTGGAAGTGCGTAGTTGAGTTGAGTTAGACACGTTAGACCAATGATAACCGACAAAGCCATCAAATGCTTAAATCAAGTAGGGAAGGTCCTTTGCCGAGGATAATTAATTATAATTATCAGTGGTTATTTCATATGAATTAGGATATTTATAAATTTATATGTAAATATGAATTTGCTTACTGATATTAATAATAATAATAATAATAATAATAATACTACTACTACTACTAATAATAATAATAATAACAATAATAATAATAATAATAATAATAATAATAATAATAATAATAATAATAATAATAATAATAATAATAATAATAATAATAATATTATTATTATTATTATTATTATTATTATTATTATTTTTAATATTATTATTATTATTATTCGTAGTAGTATTATTAGTAGTATTAGTAGCATTATTATTAGTAGTAGTGGTAGTAGATTGCTAACACAGAGCCACATGGGGCCTTTGCTGCATTCACCCATGGAGTCAAGCATCGTTGGAACTACCTGATGCGTACTATCCCTGATATAGGACCCCTCCTCCACCCTCTGGAAGAAGTTATCAGTGTCAATTTCATTCCTAAATTAGTGAAACACCCTGACTTAACCCCAGCAGAAAGAGCACTTCTTGCACTTCCACCAAGACTAGGAGGGATGGGACTAACCAATCCAGAGGAGATTGCTGCCACCGAACATCAAAATTCACTTAAGCTCACGGCAGCCCTCACGGACCACATAATAGCCCAGAATGCAACAGGGGAGGTGGATACCAGTGAAGTAAATAAGATTCGTAGGTCCATTACGACAGATCGACAGCACTGCCAAAATGATAAGTTGCAGCAACTGTTGCTGCAGATACCAGAAAATTTGAAAAAAAAAGTAACTATAGCGCAGGTGGTGGGCGCCTCGAACTGGTTAACTACGTTACCGATAAGGGCAAATGGTTTCAGTCTTAATAAACAAGCATTTACGGATGCCATTGCTCTAAGGTATGGTCGGCCAGTAGAAGGTTTGCCCTCCCAATGCGTGTGTGGTTCTTCCTATGATGGCGATCACGCCATGGTGTGCAAGAAAGGGGGCTTCATATGCATGAGGCATGACGAGGTAAGGGACCTCACCGCAAATATGTTGAAGGAAATCTGCCGGGATGTCATGGTAGAACCGACCCTCCTTCCATTGGATGGTGAGATCTTCCAACACAGGACTTCAAACACATCTAACGAAGCCCGTGTGGACGTCAGTGCTCGAGGATTCTGGACGCAGGGACAGCAATCTTTCTTCGACATCAGGATTTTTGATCCCATGGCCGCATGTCACCGTAACCTAGCTCTCGATGCTGCACATAGGAGGAACGAGAACGACAAGAGAAGGGCATATGGGGAGAGAATTCAAAACGTTGATCAAGGCAGCTTTACTCCTCTAGTGTTCACAACCTCTGGTGGAATGGGACCAAGTGGAAGATATTTCTACGCCAGACTCGCGGAGGTGATCTCCGAACAGAAGCAGCAGCCCAGAAGTTACGTTACAGCCTGGATGAGATGTCGACTGTCTTTCTCTCTCCTTCGGTCGGTTTTGCTCTGCCTCAGGGGAACGAGAGCTTTTGCCCCAATCCCGACAACTGCTGCAGGTATTGACTATGAGGCTACAGTCACTGAATGCCGCATAGATCTGCGGCTCAACTAATTCAACACAAATGCCGCATAGATCTGCGGCTCAACTAATTCAACACAGACAGGATAGCTACTTATGTATTAGGATATTTAATATTAAGGTAATAAAATGGTGGCGAAGGTGTGGCTATTGGGGGAGGCTGGAGGCCACGTAAAAAAAAAAAAAAAAAGTAGTAGTAGTAAGAATAATAACTGTGCCAATCGTCATAATAATATCTTATTTCTTTTGATTTCCTAATTATATTTGATATTCTTACCTTTTATGATTTTCCTTTCCTCGTATCAGCTGTCGTATACCAAAGTGGCGCCACATCCTCCCACATCAGTCCTTAACTGAGGAAACACCAACTTCGTAATACTTAATCTTGTTCTAAAATGTCACGCACTAACTATCTTTCGTAATCAAAAGCATCACCAAACATGCCCTTTTCTTCACGAACACCAGTGTAATAATCACTCGCTCTTCCGCTCAGAATTTACGAATTATTGAAACAAAAGATATCTCTTCTTGGTACATTTGTTATGACGATTTCGAAACGCCACGGCTGTCCTAACTTTAAACATGATTTTCCTTAATAGATGTCATGTCAAAAACTTTACAAAGATCTTCTTGATGTTTCCACGCCCAGCCACGTATTTTCAATGATAAAAAACAGAATACAGTACAAAATGATACATATCGTTTGGTAAACGTACTGTACTGTACATGGCGACGCAGTATCTCCCAGTAGGACGATTACACAGGGTAATTGTTTTTCTCGAAATATGTGTCTATTTTAAACTTGTATTGTTTATTTAAGTTTTTGGCTACACTGATTCCAAAAACGACGTTACCTTTTGTATTACATAAAAAACAAATCTCATAAATTAGCAATCTGTCATACCCATGTTTTCAACAGAAAAAACAAAACAGCATTGTTGATGTAAACTTATAATATTATTGCATTTTCTAATGAAAGTGTTATTTAACTAACATCGCTTAATCTATAAAACTATAGTATGTATAATACATTATACTTCACAGAAAAACAAATTCTTTATCAACATTTGCTAAAAATGAAAATCAACTACAGTACAACACTAATGCTAAAAATGGACATTTGAACATCGAGATCCTTCTCTCGAGATCCTTGTGGTCACCGCCTCTCGAGATCCTTGTGGTCACCGCCTCTCGAGATCCTTGTGGTCACCGCCTCTCGAGATCCTTGTGGTCACCGCCTTTCGAGATCCTTCTGGTCACCGCCTTTCGAGATCCTTGTGGTCACCGCCTCTGGAGATCCTTGTGGTCACAGCCTCTCGAAATCCTTGTGGTCACCGCCTCTCGAGATCCTTGTGGTCACCGCCGAATTAAACTCCATATGTAGTCACCCCATTACTCCTTCATCCCATCGCCCCTGATATTTCTTCTACATGGTTTGGGTACCCTGATGAAAATGTTCACCTGCTCTTCACTAACTCAACCCAAATTTTATCTCATTACCTTAAAAATAAAATATAAATATACATACCTACAAAACTTTCTTAAAAGTCACCAAAAGCCTGATTATATTATAAAAAATATCTATTAAAAAAAACTGTTGACAGTATGACAATCATAAACCAACACGTCCTAATTATTAACGAAACAAAAAAAATGACACAAAGAAAAATTTGTTGCAGTTATTAAATCGTCTTCATGATTTTCAGCTGCGACACAGATACGGTGGAGTGGTTAGTGATGTAAATTGGTAGGTAGTAGGCAGGTACCAAACAGGGACATACTACCGCCTGGGAAGATATTGGAAGCTTAATGAGTTGTCTAATGGTAGACCCTGCTGCTATATGGCATCACGAAAATTGTGACCAAGTCCCAGGTTGCTGATCTACTTTCTGCCTCATTTACACACAATTGTAGGGTTTCAATTGTTCCTCTTACTTTGACAACACAACATACATATATTTTTTCTCACTATTTACTTTTTTTAATTTTTGTGTTTTTTTATGGTTCTTTATTATTATTATTGCAGTGTTGTTATTGTTATTATTATCATTATATATGATGATTTAATTAATTTATTTTTATTTTTATTATAAATTTTATTGACTATGAATTATTATTATTATCATTATTATTATTATTATTATTATTATTATTATTATTATTATTATTATTATTATTATTATTATTATTATTATTATTATTATTATTATTATTATTATTATTATTATTATTATTATTATTATTATTATTATTATTATTATTATTATTATTATTATTATTATTATTATTATTATTATTATTATTATTATTATTATTATTATTATTATTATTATTATTATTATTATTATTATTATTATTATTATTATTATTATTATTATTATTATTATTATTATTATTATTAATATTATTATTATTATTATTATTATTATTATTATTATTATTATTATTATATTTGGGCCCCCCCCCCCAGGTCGTGACTTGTGCCCGGGTGGACTCATCCCCGTAAAAAAAAGAAAAAGAAAAAAAGACCTCACACGAAGATGTAACTCTTTAAGCAAAAAAGTACAGCAGAACAATACAAAGCATATCATAGCACATCTTACTTTAGAGAGGTAATAAATATATACGCTAACTATCATCCTTAGAGGGTTAAACTGTCATCTTCAAAGCGTTAAACTGTCATCTTGAAATGGTTAGACTATCGTCTTCAAATGGTTAAAACATAAATCTTCAAAGGGCTAAACCATCGTCCTCAAAAGATTAAAGATATAGAATGCGAGACAAAGCACACACACACACACACACACACACAAAACTATTAAGAATGTCCTGAAATAAAATTGGAATCGACCCGTTTTCTTTAGTGCTTCCTTATATCACGAGTCCGTTATTTGTGAAGCCTCATCTGACTCATTATAAGGAGAGACAAGTCCAATATATACAGTAGAGGTTTAACTTTAATTCAGGTTTTCATTGCATTTTTTACTATAGAAAGAAAACAACTTTACGTAATGTTTTTTTTCTTATTTAATTCTGATATACTGTACAGCATTCATGGAACATTTTCTTAACTTGTCTCTGTATTCGTCTTGTTGAGTAAAATACAAAACACTGCAAATATGATCATTTCTGACAGAGTGAGAGAGAGAAAGATCAAAGTGTATGTTCTTTTGAGATAATTATCATAATATTATGAGTGATAATTATCGAAATAATGCTAATATTAATAGCAATTATAAAAGTTGTATAATAATAATAATAATAATAATGATTAATAATAATAATACTATTGGTTATGGTACCCAGTTTTCAGAGCTCTGAAGATGAAACAATCAGTATTCTGGTAGGGAAAGGTACAATAATTGTGAACATACTATTTAATATAATGAACTTGTAGCACCAGCTCTACAGATATGCTCACACACACACACTGACTCTTTTGTGTTGTGAAGTGTTTATCATGCTAGTCTGTCGAGCCCATATTTTCCAAGTGAGACAGGAATCACAGGATATACTGTAGTATGATGCTGCATAGTAGTATGTCTGTCAATGGTAAAAAGGCACAGCCTAATATATATATATATATATATATATATATATATATATATATATATATATATATATATATATATATATATATATATATATATATATATATACAGTATATATATATAATATGTTAATGTCTAGGATATAGTATACATACTGTATATAATAGTTAATACTAAAGTTGTTCAATATTCTGTGTTTTAATACATGAGATTGAAGAATTTTAAGATATGAATATATGTTTTACACAACAAGGGAAGGTGTGGAAACGTGAGTGGGACGCCGGTTACGATTGTTTTTATTGACGTCTTTTGAGACGATAAACACCCTACTGTATCCTGTAAAGTATAATCCAGTTCATACGACTGCCACAGGCTTGAGAAGTTCAGGCTCAACATACTTGGACCATATACAATAACAAAATACAATACCTACAATTATGAAGACTATAATTAGGCTCAAAATAATTCCCAGGGTGGTTTCTATGAAGGTGAGAGGCACGACATCATCTGGTAACTGGAAAATGGTTATATCGGTGTTAGAGCTGGAGTTGAAGACGCCGTCACTTAGGAGTATATTGTTGCAGGTGACGTTGATCACATTAATTTGTCCTCCAGCCAACACCAGACCTCTGGGGTGCGCCATCTTCAACACTACATTCTTCAGGATCAACACTCCCGACCCATTAACAATAATGCTCTTAAAATCCAGTTTGTTGATGATGACATTCTCCAGGGTCAATTCTCCCCTCTCCACCAAGATACCTTCAGTTTCCACCATTGAGATATTGGAAAAGTTGATGCCGTGCAATGAATCAGAGTCAGATTTTACCACAAGTCCTCCTGAATGTATGGTAGATATCCTGGATGAGTGTAATGTGAAAGTACAGAACCCTAAAATGATAAGTTGGTAGAGTTCATGGATGACCACGCGAAAGAACGTGAATACACCCCTTGTTGCCCCTGACGTCAGACTCAAGGAGATTATGCTACTGTCGAGCACTTCAACTTGGTGGAACTTTCCCGCCATCTTGGTCACATTAGAGGTTTGAACAACAGCCCGATGAAGGGCAGGACACTGGTTGGCTGGGTCACTATAGTCAATGTGATTGATTGTGAAGCACTTGACGAGGAGGACTGACTTCAAACACAATGGGTAATAGTCCAGATTAAACGCTCCAATGACCAACAGGTGTCTTGTGTCAGGTCCAGCGTGCTCAGAGAGTTTTACCAATTTCTGGAAGGAAAAAAAAAAAGAAAATAGATCATGGAATTTAATGATGACAAAACACTCATCTTGGACTTATTATATTATACCTATGTCTCGTTTGAATTGAAATATTAACATTTAGGAAGATATCTAACACACACGCACACACACACACACTGTGACGACTCTATCCCCTCCTCAGTCTACCACCATAACCACCACTTGCCCCAACTTGACACCAGGAGAATAAACTACTTCACGAAGCTACTCGACCCCAGTGAGCACCGGTTCAGAATCAGTTTCCCATCCGACTATGAGAACGAGGTATCGAGGCAAGTGTGTGTCTGCCTGGTAAGCTCATTCAATCTCTTCTCTGCGGCCTACGGCGTTCTTCTTCCGGAATGTGGACAAAAAATTGTATTACGGTGTTGTGATGGTTTGATGGGAGTGGACTACAGCGTTAATCCCTGGTTCCTTGTGGTTGGCCATCTCAACCTAGACATGCTACCTGAGATGCCATTTCTATCAGGTATTTGTGTTGTTGTATATAGTATGTGTATTTAATGTTTAAAGTAAGAATAATCAGGAACTATTCTGGTGTGATTTGATTACTGCATACAGTAGTTGTGTTTAACTTGTGTTATGTAATGTACCTAATTAACTGTATTAATAGGTACTTAATGATATAAATGCCATTTAGTGACTCGGTTTATTTAATAATCTTCTTATCTCTTTCATACCTCAAATTTGTGTCACGATAACAGTGATTCTTATGTGTGTGCTCCTTACTTGCTGCATCCACGTATTTCAACCCCTAGATTATCCGCTCGTTATTTTAACTTGTCAACTTTGGCTTTCCTCAATGTTGTGGGTAGCAAAGAGAGATATCACAAAACACACACACACACACACACACACACACACACACACACACACACACACACACAGAGACCAGGATAATGAATTTCAAAGGTCACACCCGCGTCATAATAAACTAATCTGAGACTATTGGAGGATAGCGCACTCAAACCTAACCTAACCTAAACAAAAACATAAAATCAGTTCACAAACAAGAAATACCTATCTAAATACTGTAAATTAGTACCTGAGTACTATAATTTAGTACCTAATTACCGTAATTTAGCACCTAGCACATTAAGAAAGTAATGAAATATTTTATATTTGGTACATTACCTTAAGGAACCATAGCTTTTATATAGGAAAAAGAGATGTAAAAATAGAATATTTGTTTAAGTGAATATTTGCAGAATGAATATTCAATTAGCGAGGGAATCATGAAACTGGAAAAATAAAAATTTTGAAACGAAAGCAGTGTACTATATTTTTCTGCTCTAACACTCTATATAAATATCAATATAGAGCTCCGTGGTTGTACTCTACCGATTCTGAACCATTTGATAGCTTCTTCATGAAATGGCACAAAATTGCAAAGACAAAGGTAAGGTTAGGTAGGTAAATATAAGTTAGGTAAAGTTAGGATAGGTTAGGTAAAGATAGGTTAGATAAAGTTAGGTTTGGTTATTTTAGGCCAGGTTTCATTAGGTATGGATTGGTTCGTTTTTTGTGTTTAACATACGGTTTGGGTTAGGTTGGAAAGGTATTCTTGAATTTTCTCAAGAAATAAATATGAAACTCAACCAAAACACATCAAAATAAACTGTAAAAGCATAATTTCGTCCAATAAGTCGTGGACGGTCCTAAAACGAATAATGACCCAAAACTTCAAAGTTCCAGCCATAAATTTTCGAGAATACAACAGTGTCCTACTCATCTTATATATTGCAATGATACTCTGAAGTAACTACCAATTTTGAAGAGTGGACTGTTATCATTACTATATGCATTAAGTAAAGAAAGAGCTCGTAAAGACTAATGAACAGTCGACAGTCAACAGAACAGAAGTAGGAGCACGATTCACCTCACCTCTCTTTACCTTTCGGAAATCGAAAGAAAAACAAGTTTCTGTTCCTTTTAGAGTTGCTAGAGCATTAATAGCTGTACAGTACCAGGGCCCCATTACAGCTGTTATAAAAATGAACAATGCAATAGAAAAACGTTATTTTGCCGTATTCTTCGTGTTTCTCTCTTTATGCCTTCCCTGGTAATTTGTATTTTTTCCGACCTCTTTGCCGGAATGTCTCAGAATCCTTGTTCAGACCAATCTCATGGCCCCGCCCCGCACCGTTAATTTTCAGAATCCCGCAAATTGATCTGAAGTATCAGGAATAGGACTACATACATACATACATACATACATACATACATACATACATACATTACATTACATACATAGCATAACATTACATACATACATACATACATTCATGTACGTACCTTAGTGTGGGAGAAGTCGCATGTACGCAATCCGGTGGTGGCGTTTGTGAAGCACTGAGGTTGAGATGTACTGTTCTTGCCTCCGACCACATTCTCGTTACCATTATCAGCTACACCACCACCATCATCATCATCACTACCATCATCATCACCACCACCACCATCCCCACTAAAAACTAATTCCTCATAGTTATTTTCCCTGTTAACTACAGAGTTCCCCACCGCCCCACCAATGGTCAGTCCTGAGGCTATTATGACTGACACAATAATGAGCTTCAAGTAAATGCTAACGTGACTTGATGATGCCATGGTTCTCTCTGGCCCAACACACGTGAGCAGTAGTGAAGGAGGGGTGTCTCAGAGGCTGACTGGTCGGTTGATAGACTGTTACATACTGTACACACGAAATGCAGGACGCAGGAACAAATTTCACAGTAGATAAATCCAACAGTGAAGACGTCAGTTTTGAGGGATTTTACTGGTATTCAAACTCCAGGTACTGATCGTCTCTATACGGGTTTCCTTAGTAATGATATTCTTTATGGGTAAATTGCTCTCGCTCTCAACTTTGGCGCGTGTTTGAGGTGAGGTTCCGCTGACAACTGTGTGCTGTTGTTTTTTTGTGTTGGCAGACGGGGATCCCAGGAGGTACTGCGTCGTGGAGATGGCGTTATACCTCCGTGACTTTTAGACGCAAGAGGTTTCCGGTGCTGAGAGATAATGTCTCTCTGTCACCAGTCTTTGTCTCCATCTACTGTACGTGTCTCCTACCAGTCTTTGTCTCCATCTACTGTACGTGTCTCCTACCAGTCTTTGTCTCCATCTACGTGTCTCCTACCAGTCTTTGTCTCCATCGACGTGTCTCCTACCAGTCTTTGTCTCCATCTACGTGTCTCCTACCAGTCTTTGTCTCCATCTACGTGTCTCCTACCAGTCTTTGTCTCCATCTACGTGTCTCCTACCAGTCTTTGTCTTCATTTACGTATCTCACCATATTTTGTTTCCATCTAACTGTCTCTTGTCATTTAATTTTTTCATTTGCATATTTATTTTTTATTCTTTCTTAATATCCATAACTTAATTACTATATGACGTGTGTCTGTGTATGTTTCTGTGAGTGGAAATATGCTCCCCTCTCTCTCAACCTAAAGGAGGATGTTAACTTCCATCCTTACAATTATGCAATAAACAGTATCAACACTTAAAAGAAGGTTATGGAGTAAAAATAGAAACTCAGTTGTCTTACATATTAAATCTCTGAGAAAATAAGATATACACATAATTTCTCAATAAGCAGACGATAAAATGGACGAATCAAAGGAATAATAAATGGAAATGTAAAGGTAGGACAAGAAATAAGTAGTAGATAAATAAATAAATGTTGAGATATAGACAAAATAGAGTAAATAGGGAAGATTGTCCAGTTAAAAGTGTCAAGAGAGAGATATTTTTATGAAATCAATTAAATCATAAATTTCGACGACTGATACAGACACTGAACACCTTGGAGCTGGCTTATGCTGGGTGGTGACTAAACATACTGTAAGTACAGTATTTGGAGTCGACGAAAAACACACTCAGAAAATCATCTTATCTACTCTTTTATTAATGCCAGGTAATGACACACATCTAAAGAGTACATCATTTTCCAAACAATAAAAGTCCAAGAGTCTTTTGTTTCACTTAAAATTAGACTGAAAAACAAAGTCGAGAGATATCGGGTGGTAGGGAGTGGTATGGTACGGTAGGGACATGGTAGGGGGTGGTGGGGACATGGCAAGGGGTGGTAGGGTGTGGTAGGGACATGGTAGGGGGTGGTAGGGACATGGTAGGGGGTGTGGAAGGGGTATGGTAGGGGTTATAAGGACGAGAATTGGTAGGGACATGGTAAGGAGTGGTAGGGACGTGGTAGGGACAAGGCAGGGGGTGGTAGGGACATGGTAATCGGTGGTAGGGACATGGTAAGGGGTGGTAGGGACGTGGTAGGGACAAGGCAGGGGGTGGTAGGGACATGGTAATCGGTGGAAGGGACGTGGTAGGGGGTGGTAGAGACGTGGTAGGTGCTGGCTAACAGTGGCCGGGGTACACTCCGTCATTGCAGCATAGCTTATCAATGCTAGCCAGGCCGTTGTCCATCCAGGGGCCATCACACAGTCCGTAGTATAAGTTCACCTGTGAGGCATGGGTGAGGTGTGTTATTAGTGGGCGTCCTAGCAAAACTATGGTCAATATTCTTTCTCATACTCCCATGGTTAATATTCCTCATACACCCAGGGTCATTATTCTACTCCTTATACATTCATGGTCATTATTCTTTCTCATACTCCCATGGTCAATATTCCTCATACACCAATGGTTAATATTCCTTATACACCCATGGTCATTATTCTACTCCTTATACATTCATGGTCATTATTCTTTCTCATACTCCCATGGTCAATATTCTACTCCTTATACACACACACACACACACACACTCTCTCTCTCTCTCTCTCTCTCTCTCTCTCTCTCTCTCTCAGTAATATTAACCTCCTCAGGCTCGAGATTATGGAAGCCCTCCAACGCCAAGTCATCGCACATGTCCTGCCCTAGGGTAGAGTTGCCGACAATCATATCAAGATCGCCGTCCTGACTAGCGCTGACCCACTGTAAGTACAGAAAGATA
Organism: Homarus americanus; assembly: GCF_018991925.1. Taxonomy (NCBI): domain Eukaryota; kingdom Metazoa; phylum Arthropoda; class Malacostraca; order Decapoda; family Nephropidae; genus Homarus; species Homarus americanus. The sequence goes on along the minus strand of NW_024739542.1, from coordinate 5,342,835 downwards.
CAGTGATAGTGACACAGTTTATTTAGCCAGAATGAAACTTAGATCCAAATATGAATTGAAGCAGTTTACTATTGAGAGATATAAACAGATATAGCATGAAATTTAAACAGTTTATATTGCCAGAATAAAACAGATACAGCGTCAACAACAACTGTCAAGGGTTGCAGCTGTCTTGAAGGTTATAGTCGGGGTTAAATTTTCGCTCCCTCCCAAACTAGAGCAGCATTGACCCCAAGTGAAGTACAGTATAACAGTTTACCCGCACTGGATGACAGCCAGGTAAGTTCGAAGACTCATTCCCGTAAATACTGTTCATTTATCTCAAGAAAAGCATTCAATAATTAAGAGTATCATCTGGTTAATGTAAAATATTTGTAAAATGAACATTGAAATTTGTTTGCGTATATAGTATTTACCAACGCGGAGCAAACATCGAAATAATAGTGAATATTTTCTTGTCCTTGTGGTATCTTTCGTAGTCAACGCAGTAATTTCAAGCGTCTGAATTTACCTTTATGTTTTGACAAGTTAAAAAAGTTCAATATGAGCTTCTTCGTGGCCTTGCAGACATCATAACTATTAATATGTATTGCTCGTATTTTGTTGGTCTAAGTGACCGTCCATACAAACAGACCAGTTTAAAATTTTGACCAAAATATATATTGAAATTATCGCCATAATCATTTAAGGTATTACATGGAGGTATACAAGGTGTCTCGACAAAATGTAAACACACCGCTTTACATATTTTCGTGGAGATCGCGTGAATGCTTATAATACAACTGCAACATTGTCCTCACTTGTGGGAGACCTCACACATCAACACGTGAGGGCAATGTTGCTGTTATAATACAAGCATTTACGTGATCTCCGCTGAGATCTGTCAGATAGTGTGTATATATTTTTCTGAGACACATTGTATATTTCACAAAAGACCCAAACTTGGAATGTCTAATACTTTATGAAGACCAGGAGGGCCTTTGTGTACCAGGGACATCAGGGCTGCATTTTGACCTGTGTGGGCCTTGGTGCAATTTAAATGTTGGGGCAGCTGCACCCTTTTCACCACGGTAAAGGGCTGAGGGACATTAGCACTTTGACTACAGTGTTGAACTAACCTCTTCAGTACAACGAATTTGGCAGTAACCGGCGTCATCACAGTCCTCGATTTGCGTGTCTGGGAGCAGGTCCACGATGAACTCACCCTCAGGCAGGGACACGAAGGCGGCGCAGTGGCAGATATCTCTGTCTTTCCCGGCCCTGTGGAAGATGCTAGCGTGACTCCTCAGTGGAACAGTGATGGGGGGAAGGCTAGAGGGGTCTAGGGGGAGGGCTAGGGGAGGAGGAGGAGGAGGAGGAGGAGGAGGAGGAAGGTGGGGATAGGGGGGTGAAAGGAGGGAGAGGATGAAGGGGATAGGGGAAAAGAGGAGAAGAGGAAGAGGGAGAATAAGAGGAGTGTGATAAAGGAGAAAGGGGGAGGGGAGGATGAGGGGGACGATGAAGAGAGGGAGGGAGAGTATGAGGGGGACGATGAGGATGAGAGGGAGTATGAAGGGGTAGGGGGAAATGCGGGAAGGGGAAGATGAAGAGGAGGAGGTGATAGAAAGGGAGGGGGAGGATGAGGGGGGAAGGGAAGGACGAGAGGAAGGGGGAGGAGGACGGGGAGGGGGAGGAAGAGGGGAAGGGGAGGAGGAGGGGAGGGGAAGGATGAAAGGAAGATAAGGAGAAGGGGAAAATGAAGAGAACTTAGGAGAGGAACATGAGAGGAATGAGAAAAACAGCATAAGAGAGTATATTTCCTCTGACCCACAATCATGTATATAACTAATGGAGTACAAGTCGTCTGTGAAGTTCTCTTGTGTCTATATTCCCCTCCTTCATCTTTCTATCTATTTATGTATTTTTTTTTTATTCTTGAACTGCTATCCACATTGATCTACAGTTTGTAATGATCTGTATGTTAAAGTGAAAGTGGGGGTCCATTGACATAACTGGCCATTAATGTGGACACAGCACTCAGTAACTAAGCCTTGATTGAATACACAAGGAAGTACTGTAGTGTGATGTGTGTGCACTGATCTCAACCACCTTCGCTTACCCAATTGCAAAGTTCCCGTAGCTGTAAATTGGGATTGCCCGGGGATCGAACCAATTACTCTTAGAACAGAAAGTGAGTGCAGTATTCAGTGTACAAAATCAACTAATCAGGTTACCTCTACGAATCTCCTATTAGCTTCAACTTATTGTGATTGTAATAGTCACAAGTTAATGACAAGTTAAGGTCTTCCCCTCGAGTGAGAGAGTTCAGGACAGCATTACCATGTCAGGGCGATGATGGAGAAAAGAACTAGGATGGACTTCATATTTCTTGCTTCTAGTAAGAGACACTGTGAGAGTCTTCAACCACAAGTCAGTTTTATACTAGCTTGTCACAGTCTCCAGATAGTATTCAAGGTAATGCAGTCAGCTGGTCGCTCCCACAACTCTCGGTCAACACCTGTGTAAAAATGGTTGCTTTCGTGTCTGCTAGCATCGTAGTGTTGTCGCTATGGTGGCGTGTTACCCGTTGGTCACCACACTGGCGCCCGGGAGACCTGCTCGACTGTAGGGCCAACTGGTTGTTAGTTAGTTAATTAGTTAGTTGATTAGTTAGTTAGTTACTTAGTTAATTGATTTGCTGGTTAGTTAATTAATTAGCTATTTAGTTTATAAGTTAGTTGATTCGTTATTTAATTAAATAGTTATTTAATTTATTAGTTCGTTAATTAATTGGTTAACTATTTAATTAATTAGTCAATTATACAATTTATTAGTTAGTTAGTTAGTTACTTGGGTTAGTTAGCTGATTCGTTAGAGGGACAAGGGTCATAACATTTCAAATAAGGTTAAGTCGACACCTTGAACCTTAACTATTGGTGTAGTGTCTTTATTTATATGTATTTAATTTATCTCTCTATATTGTGTGTGTTGTAATGTTGGCTGTTGTATTATTGAGTCCAGAATGTGTTTACACTTGCTCTCCTTGTATGAAAATTCCACTGGGTATTAATTACATGTATTTCATTACAGGGAAGATATATCACATACAAATTACGGTCTCAAATGTTTCTATGATTCTTGGGGGCAAATTTCTGTTTAGTTTGGTAAAAGGGAACTAATATAATGAAATCACAGCAGGTGTATGTATAAATAAATAAATTAATAATATATAGGCCATCTCACTTTGTCTGATAAAACAAAGATATTGATATGACTTTGACATCTCAGAATCTCCCGAAAAAGATTAATTAAATGGAGAACCGATGTTATTCTTTTTTCCCCCGACATCTTAGTTTCTCCTTATTTAATTATTATTATTATTTTTTTTTTACAGGGAATAGCCCACCCGGACACAGGTTATCGACCCACAACGGAGCCTGCGGGGCGAAGAAATAAGAGTAAAAATAAATTGAAAATAGAAAAGAAAAAGACTAAATTAATCTACACCACGAAGATGCCGGAATCCAGCTTTTTGAAGTGAGACAAATTGTATGAGTGTGGAAACACAGAAGAAGGCAGAGCATTCCACAGTTTGGCTGTGGGGAAAGAAGGATGTACTTTAACGGGCTATTCAGTGTGAACGACATCCACACAGAAACGGTGGGCACCGCGGACAAGGCGAGTGTTACGACCCCACGACCTTGCCGGCGGTACACAGGATGCCAAATCCATTGCCCATTAAAGTACCTGTAAAAGAGAGAGAGTGAAGCAACATTGCGGCGAAGAGTTGGACAGAAGAAGAGCCACCCCAGATATGAGAGCAGTACTCCAAGTTAAGACGAATGAATCCCTTATATACTTGAAGCAACTGCTCAGGAGTGAAGTAGCTACGGCATCTGTACAGCATTCCCAGCTTTCAGGAGGCAGCTTTAGCAATGTTGTGGATGTGTGACTTCCATGACATATTAGAGGAAATGGTGAGGCTTAGCATATCTACCTTAGAATTTGGCTGAATGATTGGGTCCTAAAATGTGATTGGTTGGAGATCTTCTAATTTCGTAAGTGTAATTGGGAAATACTGTGTTTTATTACTATTTAATTTAACCAAGTTTCTACCTCCCCATTCGGAGATGCAGTACAGATCCGCATTATTAAATGAAACGATATCAGCTCTATAAACAGATCTAGTTTGAGAATTAGAGGGAAAGGAAAAATGTGAAGAAGAGTGAAGAGTGGAATCATCAGCGTAAGAATATGGATGAAATTAGTCGTAGTGTGAAGTAAATCCTTAATAAAAAGAAGGAAGAGAGTAGGTGAAAGAACAGAGCCCTGTGTAACACCTTGAATCAATCTTTGTCACGTTATTCTCTCTTCAGTATTTTATCCCATTCACAGGCCAGTCAATATAGTGTATTTGTCAGCATATCACCCCCCTCCTATTTCGCCCTGTTAATATTTCCTCTGATCAGTTTATTCCAAGTTATTATAATTGTCTCCCCTCCTCTAGTCCAACCCCCCCTCACTACGCTTGCACTATCTTTTTTTTTTACCTGGGACACAACTATCAGGAGTTATAAATTGAGTCAATAGTACCATACTGAAGTGATGCCATGAGAGTGAGGTGGAGGTGAAGAAGTTCAGTCACATTCCACCGTACTCAGTAAAAAAAACCAAACGACCCCTGCAGTAGCCGACCTTGTCATGGTTCAAGGTGGGGTTGTCAGGTGACATGCCTCAGGAATACAGTCACCTGAGATAACGTCATGTGGTTGCTATACACTTATCACTGCATTGGTTGACTTAAACCTAAACTAGCTAACATTCTTATACCTTATTCATATGAGTGTTGTGATTTTGTCAGAACATTATTTCTATTGTTAATGCTATTATTATTATTATTATTATTATTATTATTATTATTATTATTATTATTGTTGTTGCTATTACTATTTTTATTTTAGACAGTGTTATTGGGATGTTATAGCCTCACATTCTTCAAGCACACTGTGTATGTCATATCCACTTAATAACATAAACAACGGTCGTCACACAGTTTACAAATGTATCTTCAGCAACACCTGGGCAGATCAATACAACAGTCACGCCCTCGTCTGTAAGGCCTAGAGGGATTGGCATAAGGGACATAGCAAATACAATATATCAGATATCCATTGATCCAACAAGAAGCGTCCAGATGGAATCACACTGCAAATTACAGAGTGACTAACAGAGGAGGTCCAGAAGTAAGCCCTCAAAAGATAGTTATAGCTCATCATAATCTTAATTGTTCTTCTAAAAAGCTTTGCCCTTTCCCTTACATTATTTGGTAGAGGCTAGTTTGGATTAGGGTAGGTTAGATTAGAGCAGGTTTGATTAGGTTAGGTTAGGTTGGATTGGATTAGGAAAGTCAGATTCGGTTTGGCTAGGTTAGGCTGGGTTGGATTAGGGAAAGTTTGGTTAAGTTAAGGTAGATTATGTTAGGTTAAGTTAAGTTGTTCCGTCAGCCATCCAGGATCAGATATACCGATTGTAAGAAGCTCTATGGTGAGGTTCTAAAGTTACTTGAACAAGACTGAGTAAGAACCGCACTTGGCTGCTCCCAGTGTTTAGCTCAACTATAGTGATCTTTTGACCCGCGAAAACTATTTTGTTTATTCTACAGTGAGTCAGTCTGGCGGGAAGCTCTCTATGTTCCACCAGTCCAAGTGTCATGTTCCTCTTGTATTTTTGTCCTGTGGAGTTCCATGTGTCGACCTAATAGTAAGCATCTCTCTAACCCCTTGTGTACACACCTCCTCCCACTGAACTGAATAAAATCGTCAAACATCAGATGTGGCGTCCCCTTCAGTAACCGATCATCAAGTGTTTAATAAAATAACCTCACTATTACGTTAGAAATTAGACAGTGAGGCTCCACCTGCAGGTTATGTATAATAATCTCTTTTATATATGACGAAGTGTGTCTCTAATACTGGTAATATTTGATTCAGTATTGCAATAAATTAAAGTTAATATATCAGCTGTGTTCCCTACAAGGTCGCTATCATTCGAGTTTCTCAGTTTCTCTCAGTAGCAGATGCATTACCGGTGAAATTTCAACAGAGAGAAAAAAACAACTTAATTTTAATATTACGTGACTTGCATAACAACAGCCAGAGTGGATACAGTTGCCAACGGCTAAGTGAGCCAGGTTCATTTCCATGTCCTGGGAGTCGACAGGTGACAGTGTCTATTGAAGGGGGTCATGGAGGGCGCCAGCTACTATAAAACTGCTTGCTAGAGGGGAATTCATCAACAGTTTCTTCTACGAGCGAAGAAGAAAGATGAAGTGCTTTTTGGTCCTCCTCAGCCTCTGCGCCCTGGCCTGGTAACACGAGTCCAAGTTAAAAATTTTGTTTACTAATTTTCCAAAGGTTTTCTGATTACTATTGTGAAGTCAACCAGACTCCATATTAAGCCACACAAGGTATTCCATTCATCCCAATTACCACATGAATTTAATTATCGTTGATGTACTAGAAATAAAACACATATTCCTTTTATACACCAGAGCAATGATCAATGGATTTACATACCTTAATTATTTCCCAAACAAGTATTACTTAATCCAGTGTGTGTGTGTGTGTGTGTGTGTGTGTGTGTGTGTGTGTGTGTGTGTGTGTGTGTCGCCAGTAAGAAGACAGAGAGGAGGATTAATTTCTTGTTGTGTTTAGTGTGAAGATCGCAATAAATTCTTATGACAATATATCTGTAATGATCATCTGTGTCTGTAACTATGTAAGATCTCTGTTCGTGGGCCAAATTTTCTGTAGACACATTTGTAAATATTAAAACACACACACACACACACACACACACATTCTCATTAGATTAGAAATATATGAATGAATCAATATATATCATCTCCCTTATCTCTCCTTATCTCTTAACTTTATTTTGTTTAAAAGTGAATCGTCTTATCACGTCACCAAAATAATCTAGTAAAGCCAAATTATAAGTATTTTTTTTAGACAAATCTTAGAAAAAACGTGAAATTTTTTGTCTCTCTTCCCCAGAACTTGAGAAAAAAAGTGCAATTTTATTTTCTCCACAATAACTTCAAATAAAAGCTTATTTTTTTTTACATTCCTCCCCAGAAGTTAGAAAAATCCTTCAAAAATCATCTTTTTCTTCCCAAATTTCAGAGAACTAAGTTGAATTTCAGATTTTCTTTCCCAAACCCCAGACAAAAATATAGGTTTAAAATTATCGTCGTCTTAACATCAGATAAAAAAAACAAAAAAAACAAAAAAAATACAATTATTTTTTCCCAAATATTTTATAGAAATTAATAAAGCACGGTATTCCTGAGAGAGAGAGAGAGAGAGATTTATATGGTTCACTCCCGCATCTCAATACAGTATTTCTACATCCACCTTATGCTCCAGGGGTCAAGAAGAGCATCTATGTGGGTGCGGCGCCTTCGCCAACACACCGGAGGGAGAGATCATGATCGACGAGCTCCCGCCTATTGAAATCGCGAACTGTGAGGAGGGAAACAGATGCCAACTCGTGTGTTCAGAGGAGGTCAGTTGAGCACACTGCTCTTACCCCGTGTGTCACTGCCAGTACATATGAAAGTATCATAGGAGGGTGAATGTCAGTTCATCTGATATTATCAAACGTTATTAACGGTATCGCTGACATATTATCCAAAGGCGTTACTAGTGCAACATATCATTAATGGATATTATGACTTATGTACCTCCAGTGGCTGAAATATACGAACGACGGGGACCTGAACCTCCTAGTGGGCAACATTACCCTGGGCCAGGAGATGTGTGATGGTCTCGAAAGACTGGGCTTTAATGACTTCGCACCTCAGGAGGTAAGTGGTGTTATGAGAGAGAGAGAGAGAGAGAGAGAGCAAATTGTTGTTCTTATTGTTCATAAACACATTTAAATCTTTTAACGTTATTACTGCGCTTCAACAAGTAAGGCCTTTAAGTGCGTATTTTTGTAAACACACAAGTCATCAACAATGAGAGATAATATACGTCACTTAAAAATCTTACATAGTTAACTACAGCCAGTGTTTACCGCATTGAGGAAGATTTACTGTGCAGTTATGAGTCTGTCGCAAAGATGAATGACTAATGTCTTTTTTTTCCATTCAGATTACTCTGTACTACAACGTGTGTGAAGGACCGTGGGAGACGAATGGTCTGGCCACTGACGACGATCTCTGTTGCGTGAATGGTGTGTTCCCTGGTGAATGCTAAGATCTTCACGTAATGTACTTGTAGCAGCTGTAACAAATACTCCGATCTTGGACAAATTTCAGGCTGTTTGAAGAGGCACTGATATGTTATTAAATTGTGTTTAGAAATTATGTCTGTGTATTTAACTATCCACCTTTACCTATATAAATGAATTCTATGAGTAGTCAGGTCAATATCTCTCTCATATTTGTATTCTTTAAAACTACGTGTTGAGTCGCCCCGCTGCACCATGACCTTTAACGACAGTGACATTTTAACATCACTTCCTTCGTACAGCATTGCTCATGAGAATTCCCACGATGATGTGCGTATCTGTGTGTGTGAGAGAGAGAGAGGGAGAGAGAGAGAGAGAGAGAGAGAGAGGGAGAGAGAGAGAGAGAGAGCTGCAGGATCTCTTCACCTGACCGACATATCTCCAGGAGGCCATTGCTGTGATGTCAACAGAAACTTTACCAAAACAAAGGTGATAATTTAGCCAGAAAACAAAATCTGTTCTTAAGTCTCATCACGCAACTGGAAATGATGACGTAAAGGCCCAGTCAGCGTGCAAGACTCAGGATGCTTCTGTCAGACCACACAGGAAACAGGGCGAGGATTATGATTTAAGGCAGATGGGTCAGTGTCTAGCAAGTGTGGTCTTGTAAAGTGGTATTAATGAGTGAGAAATATTGTATGTTGTAGGTGTGGGTGTATGTATGGTGTTGTGTTGTGTGTAGCAGGTGTGGGTGTATGTGTGTTGTTGTGTTGTGTGTAGCAGGTGTGGGTGTATGTATGGTGTTGTGTTGTGTGTAGCAGGTGTGGGTGTGTATGTGTGTTGTTGTGTTGTGTGTAGCAGGTGTGGGTGTATGTATGGTGTTGTGTTGTGTGTAGCAGGTGTGGGTGTATGCGTGTTGTTGTGTTGTGTGTAGCAGGTGTGGGTGTATGTGTGTTGTTGTGTTGTGTGTAGCAGGTGTGGGTGTATGTGTGTTGTTATGTTGTGTGTAGTAGGTGTGAGTGTGCATGTGGGTGAAGCTTCCTCAATTATACTGTGTGGGTGAAGCTTCAATAACTACTCCATGGTAAGGATACCAAACTATTAAATTTTACTGTGGCATTAAGAGCAGTAATTCAGTGTGGCTTGAAAGTAAGTCCTTTTATAAATATACAGAAGGTAGAGTACACACACCAGCTGATGTACACACAAAGTAACAACCGTGTCTACTTATGGAGGTACACAATGTGACGACTAATAGGGGTGTAGTCAGGGTTTTGGTTGGGGGAGGGGGGGTCTCCCCAATTTTGAAATTTGAGCAATTTCAGGGACTTTCTGAGGCTTTGGATATAAAGAGATTTGAAATAATAATCAAAGGTTAATTTAGAGTGAGAGTAAACATTCACTGTCACAACAAACATTCAAAAAGGAAAAGTACACGACACATTCAATATATAAATTTATTTTATTTTGATTACACGTCCTCATCTGCAAGAATGTAATCAAAATTAATTTGCCTTGGGTTCCGCCGATCAAAGATATCAATGACGTCACTGACTTCCACAGAAATGTCTTTATGGATATTTTCTGGAATACCCGAAAGCACATCAGACACAGTAATTATATTAAGTTTCCATATGAAATATAATAAAAATAATTTATAATGTTGAAGTACTGTATACGAATGTGATTTATTAATCAATATTGTGACGTGACGTTACGTTACGTTACGTTGAGTCTCAGGAGTAGAAACCAGCAATTAGAAACTACGGCAACAACCACATCAAACCTAGCTAGACCACGTGGGCATGGAACGTGAGAAGCCGGCTGAAACGTCAGAGGTGACGTTCCATGGCGCCACTGGAAAACTGATTCCTCATTGGTTGTAGATTCCCGCCAAAAAGCGATGTGGTGACCATAGTACACTGGATAGAGAAGGAGCAGGTTTGGCGTGGCTGAGGAAGGTGGAAACGGTGGAAGGAGTTCAACACATAGCAAAGACCTTAACTTGAGTATACATTATATTGTTGAGTGTGTGAGTCAAGGAAATTGGAGGGTAATTAGGATAGAATATTTTCTTTGTATAGGATGTAATATTGTTTGTAGGATATACTATTGTGTGTAGGATATACTATGGTGTACTAGGCTTGAAATTTCGTAACATTATACTGGTAAAAGAACGGTGGAGTTATCTAATCGTCTTTGTATTGTATTGGTTGGTGTACTCTAACCCTCGTTATTGTTTGCTCACTTGTCACTGTAATTATGATAAACCTAACTTGTTTGTCTGCTGTGCTGTGAATATTCCCAAATCGGTTAATACTTGTAAACTTGACTTTTGATTCGTTTGTTGGTACTTGTCAGATACTTCATTTATTTTGTTAAATTAATTTGTATTTTAATTTATTCTAGTGTATTGCTTATTCCTTTCGTTTATTAATTTCATTGGCGACCTTGTTATTTCTTACTGTTACCGGAGTGGTGAACTATGGTTTGACACAGTCTAGGACCACCAGTCCTTAACAATATTTACATAATGATTAACAATCTACACAAGAAATTTTATATATATAGACCAGGTTACATCTAAAAGGCAGCATGTACTGACTAATAAAATACTGGATCAGAAGACCGGACAACTCGCCAACTGCACTGGCTAACCATTACCCCGGAATACGATCCTCAAATCGATTAACAGGGGCAAATGACGTAAAGAAACTTGCCCATAGTTTCACCCTGCCCGAGAATCGAAATCGAGTCCCCTCGTCTGCGAGGCGAGGATGCCGACCATTACACCACATGTCGCCATGTAGTACGCACAAATCGTGTGAGTAGATATCGACCTGCTGACGGAGTTGTGTTTGTAAGCTGGATGTCCGGCTCCTCAGATAGTTCAAGGCGCGGTTGGTCATCACTAATGCCATGATGAACTCCGTGTTGGTGATGGAAAGGACTCGGCTGACCAACTCATATGATTCTCTATGATGTTCTTCATACAGCGCACGACAGCAGGGTACAGCTTCAAGAAAGTTGTCAAAGCAATTCGGCTCTGGATCCCTTCGAGTGCGTGATAGATCTTTGAGTTACTTGCTTGATGAGTCAGGTTGTTCTGTGCTTCATCTCGTGCTGCCTCCAGGCACTTGGTTCGCTTCAGATATGATTCTTGAAAAGTGGCGATTTTTTCCGAGTTGTTTATCAGGTTTCGGACACCTGTAACGATACAACAAAACACTTAAGATAAACAGCGTGGGCGTCAAGGGGGTTTCCAGGCAATCGGGAAACCCCCTTGTATACATCTTGTCAAGTCATTCTTTATTTACTCATATGAGGCAGAAATATAATTATCACATTATTAAGTGTGTGAGTTATGTTTTTAATTTCATCGTTCGTAAGTTCATACAAACTACAATAATGTTATCAAACATTTACCAGGTGGATATGATGTCATTTCCGCGGCTGGTGCTTATGTGTCCGGTGTGGCGTTAATAAAAACACTTAGAATTAGACAAAAGCCATTTTTGGTGTGGAACTAAAATTGCTGACCATATATATTTTTTTAATTTATGAAATACAGGCATCGGGGTCTATATTTCAAGAAACTGCATGATGACCATCTGCCATCCTTAAGCAATTCGAGATAAACTGTGGTTTATCTGTCGCCTCCTTCGATAATTTTTGTTTTATCTGTCCACGCTATCCACACATTACTCATCTAAAAATATATTTCATTAGTTTTATCTCTGTTATAAAGTTTAGACCGATATGGTCTTTGAATTAGTTTTATAATGATCCTGACATGGCATAATAATAATAAATACAAATAATAATAATAATAATGGTAATAATGATAAAACAACACGACAAAAGATATATAGTTTACATGTGCATGGCCCTGAGATCCTGATGTTCAGGGCGGGTCACTGCATTATGTTGTTACTATCCATCTATTGATGACTGCTGAAACATTGTTATGTTACACACACACACACACACACACACACACACACACACATTATACAGACCCTTTGTGAACTCTACTCTGTAATCCATTCACAGAATTAGTATGGGGTGCACAATAAACTAGCCTCAGTAGGTGGGCAAAATGACAAAAAAAATCAATCGTCACTTTTACTGCGCACGCTTATACATCATATGAGATTATAGAGTCCTCAGTATTAGTGAATTACACTGAGGTCTATATAATCTCTTATGATGTATTAGTATATTACAGCTGAGCAACAATAAAAATAGTATATCAAGAAAGTATTTAAGTTTTCTATGATGGTGTCTCACAGAAAATTCTAACAGTTTTAAAGGGCTAACTCCTATATTGTATGTTTTTTTTCTTTTTTTACGAATCACTCGTATGCCAAAGTCCGTGCGTATAGTCTTAAGTCTGTATACCAATAGGATTAAGAGAGAATTCACGGTGCCCTTATGATTGCTGGGAAGTCCCAATTAGTACCTAATAGGTAAGATTGTGAATATTGCAACGGCGTCTGAAAGTTATTTTGTTTTCGTCTGTATGAGATTAATAAACATAGCTATCACATGTGACAGATGAATAAGGTTAACTCGTAGCAAAGTCGGATCTTTTCGGTTTCATGTACCGCACTTAAAGAAAATAATTGAAATGAGAGTTTTCTAATGTAGATTTTTATCCTGATTCCTAAAATGTGATTTTTTTTTGGGAGAAATGAATAAAAAAAAATATAGCCCTCTAAACTTCAATGTTATAAATTGAAATGTTACAATGTGGGGTAACATATGTGGGATACACTACTGAAAGGAACACCAAACAAACCTTTGAAAACCTCCACCAACCTTCCCTACCCGTAAAAAGATTAAAAATCGCTTTACTTTTGCTTGTACTTTTATCCTCTTCGCTCCTGTTTGGCTCGTTAGCCGCTTGGGCGGTCGGTCATACCTTTTTTACGCACTGTTGGCAAGTACTGGGCATGCACCGGCTCCTGATTATATCTGAACCTGCTCCAGTGTTGGTCAAATCTGGCCTTGAAAGAGCTCACTCTTGGTGCCGTCACAACTCTTTGTCGCAGATTGTTCCAAGAGTTCACAATTCTCACTCTTAAAAAGTTTGCCCTCACTGTTTTCTGAATTTGTGGCTTTTTCAACCTTGAGCAGTCTATTAGCTGTCTATCTTTCAAAAAAAAAGAAAAAATGCAATGTTGTAAAAATGCTTGCAAAAAATGCCATGGTCAATTTCAATTTCAATTGTTTATTCCTTGATAGAGGAAGCGGGATCCTAGTGCTGTCACTAGGTACCCCTGAGGGTAACAGGATGCCATTGTCTACATTTATACATTCCACTGTATTTTCAAATAAAAATATATTATGTCAACAAGTTATGTCATTATATCATTACCATAAACAGTAACGCTCTCCTGGATATTGTCACTGGCATTGTGTGGGGGTCTGTTCTGGGAGACCTCAGAATCTACCTCGGGGTTGAATCTATGGGGTCTCCCAGAACACACCCGAGCATAGTTTAAGGGAGAGTAATCTAGGACCTTACACCGGGTCTCGAGAGGCCGTTCTTTTCAATTTCAGTTTCGTTGCTATTATCAAGTGCAGATACATGATGATTATTAGACGACAGCAATCAGTACTATCAGGTCGCGTGATGTTAGTTATCCTGTAGCCTTGGTGGGAAGATTGATAGCTGCATTTACCTATTGGTTGACCTTCACAACTTCTTCAAGATATAGTACTCTCATATTTTCCATCTAGTGTCTCTCTCTCTCTCTCTCTCTCTCTCTCTTCGTTATTGCCCGCTTCTATCTTTGTCGCCTTTTCTTCAGAAGATCCTTAATATAACACTATAAGTTCTATATCTATCCTGTGGTCCGGTCATTAGGTACAATATATAACCTGATATACAGTATATTAAGCCTTCCTGGACAAACTTAGGCCCCTCCTGTATATAATAGGAGAAAGGATAAATCAAACGTTTAAGGGAAGGTATTTAAGAGAAAAGACCCACAATGGTAGACAAAATTTTTATACCAAAAAGTTTCGGCGACAACTGCCTCCCTATCCCCCTCGGTGGGGCTACAACAAAGGACCGACTGTAACTGTAACGAGCCCTCCTGCCCCCCTCGGTGGAGTTACAACAAAGGACTGACTGTAACTGTACCGAGCCCTCCTGCCCCCCCCCTCGGTGGGGCTACAACAAAGGACCGACTGTAACTGTAACGAGCCCTCCTGCCCCCCTCGGTGGAGTTACAACAAAGGACTGACTGTAACTGTACCGAGCCCCTATCCCCCCTCGGTGAATTTACAACAAAGGACCGACTGTAACTGCACCAGGCCCTCCTGCTACCCCCTCGGTGGAGTTACAACAAAGGACCGACTGTAACTGTACCGAGCCCCTCATCTCCCCTCGGTGGAGTTACAACAAAGGACCGACTGCAAATGTACCCGAGCCCTCCTACCCCCTCGGTGGAGTTACAACAAAGGACCGACTGTAACTGTACCGAGCCCTCCACCCCCCCTCGGTGGAGTTACAACAAAGGACTGACTGTAACTGTACTGAGCCCCCCTGCCCCTCGGTGGAGTTACAACAAAGGACTGACTGTAACTGTACCAGAGCCCTCCCCCCTCGGTGGAGTTACAACCAAAGGACTGACTGTAACTGTGCAGAGCCCCCTTCGGTGGGTTACAACAAGGACCCGGCCTTAACTGTACCGAGCCCCCCTGCCCCCCTCGGTGGAGTTACAACAAAGGACTGACTGTAACTGTACCGAGGAGAGAGCCAGTTGTCGCCGAAACTGTTTGGTATAAATATTTAATCAACCTTGGTCCGTTCTTTTTCTCTTACATTGTTATGGTACCTCTCCAGCCGCAAGCCTATTTAGTTACCTCAGTTACCATGTATAGTTACCTCAGTTACCATGTATAGTTACCTCAGTTTCCATGTATAGTTACCTCAGTTACCATGTATAGTTACCTCAGTTACCATAAATAGTTACCTCAGTTACCATGTATATTTATCTCAGTTACCATGTACAGTATAGCTACCTCAGTCTTATTTATAGTTATCTCGGTATGTATGGGAACTTCAGTACCTGTCAGCACCTGTGATATCTGAAGTGTTTTCCTCTATGCTGACACGGGTATACACTACAGGGGCGTACGTAGGTGTACAGTGTATATATGGGTGCACACAGAGAGAGAGAGAGAGAGAGAGAGAGAGAGAGAGAGAGAGAGAGAGAGAGATGGCGATATTGGACTTGGTTTACCTGAATGACGTCAACCCCTTAATTAAACTTTGTCTACCAGTCTTGAATATTTTGATAATGTCACCACAGCTTTTAAATATCGATAGAGCTTGACTGAATTTTAAAATGAAATTCTAACTTTTTTCTTCAGATTTTTCTTTTACTGGCAGAGTATTATACAGTATGTATACGTTTACATGTATAAATAAGTATAATGTACATATTTTATGTTATCGCGTTAATGTTAAGTTATTCTTGTTTATCAATTTTAGAATTATTTAGAATAACAAATTTTTTGTTATTAATTTAAGGTTCGTTGGTATAATAATGAGGTCCACAGCACACCACATTACCCACAAGGCAGGGGGGTCCTCTTCCTCCCTCCCTCCTGCTGTAGACTCGTTTTCTTTATCACTAGTAAGGGTGTGAGTCATGCAGCCAACAAGGCACTATCCCCACCTCACACTGTGTTGTCTAATTGTTATTGTACAGCGGCGCCAAGTTTAGTCGGTGGGTCAGTAATTAGGGACGAGCGCTGTTCCTGTTTATATAATTAGCATCGACAGCTGCAGGTGTTGTGTATTTCAACTGATGCCTCGATGCTGTTGTCTGGGGTACTGTTGTCTGGGGTACTGTTGTCAGGGGTACTGCTGTCAGGGGTACTGTTGTCAGGGGTACTGTTGTCAGGGGTACTGTTGCCAGGGGTACTATTGCCAGGGGTACTGTTGCCAGGGGTACTGTTGCGGACTCTCGGGTCTTTTTGGTTTAAGAATTTAAAAACAAAAAATATCAGTATTTGAGAATCTTGATAATGACGGCCAGTTCCTTCCTACACGGGCCAGGTTGAGGAAATCCTGGCGAAGTTGACTTTCTTGGGTAAACACAGACCACACATGAAGCAGGGCGGATATAAGGGTCTGTCATTATCTGTGTTTGGTGAAGATAATGAGTTCACTCACCTGGAACATTCCAAGACAAAACTAAATATTAACAAAAATCTTCCTATCAACACAATAGAGTTTCTTTGCGTACAGGATCTCTGGAAATATTGCAAACTTAGTCAGTTCATCATGGCCCGAGAAAACCGTCATAACACTCATAGGGGGAATAACTTAAGTGTAATCCTTTCGTTAGAGTACACTGGTGAAGTATATTAGATCCTGTAGACAGCGAGAGAAGACCCTGTTCCTATGTCCACTAAACAAGGTGCCCCAAACTTTTCACAGAAGGACCTTAGCTGCAGGTTCTCAGTCTGTATACCACAACCCTGGTACGGTATCATCTCCTGGCGCACAGTGTATTAGGTTTGGCTAGATTAAGTTAGGTTAGTTTATGTTAAGTTAGAGCAAGGTTAATTTGATTATCCCCAGGTTAAAACAGATGAAAAAAAACCCACCTCTATATCTTCAAGGAATTTAGTGGACATAAAAAACCTTTCTGGTTAAATAAGAAAGAGATATGGAGAACAGAGATGACATTAAAAAAAACACGTCACAGGAATAACAGAAGAAATGATAATGGTTGAGAAGCTTACACACGACCCTGTCACACCTCACGACCCTCTCATGACTTCATGCCCTTCTCACGAACCCTCACGACCCCTCTATGCCCCTCTGATGAGCCCCAACGACCCCCTCACGACGCCTTCACAATCCCTCTACAACCCTCTTACGCCTCACGATCCTCTAATGACTCCTTCATGCCCCTCTCACAAGTCCATCATAACCCTCTCACTACCCTCTCACGACCCTCTGACGACCCTCTCACTACCCCCTCACGACCCTCTGACGACCCTCTCACTACCCCCTCACGACCCTCTGACGACCCTCTCACTACCCCCTCACGACCCTCTGACGACCCTCTCACTACCCCCTCACGACCACCCGACGACCACCCCCCCTCACTACCCTCTCATGCCTCACCTGGGTGCTCTTTACATAATGTGATAAAAGAGTTGAGTATAAGAGACCTCGAGGCTGCCTGACCCGGCAAACGATGATTACCGAGAGAGGCACGACGACTGTTGCTGTTTAATCCAGAGAATATTTCGTCGTTATGAAGGTTGTCGTGGTGGTGATGGTGTTGGTGGGAGGGACGGTTGCTGCTGTGCCGGCCTGGAGACGTAGCATTCCTCTCGACCTGACCAATAAGTTAAGTAAGTGTATCAACCATTACTTAAGAGTAGACCAAGAAGGAAAGAAAGTGTCAGACTCTCCCTAGACAGTATTACACAAAGCTAATAATAAAGAGTGAAATTATTGATGTTTGTGGTCATGTAATTAAAGAAAGTGAAGATGGAAATATTTTTTTAATTGGTCTTTAAGGTGAATTTTTATATATCATATCCTGAACAAATATACTATCACATATCATACCCTGAACAACTACGTCGTCACATATCATACTCTTAACAGCTATGTCATCACAAGTCATACCCTGAACAACTACGTCATTTCATATCATACCTATAACTATAATGAATTATGTTTTGAAGAAAAAAAATCACCTGTTCATATCGTCCTACATCTGACTATTCCATGCTTAAGGACTTTCTAGTAGGTCATGTTGCCAGCGAATATAACTAGAGGTCAGGAGCATGATAAATGAGTCTGCTCTGACCTTGACCTCTGACCCAGCCCGGAAAATTAACGCTGTGTATTCGAGGAGATGAGACCAGGAAGCTTCAGGTATCAGAGAGACGGGAATAAAAATTAGATGATGGAAAATACAATGGAAGGAGAAAAGAATCTAATGGTTGTATTAATTGTTAAAATGATGTTGGTTTTTGGTCGTTTGATGACAATGATTTAATCCTTTTTTTGAGAGGATGGTTTAGACCTTTGAGAGCGATGGGTTAATACTTTCATGATGATGGTTTTACCCTTTGGGGAAGATTGTTTAACCCTTTGAGGAAGTTGGTTTAAGCCTTTGAGGAAGATTGTTTAACCCTTTGAGGAAGTTGGTTTAAGCCTTTGAGGAAGATTGAGTAATCCTTTGAGGAAGATGGTTTAACCCTTTGAGGAAGATTGATCAACCCTCTGAGAACAGATTTAACCCTTTGGTGACGACATAGAGTATGCTATGATAATATACGAACTCTTAAAGAAAACAAATCTTACTTTATAAACTAATATCCGTTAAATTTTAGAAATGAAAAAAAGGAAGTTATCCCTATCTGGCCAACACCTTGCTGTCAGTTACGAAGTTTCATCCCTAAAGAGTGTTATCTAGACATATGAAAATGGTAGAATTCTTAGAACTTGACCTTGTGAAGTTGAGAGAGAGAGACGGGAGGTACAGACAGGTGAAGAATCTCCCATTAATGTATTCCTACTTTTCTGATAACGTCACCTACCTGTTTACTCACGTCTCCAGGATAAAGGTAACGTTTAATTATACCGTAACTGGTTGAAGAAATATATACCTTAGCTTTCACGTCACCATCATTGGAGTACCTGTAGATTAGCCCTCGGTTTATTTCACAGTAAGATGAACTACCCTAACGATGCTGCTGAGTTTACAACCAATAAGCGTCGCCAAAAAAATGTTCCTTAGTTTACATTATAAAGTCAAGAATAATCTAAGTATACCTCAGCGTATTTCTTACATATTCTCTCTTACTAAACAAATGTAAATCCATCTATAACCTAACCTAACCTAACCTAACCTAACCACCATCATCTTCAACCTTTACGTTTCAAACTTAATAGGATTTCTAACCATCACTATTTTTATCAGTACATTGTTTACTTACACAAAGACAGAGATAAACTCACGTAAGATAAGATATTTTATCTTCAATTCTCTCAGAGACAAGATCCAGTTTTTCTCTACAGGTGAGAAGTATCCAGGTGTTTCTGTTGACTACCTTCAAGAAATGTCATAATATAACCTCCTCACCCCAACACCCCCCCTACCCCCTCACCCCCACACCCTCATGAATTCCTTTATATAATTTGAAATTTTTTTTATGCGGTTGTTTCCGGTAGACGAGATGAGACGCATGTTGTCATGATGTACTGCTGACAAGGCTGAGAGGTAGGACAAGACAGCAGGGAGGTGGGTTGTCGTAGTCTGGTTTCATCATATACCCAGTAGAGGCAGCCAGCTGTTGTTGGTCACAGAGGGGAGTGTCGGTACTGTGCAGGATGGTTTCAACACGTATTGCGTTCTTCACATTGGATTCGTATATATTTATTGTTTTCACACCATTTTACGTTCTTAAGCTTGAAGTTCCTTATACATGAAGGTATTTTAACAATTGCTTATGGTTTTGTTCTTGTGTAGACGAGTTATCATCTTCTTATAAGCAAAGTCTTTAACAAGTACTAAAACACATGTCGTTAACTATATCCTCGCAGTGGTATTGCGATGGAACGATATTTTTTTTTATAAATTTCGTTACAATTATTTTTCTCACTGTCTCAGCGTGAGTGTATAAAGAAGTTATTTTTTATTTATTTTTTTAACATTTTTTTTAATCTACAGGTATGTGTTCGACTTGATTTAAGAATTACGGATGTACAAAGTGTCTCAAACAATGTATACCTTCTGCCTTACTGATTTTCGTACAGTTCGCCTGAATGTTTGTTTGTATTACCACATCAAAACTCTCCTCACTTGTTGATGTTCAAAGTCTCCTACAAGTGAGGACGATGATATTTTTATAATAGAAGCATTCAAGCAATTTTCACTAGAATCTGTAAGGTTGTGGGTGTGTATATTTTTCTGAGACACCCTGGTACAGTATTTTATCTCTGCGTGTGATAGCGCCTAATGGACTGTACGGACACTGGCTGACTTCTTCAATATTCTCTGAGCTGTCAGTAAGTCAAGCTCACCCAGCGACCAGTGAGCTAAGACTGTAGATGCACCGGGATTATCAGATTTGTAGCTGTAGGAAGAGAGAGAGAGAGAGAGAGAGAGAGAGAGAGATAGAAGAAACAAGACTAGGACACATGAGAAACAGTCGTCATAGAGAAAGGCATCATCCCTCTCTCTCTCTCTCTCTCTCTCTCTTTCTCTCTCTCTCTCTCTCTTTCCCGCGACTTGCACAAGCTGGCACTGAACGTTGCCCCTCACGATAATGTCTTGAGTATAAAAGGCGGCGGAGCAGCTAAAAGACACATAAGTTGGTGGCAGCGAGTAATGAGTGTTGCTGGATCATCCGGAGAATAATTCGTTACCATGAAGGTTGTCGTTGTGTGGGTGGCGGCGGTGATGGTGCTGGAGACCGTCTCTGCTGCTGTTGTTCCTGCTTGGAGGAGTAGTAATCCAGTTGATCTGATTAAGAGTTCGTGTAAGTAATTTTTCACTCCACCTAACGAAGAGGTCAGGTAAATCCGCTGAAGTAGTAGACCTAACCAAGAGGCTGAGTAAGTCACAACCCTTTCTTAGGTTTGATGAACAGGTCACGCAAGTCAGCTGACCTATTGACCTGCTTAGGAATCTGAGTAGGTCGGTGTTTCTCTAAGATTTGACGAAGAAGCCGTTTAGACTGACCAAGGACAATATGACGCATGACCAGTACAGCCCTTCAACCAGATCAAAGGTTCATGTAAGTGCCAACCAGATTCTCGGCCAGACCAAGAGATTATTTAAATGCCTACCAAGGTCTGAACCAAGACAAATGAGTGAATAAGTACCAACTAATCCGATGATGTGACCTTCATACTATAAAATTACGAAACGGTTTATCGGACGAATTAATAGGTCACTCAAGTCGTCGATTTGAACGAATGGCCAATTAAGTGCCAGGGGTTCTTTAAGACGGGTCAGAAGAGTAGAGGAGTGGCAACCTACCTCTTAATCAAACCAGCGACACGGGTAAGATGTCATTCAGCCAAGTTAAAGAAGCAATTTTTTTTTATTACAGGAGACGCTATGCAAAACACAGCATATACATATTACATTAAAACAGCATATACAGTGTATTACAGAAGGCAGCATGTATACGGTTTCAGACAATAACATTTATTATGTATTATAGAAACAAACGATTCTTGATATTACTTCTATTTGTTGAAAAGAATCCATAACAAAAATATAGAAACGAATCTGAAAAAAAAGATCATTCAGGAACTTAAAATAAAAACATCGTAAATTTGAAATTATAAACAATTGAACGCATCAGATCACATTGAACCTGTATTGAATTCTCATACAAAAATAAATCCTTGCTTAAAAAGATTATATCAGGTGTTTAAAGCTGTTATGGGAAATGTATGTGTGTGTGTGTGTGTGTGTGTGTGTGTGTGTGTGTGTGTGTAAAAATAGATGAAAGGAAAACGTCTATTGTGTAATCAGATGAAATTTCCAAAAAATAACTTCAATGATGGATAATACTTCTGTATACAGTATACTGCATATAATTATGTATACAACGAGTCTATTTATCTACTACGTACAAGAATCTGTATAATCACAGCATGTGGTGGTTCTTGGGTGAAGAAGTTCATAGACGACCTATCAGCACGAATGTTTATTGTAGCCGCTGGTGTTGGGTTTTACCTGTGGGAGTGTGTACAGGTGTTGCTCCTCAGCCTCTACCAGCACACACTCCGTCTCTCTACTCCCCTCACACCACACACACCATCACACACACATTCCCTCCCTCACCACTCCTCTTACATCACACACACTCCTTCCATCATCTCCCCTCTCAGTACCACACACTCCCTCCGTCCCTCACCTACACCCCCTCCTTCGCCACCCCTCTCACACCACACACCTAGATTCCTTCCCTCACGATACGTTCTCTCCCTCCCTTCTCTTGGATGGTGTGTCTCCAAGTGAAAAAAAAAAAACGAGCGTTTAATCTCAGGTGATCCTATATTATATTTTATTTGAGTGACGGGTTTTGCTTTCGTTTTTTACCAGTCGAACTATGGACAGAAGTCTCCTTTGTATTGTCTGTCTGTTTGTCTGTCGGTTTGTTTGCATGTCTGTCTGAAAGTTTTCTGTGTTTGTGTGTGTGTGTGTGTGTGTGTGTGTGTGTGTGTATTCCTATATCTTCCCAGTTAACATAAACACCACCATTTAACCACTCGAGAGGGTGTCAACGAATAGCAATGCATCCCACACAAACATCAATCCCATGGGAGTTAATATAAGCAACACTATCCCGTAAACAAACGGTGATACCTTTATTGAAAGTTTCCAGCCCCAAGAACCATCACAACAACGATGCCATGACTAAAAACATTAACAAAGATGAATGGGCAGCCAGTTCCCGAGCCTCTCTTAATCCCCCCCACCCCAAAAAAAAAAATACTTCTTTTAATCTACCTTTTCTGATGTATGTTTCATTAACTTTTTTTATTCGTTTTGCATGACCTATCTCGATGACCTTTTTTGACCTCTTGACTCTCCTTCTCACATCCAGCTACAGGTACGGAGTGGTGTGATGACGTGTTGGGTTGCTTGGATCTAAATAATGACTGGTACACGACTACCAGGCCCATTAATGTTCTTCCTCTCACCAGAGCACATATCAACACCCGCTTCCTCCTGCACACCCGAGCCGAACCAGCTGAATCTGAGGTAGTGGGATTTTCTTAGAGCCCAGTATGACAGAGAACCAAGTGCCGGGGGTGTGTGCTAGAGATCAATCTGTGCGAGTATGACCTTTTTCCTTACAGTGTGACCCTAAATCTTGAGTGTTCTCCTTGAATGCATTCCTACAGCTCAATTTACTTTCCCTTGAGTGGTAATAAGACAGTGAACCCTTATATAAAGCAAGACCTTGTACAACCTTCCTCCTTGACCTTGTACAGTATTCAAACCTTCCTCCTTGACCTTGTACAGTATTTAAACCTTCCTCCTTGACCTTGTACAGTATTCAAACCTTCCTCCTTGACCTTGTACAGTATTTAAACCTTCCTCCTTGACCTTGTACAGTATTCAAACCTTCCTCCTTGACCTTGTACAGTATTTAAACCTTCCTCCTTGACCTTGTACAGTATTTAAACCTTCCTCCTTGACCTTGTACAGTATTCAAACCTTCCTCCTTGACCTTGTACAGTATTTAAACCTTCCTCCTTGACCTTGTACTTAAACCTGGAGACAACCGCTGCTCATTTTCCAGGCGTACAATCTGTGGCATTAACTGCTACATAGTCTTTTAATATATACTACTGTTCACGCTGAGCTGTTTGTCTGTAGACTCTGACAGTGTTGCTATGGGTGTATGTGCCATTACAGTATTTCACCATCATTGGCTTGATGTATAAATAATGGGGGTAAAGGTAAATATTTTCATATATTTTCATAAAGTCTGGTAACATATCATCAGTCTTGCTCATTTTATACTTGGTGCATATATATAGATCAAAAGGCTTTAAAATATTTTGGTGTTAATATCTATCGTAGAAAAAAAAAAACAGCCTCGGAACTCAATATTTTCTACCTCTCCCCCCCAAAAAAAAATCGAGTAAAGAGCTGACAATTTAACCGTTTGGCCAATAGATTTATATAGTGTTGTAAATTTGCATAGGTAAGTGCAGTTTTCATTGCAGAATACTTACAAGATCAAATTTTCAATATAAACTGACTGTTAATGTAAAAATGGCATAATTCGAGCCCAAATGTTTCCCACGAGGACAAAAAGGCTATATTTTCAACATGTGTTTACAAAAATCAAGCTAGGTGACCTATATTTTTCCATCATTGTTTTCCAATAAGTAGATTAAATGGTAAAAAGTCTAGTTCTCTTTCGTTTGTGCATCTATTTTGTAGCATTGTTCATAAAGCACTCTTTCCTGACCTCGTATTCCTTCTGTCAGAAATTCTACATCAGTGCTGACAAGGATGCGATTGATGCTACAACCTTTGACCCAGCCAAGCCCATCAAGATCATCTGCCATGGTTTTATCGACACAGGCAACACTGTCTGGCTTAAGGTCAGGTCATAGTGAGGTCATGTGTGTGGTAATGTAGTCTTAAATTTGTATTGACTCGTGTAAAGTGAATCACAACTTCCACGATGGTTAAATTGTACTGTACACCGTTTTTCGTTCATTAGACACACACACACACACACACACACACACACACACACACACACACACACACACACACACACACCTCATTATCTACATTTAACAGGAAGAGATTAGCGTTTCCTGCAAGTACAAAAGGCGCTCGTGGTGAAAACATTAAGCTGATAGTTTTAGTTGTACTCGCTGACTACAAGGTGAATTAAAATGGATGTTTATGGGTTTAATTTGGTCAAGTTAGATTGGGTAAAATGGGTTGGGTTAGTCTGGTTATGTCAGGTTAGGTGTAGATTAGGTTAGATTAAGATAGAATAGGTTAGGTTAATCCGGTTAAATTGTCAAGTCATGTGTATAATGGTTACCGGGATGAGAGTGTTATAGTGCTGGCTGCCGTATAATAGCAAAATAATTATCACCCATTACCTACACAAGTAATAAGGCTGAAGCTGTGTGTTTACTCCTTGTGGCAGGACATGGCCAAGGCTTTCCTCAGCTACGGTGACTACAACGTGATCCGAGTGAACTGGGGTGACGGCTCCTTGCCCATGTACTTCCAGGCGACTGCCAACACCCGCGTGGTGGGGCTGGAGATCGCCTACCTCGTCAATTTCTTCATCAGCGAGTACGGTGTCGACCCCGCTAATGTACACCTTCTCGGCCATTCCCTTGGGTCTCACGTTTCGGGTTATGCTGGCGAGAAGATAAAAAATCTCGGCCGCATATCAGGCCTCGACCCAGCCGGCCCTTACTATACCAGCACGCCTTCTTTTATTCGACTCGACGACACAGATGCAGTGTACGTCGACAACATCCACACTGACGCCGACAGCATCCTCATGTTGGGTTACGGCACAGAACAAGCCATGGGTAATGTAGACTTCTACCCCAACTCGGGTCACGACCAACCTGGATGTATCCCCGTCACCATCGCCCTCGAGTTTATTACCGATATACCCGACGGTGTACGAGACCTGGTCGCCTGCAGCCACGGGAGAGCCTACAAGCTGTACACTGACTCCCTCTACGAGCCATGCCCCTACACCGCCCACGAGTGTTTTGACTACGACTCCTTCGAACTGGTTAGTGCTGTGGTCCTCTGTCTTAACTCGACGTTATGTCACTACTGTTCGTTCATTCACCATCTTCATTGACATTTTAAACGAGTGTGTGATCTGTTGACGTCACTCCCTAGGGTCGGTGTGCTACCTGTAATGACGATAACTCCAAGTGTGCACACATGGGTATACACGCTGACGAGTACACACACAAGGACCGCGTGAACGTCAGGATGTACTTCGATACTGATAAAGTCTCTCCCTATTGTTGTGAGTATCCCGTCTCTTTCTGTCTGTCGGTCTGTCCTTCTCGTCATGTGTCTCTGTTTATCTGTCTGTCCCACCCACTCTCTTTAAATCTTTCTGTCTTTATACTGTTTCTCTCTGTCTTTCCATATGTCCATACATACATACATACATACATACATACATACATACATACATATAAATATTACATACATTCAAAAAGCGTCTCAAAAATGCATATACACTGTGCATTAATACCATATCTCTTAAAAAAAATGTATTGACACTTTAATACAAAATATACACAATGAATATCTCAAGGAAAGAATTCTTGAGTGTATTCTCCTCCTCTGAATAATCTATCCTGTATATTTGATCTATTTGTGTATATTTCTTAAGGCTATATACATTTTAAGATGTTCTATACATTACGTTACAGTTGAATGATTGCAAATATATATTGTTGTTTATTTGAATTAATGGGAACACTTGTGGTTTATTACCCAATGAATAATTGTCCTTAACTAATGCTAAATGTAACTACCACCACTACTGCTTCCCTCTAACTATCACCATCACTCCTTCCCACTTATTAATTTACTACCACCATCACTGCTCCCCTCTAACTACCACCATCACTGCTCCCCTCTTACTACCACCTTCTTTCTACCATCCCCAGACTACCACTACCAGTTGATAGTAGACACAGCTCACCCAAAGAAGGCAGAGGATTGGGTTCAAGGTCACTTGGATGTCTGGCTGTATGGTGACAACGGTAACAGCATTGATAAAGTTAGGCTCACCAAGTAAGTAGAGAGAGAGAGAGAGAGAGAGAGAGAGAGAGAGAGAGAGAGTTGTTGTCTGTATGGTAACAATGACGATAATTTAACTTTACGTGCTCTCAGAGATTATAATATCGTTCTTCAAAAGCTGTAGCTGACAGTGTTGCCATTCAATTTCGATTTCATATACCACGTGAAAGATTTTATAAATTAATTGGCACCCAAATATTTAGTTTTTTTTTATAATTAAATTTGCCTTGAACAGAAAAGTGTCAATATATATTTATAATATAAATTTGAAGTTGGGTTAAGTTATATTTGGTTAGGTTAGATTAGGCCTGGTTAGGTAAGGTTTACTAATTTAGGTTTGAATAGGTTAGGTTAGGTTAGGTTAGGTTTGGTTAGGTTAGGTTTGGTTAGTTTAGGTTTGATTAGGTTAAGTTTGATTAGGTCAGGTTTGTTTAGGTTAGGTTAGTTTAAAATGTGATCCTCAGATAAAATAAATTGAGGATGATGTTTTAAGCATTACAACACCATCTTGAGAAAAGTTCAAATGACGTATAAACACCCAAACATCACCTCGTCTCTTCCCTCACCTCAGGAATCACGAGAGGTTTGACCACGGCCAGCCCAAGTACTTCATGTTCACCAGCCACATTGACGTCTCAAGGGTGATTCGTATGGAGGTTCACTGGGCTTACGATGCTACGCTTTACGATCCAGGTTCCTACTGTTTCATGATGCTCTGTAACCGAACTCTATATATCCGCTCTATCCGCATATCTTCCATGGAATATACCCCCGAGGTGTAAGTATACAGACCCATTTATACACTATGTATATAATACACACCAGTATACACAGATATATGATATACTTCACGAAGATGAATAATACAAATGAATCATACAATTATGCATGAATGTATACGCACATCCAGATTCCAGCTGTGAAGAATTCAATGCACAATGAGAGATAATGTATACCTCATACACACACACACACACCAACAGTACTGTAATACCGCTGTTTACTATGATGGCTCCAGATTAAGGTAACTTCAGAAAAATATATACACATTAATTCCTACTAATTGAAATATAAAAATAAATTCCAATATATAATTTTTAAATTATCATGATATTGTAAAATAATCAAATGTGTATAATCAGCTTTACGTTCACAAGTTATGGTACAAATAAAAGCCTTAATTACGGGTCATAATACTAACAAGTTATAGTACAAAAGATAGACATTAATAACAGGTTCCATTATTTACGGACTATTATCATTACGTTAATAGAAGTTAAGATGGAAAGAAGAGTATTGCCAACATAATCCTTCTCTCTCACCCCAGGAACCGCATTGACCACCAGAAGGACTTGTGTACCCCAGGCCACGATTACACGGAGGTCAAGACGGGTCATACGAATGTGTTGGTGTGGGACGAGACTTGTGCGTTCAATGTTTAGTAACCTCTCCTTTTTCATCTTCCTCGCTTCTTATTTTTCTTTTTCCTCTTATTTTTCCTCACTTTATTCATCATCTTCTTCATTTTCTTCACCATCCTCCTCTTCCTCTTCCTTACCTCCTTCATTTTCCTCGCCTCTCTCAGGTTCGTCTTTCTCACTTTCCCTCACTTTTTTTTCACTTATGTTCTGAAGGTGATGCAGATGATGATAACGATGATGATGATAATGATGATGATTAATTTGATAAGACGACGTGTAAAGGGAACTACAATCATCAATGAATTACTCTATTGGTTGAGTAAATTATCTAAATGTATAGAGAAGAAGAATTTATTCCTCACCAAAATGTATAAAAAAAAATAAAAAACTTTCCTTGGTTTTGGTATCATATAAGAGCCAGCTGTTGTTATTGTTATCTTTTACTGCAGCTCTGTTTTTTTTTATTCCCAAAGAACACAGGATTAATGGGAACACACTCTATTACCTACATAATTTAGTATTTTATTAATGTATTCCAGCAAAATTAAATGAGAGTTTAGAGTAAATACTAAATCGAATGTAATGGTTTTCTTTATTTATGACTCGAAAAGAAATGTTAAATGGATATGAAATTCAGATGATGAGAGAGAGAGAGAGAGAGAGACGGCCATCAGTGTTTTGGTTGTCGAGTAACAATGAACAACTGGTAGTTAGATAAACGATGTCATCGCTGCCAGCAGAGAGAAGGGCGGGGTGGCACTTGAGGCACTTGAGGCAGGGAAGGAAGGGAGGGGGGTGGCACTTGGTTCATAATATGTTCAGTATAATGGCCACCGGCTGAGATAAATATCCAGATACTAATACAAAGTTGGTTCTTGTGTTCTTGTCTTCACCCTTCAGCTGACAACAACACAACCTCTGATGTCCTGAAAATTGCTTTGTTTGCGAACTGGATCGGGGATTCGGTGAGGGAGGGTTACATATATAATACAATCGTGGATATACAATAGACTCTCAGGGGATCGTAACGTAAGATAGTCATTTCCACAAGAGAAAATATAAGATCCCATGAATTGACTAAGAAAATAATATTGTATGAAAATCCACCAAGATGAATAAAATAAAAATAATAATAATGTGATGGAAATGTGGATCAACAATAACTAAAGGTTTTGGACCCTAGTGATATGACTGTGGTGAATGTGGTACTCGTCAAGTCTCTCAACACAGAGTGGCCACTGTAAGTCGGGGAGGTGATCACCGTAGGTTGGGGAGGTGGCCACTGTAGGTCACTGAGGTGGCCACTGTAAGTCTGGGAGGTGATCACCGTAGGTCGGGGAGGTGGCCACTGTAGGTCACTGAGATGGATGCTGTAAGTCGGGAGGAGGCCACGATAGGTTGGGGAGGTACGTGACCTGACATCTGTAGAGGCCGCTAAGTGGAAGATATTTATAAACACACTTAAAAAAAATCTTCTTAACACCTTACGTGAGGCCGCGTTGACTTAACAATGTTAATAGTGGTTTTGAACTTACATAAGCACATTAGGGAAGGCGTTGGATCGTTAACGCCTTGACTTACGATTGAGAGAGAGAGAGAGAGAGAGAGAGAGAGAGAGAGAAACTCGAAGTGTAGAAGACGACACACACACAAAAAAAGGTAATCACATTTGCATATACAGGTAGACATACAGAGGCTCAAACACACACCAGTTTATCCGGGTAATTACAACGGAGTCTCGGCATTAGTGTGAGGATGTCTGAGGGACGATAAACATCTCCCTCCTCCGTGATGATGGCAGACCTCGCCAAGATGTTAAGCCGAGGGTCGTTTTTGTCTCCGCCTCGACGATACACAGAAACATATCTTAATGGAATCGTGGGGACCTGACGTGGTGGAGAGAGAGAGAGAGAGAGAGAGAGAGAGGGGTGTAAACTAAGAATAATTTAATTTGTTTAGTAATAAAATGATAAACAATAAATTAATCACCGTAACGCTAACCTAACCCCCCAAGGTAACGTTAGGGTGTTTAATCATCAGGTGAGATAAGCTGAAAGGATAATAATCACGAGATCAAAAATATATATGAAAATAGAAGATAAAACTGGTGTGTAATATAATAGAATAAACCAACAGAAAAAGAAAAAAAAACGAAAATTGAATTACCTCGACTTAACTCTTGGAAGTTTATATGATAGAGAAAACGGATGTACCAGCTGAGGGGTAGACTACGGTAATTCCTGAATGATGAAAAATTCCTGGTGCATACTGAATAGAAGGCTTGGGGCGGTTCTTTGAGAGGAAGAAACGTTTGGACTCGTTGATAGATTCAGTTTACGATGAAGTGACCTCAAGACCAGCAAGGTAAGTTGAATTAGTTACAGGTACAAACACAGCAGGTCGATCTGAGGCCCACAGCACACAGCACGGGCAAATCTTTGTTCTACGTGGCTGGAGAATGGAATGAAACTCACTCACACCTCCAGTTGAATCTCACCAAACACCAATATCTTCACTCACTCTAAATCACATAAGCTAAGCTCCCGTGTGGTTTATTTGCAGTGAACTGAAGTAAATACTGGTACATTCAATACTCCTTTATATTTATTTCTGAATTAGATTTTATCGAGGGCGGAAGAAGGAAGACCAAATTAGGAGGGAGAGGGTATCCAACACCCTTCCCCTTCCCACATACATTAATACAATTGGTGGAAAAGAAGTGTCAATCAGTACTTCCCCTTCCCACATATACTAATACAATAGGTAGGAAGGAGGTGTCAAGCCTTCATTCCCACATACTGTAGATTAATGGAAGGAAACTACATCCAAAAAACATGAAACCGAAAAGATTCAATAGATGGGGCGACATGACAACCTACGTCAACAAACTCCTCACGCACCTCTTGCTACCTCACACTACCTCACACTACGTTGTTCTGTTGTTTGGTTTTCGTCGTGTTGGAAGCAGTTAACACCTGAGTATTGTCTGGATGTTGACGTGATGATTAGAAATATTTCCCGAGATCAGTTAAAAGCAACAGCACGTACAGTACTAACTCGCGGTTTATTTTATGGTATAGGGACTAGGGAGAATCCTAACCTAACCTAGCATTATACCCCAAGGTAACGTTAAAGTGGTTAATCTTCAGGTGAAATAAACAGCTGTGAATAATCCCAGGTGATCCGTTTATCTTTGTAAGAAAAAAAAAGCCTTGCGAAAGTAAAAGCTGCTTATGTAATTAGCTTTTCATTATTCAATACTTTATACTTTGATTACAATGAGGTCGGACACAACTTGTTTCCTGTTGACAAGGGTCCATCACACCCGCATTTAGATTCACTAATTAGAGCATTGTTTACTCAGTTAATAATAATAAGACCCGTAAATTAAATCTCCATTGGTAACTTAAACATTTCCATTTAAGTAGAAATGTAAACAAACGCTGACGAAATAAGAAAATCATATCATATATACTATATTTTTTCCTGTAGTGTCCTAACTCTTTCCTCCCTCAGGAATATAAATGTTTTTTTCCTACTTATGTAAATTATATCTTTTAATGATAATATAAATTCTACTTGCAAATACTTTTCTCTATACATTAAGCTTTAAGTTTAGCACACAAACGCTTATACGACAGAAAAAGTTTGCGATAGAAAACGTTTAGTCATGTTTTGTTGAGACTCGGCGATGATTTCTCATAACATGTCCAATATTATGCTTTGAGAAGTGACGTTGATACTAGAAAAAGATTGACTTATATAAATCTCACATTTTTACTCCCAACACAGACCTTAGCACACATACACACACACACACACATATATACACACATACATACATACAAACATACATACATACATACATACATACATACTGTGACGTTACGTTGAGTCCCGGGAGTAGAAACCAGCAATTAGAAACTACCGCAAGAACCACATCAAACCTTCCGAGACCACGTGGTCATGGAACGTGAGAAGCCGGCTGAAACGTCAGAGGTGACGTTCCATGGCGCTACTGGAAAACTGATTCCTCATTGGTTGTAGATTCCCGCCAAAAAGCGATGTGGTGACCATAGTACACTGGATAGAGAAGGAGCAGGTTTGACATGGCTGAGGAAGGTGGAAACGGTGGAAGGAGTTCAACACATAGCAAAGACCTTAACTTGAGTATACATTATGTTGTTGAGAGTGTGTGAGTCAAGGAAAGTGGAGGAATAGGCTATTATATTTTCTTTGTATAGGATGTAATATTGTTTGTAGGATATACTATGGTGTACTAGGCTTGAAATTTCGTAACAATATACTGGTAAAAGAACGGTGGCGTTATCTAATCGTCTTTGTATTGTATTGGTTGGTGTACCCCGACCCTCGTTATTGTTTGCTCACTTGTCACTGTAATTATGATAAACGTAACTTGTTTGTCTGCTGTGCTGTGAATATTCCCAAATCGGTTAATACTTGTAAACTTAACTTTTGATTCGTTTGTTGGTACTTGTCAGATACTTTATTTCTTTTGTTAAATTAATTTGTATTTTAATTTACTCTTAGTGTATTGCTTATTCCTTTCATTTATTAATTTCCTTGGCGACCTTGTTATTTTTTACTGTTACCGGAGTGGTGAACTATGGTTTGACACAATCTAGGATCACCAGTCCTTAACAATACATACATCGTTCTTTTTCCTTCCTCTTCTTCCTCCTCTTCCCCCTCTTTATCCTTTTCCTCCTCTTTCTCTTCCGCCTCATCGGGTTCGTGAAATACCAGCAGCTGTGAGATGATTACCAGCTTCTCAAACCTTCCTTTATTTATCTTCTTCCCTTCCTCACCTTCCATCCTTGACTCCTTCCTTCCCTCCCCAACATCCTCCCTCACCCTCCCTCACCCTCCCTCACCCCACCCCATACCTCCCTCTCTCGTCTTCGGAAGGTGTCGATGTAAGTGTGGCATTAACCTTCCTCGCCGTAATTATTTCAGACATTACAAGGAGAAAGACTCCCCGAATCGTCAGAAAGAAATCGAAAAGTTAGTGAAGTCTCTCCTGTCTCTTTCATTTTCTCTGTGGAGCTCCGACTTAGATAAACGCGATAGGGTTAGTTTTCTTGTCTCTTAAGTTATGGATATGTGGGATGGACGTTTGAGGATAGTCTACGTTTTTGTAATTTTCGCCCTCATTCGATTTTCTAGTTATGTTTCAAAATGTAAATCGACAGGAAAATAAATGTTATTTCTTCATGAATTTAAAACATAAACATGAAACTAATTTCTTTATTGAGGTTTTAATGGATTATAATTTATATATTTTTTTTTAATTTGATTTTTTTTATGTTGGCCAGGAGTTTTCATAAATCAAGCTTAGCGTATTTGATATACTTTAGCGACTAAGCTATTTTCATATCGAGTCATGAGACGCCATTACAGATATTTGTTGAGATTTTGTGAATATTTGCATTACAGTAGCAAAATTGACCTCACATATTGGAGACCTCGCACATCAACAACTGCGGGCAATGATACAGTACAGGAATTATTCTCGCCATCTCCATAAAAATATGTAAGGTAGTGTTTATACATTATTCTGAGACATTTATGTATTTATATCAATGTATATATCTTCTATAATAAGAAGCATAAAACAGATACCAAGCTCTGTTCAATTTAATTCTCGTCACCTACCCGTATTTCCACTCACAATTTACAAATTCTTGAGCTTTTGTGGGTAGGAAAACTTATTACTGCACCTGTAATATATTTCTTCACCATGTGTGGCGGAGGTGTGTTGTGTCAGTCTGTCCCTGTGCTCCTGCCTGCCTTACGCCGCCGCCCTACTCTCAGGACACGTTCCCTAACTCTCACACCTTCAGGCAGCGTGTGTGGGGGCGGGAGAACTATATTGACCTGTCCCTCATTCCTGGACACAGTTCATGGTATTACAAGGTCGGCCACATACACACACACACACACACACACACACACACACACACACACACACACACACGGATGATATTATCTAAGTCAAGTGAAATGTAATGGAAAAAATTCTTCGGATCCCCTAAAGATAATACACCCTAACGTTACCAGTGGTTAGGTTAGGTTAGTTTCATTTAAGTTAGGTAAGGTTAAGTTAGGTAAGGTTAGGTTTGGTTAACGCTCAGGTTGTTATTAATCTCCAGATGAAATAAACTGGGGTGTTTAATCCTCAGATGAATCTTCCCTTATCAACTGAAAATGTGTTCTCACTTGGGTCTATACTCCCACACACACACTACAATGCAATGTGTGTATTTATAAACAGAATGGCCAGGCGTCACACAATGCTTCTGGCTGCACTAAAAAGAGAGACTTTTTTTTATAACAGTAAATCCCCAGGTAATGTTCTGTGAGCCGAATTAATGCTTTTTTTTATAATGCCATTTGCATATACGGTTCCAACAACGCTTAGTGTGAGTCTACAGTTCTACACTAAGCGTACAGGGTTTAACTAATAATCCACACTAAGCGTACAGGGTTTAACTAATTTTCCACACCAAGCGTACAGGGTTTAACTAATAATCCATACCTAGCGTACAGGGTTTAACTAATTTTCCACCCCAAGCGTACAGGGTTTAACTAATAATCCACACTAAGCGTACAGGGTTTAACTAATAATCCACACCAAGCGTACAGGGTTTAACTAATAATCCACACTAAGCGTACAGGGTTTAACTAATAATCCACACTAAGCGTACAGGGTATAACTAATAATCCACACTAAGCGTATAGGGTTTAACTAATAATCCACACCAAGCGTACAGGGTTTAACTAATAATCCACACCAAGCGTACAGGGTTTAACTAATAATCCACACCAAGCGTACAGTAACTCGTGTTTAATTCATAATGCTCCGAGAACATCAGAGGGTGTTAAACTCTGGCTTGGAATAGGATGAGGATTAATTTAACATATTGTAAAGTTTTTCTTTGTTGCTTTTATCTCTCTGACTCACAGTAGGATTACTTTAATTTCCATAAATATATTTAATATTTCAGGATCCACAATAGGGTTCTCTTATTCTATATTGTTCTTGTTATCTCTCAAACACAACACAATGTGGTATTTTTTTCTTTACTGTTTGTTTTTGTTATTCTTGAGATATTGTTTATTTAGTTATTGTAGTTATAACAAAATATATGGGTAGGGGGATGACTGCATTAAGTCTATGGACGTAAAACATAAAATATCAAACCCTATTTAAATTAGGTGGTAACATTCAGCAGGAAGGCCGGAACTTTTTGAACATTACTGGAAATAAATTGCACCAAACAATACTGGATAATTTATTTATTATCCGGAGATTATATTATATTTTATCCCGAACTGTCCTGTGTTATAAAGTATTCCGAAACACCCGGTACAGTTTATTATACTTAAATGTCACCCTAATGCTACACTAACTTAACCTAACCTGAAATAAACTGGAGTGGTCTAATCTTCAGGTGATCTCTCTATATGGGGAATATATCAGTGGTGGATGATGAAGGTGTGTAGTTGGAGGGAGAGAGAGAGGGAGGGAGAGAGGGAGGGATGTGTGGAGAATAGGCAGTATTGTACAGGACTAATCCCTTGGTAGCACGTCCGCTGTTGCCGTGAGCGTCGTGTTGCAGCATCACAACACAACAGACCTCCCTCGTACCCTGCCTGGTGCTCACATTTCCTCGTCTTTGGGACATCTCTGAGCCCTCCCACAATACCCCACGACTCCAAGTGAATATTTATTACATTGAGTCTCCTACATTTTGTAATTTGTATTTGTTGATGAGTCTTGCGTAATTACCACTCAAATCTAACTTAACCTAACCTAACCTAACCTAACCAAATACTTTGAGAATAGATTATATTATCACTCGTCACTTACAGTTTGATATAGAGAAAGATTATTCATTTTTTTTACATAAGAAAAAATGAAAGAGGTTATTGAGATATGAAGATAGTATTTGGGCGACAGACAGACAGACAGACAAAGGAAATTAGGAATGAACTTGATATCAGAACATCACCAGTTTGTGTCTTCCTCAGATAATAATAAAAAAAAAAGAAACACAAAAAAATCTCGTGGCCTTAAGATTGTGAATAAAATATGTGAACCTCTCCTGTGCTGTGGTCGACCGCGTATGAGAACTGACACTTTCGGGGACTGACGGGGAATAAGAAATGACAGCAGTGATGGAAACGCGGTTGTAGGGATATAATTGTAGAGGATGTGGTTGTAGTGGATAAGGAAAACACACCACACCTTCTCCTTCTCCTCCTCCTCCTCCTCCTCCTCCTCCTCCTCCTCCTCCTTTTCCCGTTATCACCCACCTTACGAGAGTCAGTCCTAAGAGGTCTTATAAGAAAGGAGTAACAAAACAAGAAGTCGGAAATAAACACCGGAAAAAAAATCTATATAAATGGAGGAAATTTTTACATAAACACAATAATAGGATTTATATACACACAGGAAGACTTATATAAATACAAAAGGAATTATATAAACAGAAGAAGACTATTTATTTAAACAACGGTAGAAGGCGAAGAAAATAAGAAGATAAAAGAGGGTAGAGGAGAGAAGGGAGAGAGAGAGAGAGAGGCGAGGCGTGGTAATATCATCTCAAGAATGAGGTACACGCTGGTGACTCCCCCAATGGACACAATTCCCGGTTCAAGTGTGTAAGTGTTGTAACTTGGAATTAGAGTCAGTGATCAAGGTTTTCCCAAGTGAAGACCACCACGACACCAGGTCTAATGAGGAAAGAGGAGGAAGAGGAAAGAGGAGGAGGTGCGGAGGAGGGAGAAATGGAGGAGAAGGGGAGGAGGAAGAGGAAGAAGAAAAAAATGGAGAGGGAAGAAGAAGAGGGGAAGAAGGAAGAGGAATACGAAGATGAAGCAAAAAATAGAAATAAGAAGAGAAAGAAGAAGAAAGAGAATGGTTTCAATTATTGCTCTTGTTTTCATCTTTGAGAGGTAGTCAGAAGTCATTAAGGAGAGATACATAGGAGTGTTGACGAGAGATAAATAATAATAAAAATACTAAAAATAATAAAAATAGTAATAATAATAAAAATAATAATAATAATAATAATAACAATATAACATTATTTATTATGACTCTTCCAAAAAAAAAACATTGTCTATAGTTGATGAAATGGGACGCAGATGAGAGAATCAGTTTTCATTTAATCTTGAGACACGGTAATCAATCATGGCGGTATGGATTGGTTAGGGAAGATCCCATTGAAACGTGTGGGAAAGGTAACTGCTGTCTCCTGTCGTTAATGGGATTATTTCTTTATTTACATTCATCACCCTCTGTGGGGAGAGTTACGCCAACATTTTGTATACTTTGAGTTGTAAATCGTCCTGTGTATAAAAACGTTTGGGTGGGTGGAGGAGGTGGGTGGAGGAGGTGGGTGGACGTGGGTAGAGTTAAGTGGGGTGTTGGTGGGAGGGGGGGAGAGGTGGGGTTAAATTTTAATCCGAAAATGAAGTTAATAATATATGTCTTAACGGGTTTCGTCATTAAATAAGAAATCCAAAGAAGACTAATTATCAGTTAAGTTGTTATCGGCAAAGTTGTTATCGGCAAAGTGGTTATCGGTAAAATTGTTATCGGTAAAGCTGTTATCGGTAAAGTACTTTTTTTGGGGGGAGGGGGGGGGGTAATATTTGTTTATTTGTTATTTTAATTTTATTTTTTTGAAGACGCGAGTATCCAGACGTCGATATATCAATGGGAAGATGTAAGAGAGAGAGAGAGAGAGAGAGAGAGAGAGAGAGGTTTAAAGACTCAAAGAACTATATATAGGTCAATACCCTTACCTTCCTCCTCCAGTTATCACCTTTTCTTTATATCTCATCTTTATCGTCATCTAGCTCTCTCTCTCTCACTGAATGTCTCACCCTCGTCTCTTACTACCTCGTCTTTCCTTCCTCTCCCTCAGACACTCTCATCCTCCTCCCCTGGTGCGTAACTATCTCCTTTATCACCCCACACCTATTCTCTGTCTGTCCCTTCAGCTGTGCTTTCGTCTCATCACCATAGAGAACGTAAGTGATGGCTCTCTCTCTCTCTCTCACTCTCTCTCTCATCACATTTCTCAGCGGCAGAATATCTCGTTTTCTTTCTCCTCATGTCTTCTCACTTCTATATCTGTCTCATTTCTTCTTCTCCTTGCCTTTTACCCTTTTCTCTCTTTTCCTTTTTGCCATCCCATCCTATTCTGCTCCCTCTTTTCCTCCCACTTTCACTCCTTCCCTCCAAGCTAAACGAACCATGAAACACAGATACTAAATTCACAGTAGATTAAGACGAGTGAATATTACCAGGGAGTGTTACGTACGGTAGATATTTCTCCGGGTGTTCATCGTTGCGAGAGAAGGCGACTCAACGTACTGTAGCTGGTGGAATGGGAGGAGGGAAGTGATTTAGTAGATTCCACGCCTATGTGGGTTTGACGTGCGTTGATTGGTCGATGTCCATTACTATCATTGCAGGTAGTTCTCTCTCTCTCTCTCTCTCTCTCTCTCTCTCTCTCTCTCTCTCTCTCTGTCTCTCTCTCTCTCTCTCTCTCTTATCGTTAGAACCTGAGGAGATTTCTGTTAGTTTTCCCCTTTCTTTCTCCTCGTTCTCCCTTCCTCTGCCTCCCCCCCTCTTTCCCTCCTCTTTTCTCTTTCTTCCATCTCTTGGTCCCTTCCTATTCTTATTCTTATCCTTCTTTTTCTCTCCCCATCCCCCTCCTCCTTGCCTTCCACTCTCCCTTTCCCCTCTCCCCTCCCCTTCCTCCCCTTCCTCTCCTTCCCTCACTCCCCCTCTCCCCCCTACCAGGCACCTCACTACTTCATTAGTTAACTGACTGACAGACTGATGCCTCGATGATCTTATTGCAGGTGTGACTGTCAGCCTCTGTGACTGGTTGACTTTAACGTTGACCGATATTTACCATGGGTCGAATTGGTTGACTCTTAATTATGGGTCCAGTTAGCTGATTGTTCCTCTCCTATATAGATTGTGTAACTAAAACACCCACTAACTGGAAAACTGTATAAGTGAATTTTTAAGTACACATATGACTGTCTGGTTTAACTGTTTCAATAAATGACTGTCTTTCTAATTGTGTGTCTGATTGAATGATTTATCAGAGGGTCAGATTACCACATGACTAAATACCTAACTGTCAAGCTAACTGACTGTTTCATAGCCATCAGTATATATATATATATCACCTGAACAACTGCCTCGTAACCTGATGCAACTACTGATAAACTGAGAGGTGAGTGAGGTAATTCAGCTGAGGCGATTCGGGCAGACAACTCGACTGGCAGCAGCAAACACAGGGACCTTACTCAATGGTCCATAGTCTAGCCCTGCCTCGTCATGGTCCTTGATGGGGTCAGCTAAACTCAATACCCAATTGACTGACTGCATGAGGTCGTCTGGCTGTGCTCGATAATGTTCACGTCTTATTGGAGAGGGACACTTCACTGCAGAAGACCTCACGTGACAGTTAAAATTAGAGAGTTAATTTGCATACAGGTAAGTCATTGATAGAATTTTAAAGTACAGGTAGACTATTGATGAAGATATAAGATGCATATTATTATTATTATTATTATTATTATTATTATTATTATTATTATTATTATTATTATTATTATTATTATTATTATTATTATTATTATTATTATTATTGTTAAAATTTACCATAATTACTACGATATCATCATCATCATCATCACCATCATGTCGAACAATTCTCCTCCTCTTCGTCTCCTATAACCCCCTCCTGCCTCACCCACTCCAGCCTCACCCCCTCTTGCCTCACCTCCTCCTGCCTCACCCCCTCCTGCCTCACCTCCTCCTGCCTCCCCCTCCTGCCTCACCTCCTCCTGCCTCACCCCCTCCTGCCTCACCTCCTGCCTCCTCCTCCTGCCTCACCTCCTGCCTCACCCCTCCTCCCTCACCCCCTCCTGCCTCACCCCCTTCAGCCTCACCCACCTCCTCATCTTCGTCAGGGCCAGTACACGTTCTCCCTCACAGGTGAACAGTAACGCCACTCTTCAGTCTCGTCTACAACCATACCTGTAATCCGATCATTGAAATGTGTTTCATCTCCCTTCTCTCTTCTCCTTTATCTCTCTTCTCCCTTTCTCCCCCTGTCTCGCCCACCTCCAGCCTAATCTTCTCTCCATTGTTACTCTCAGCGCTCTGGCAGGTGAAATTCCCCTTCCATAATGTGATCAGCAGGTCTCTCTGTCTCTCTCTCTCACTGTCTCTGTCTCTCTCTCTCTCTCTCTCTCTCTCTCTCTCTCACCATCAGGAAGTTCCTCCCAGGTATGTGGGTTACCTATGACCGTATTCCAAGTGTCTCGTGTTCTCAGAGGCTGGCGTGTGTTTATGTGAGAGTTGGAAGTCAATGTGATCTCTCTCTCTCTCTCTCTCTCTCTCTCTCTCTCTCTCTCTCTCTCTCTCTCGTTCTTTCATTCTATTTATGTATTTTTATCTATATCTATCATTTTAATCTTTTTTATTCTGGCTTTCTCTCTTTCTCTTTCTTCGTCTTTCTCTTCTGTTGTCTCTTTCTTTACCTCTATCTTCCTTTGTTCCTATCTTTACCTCCCCCTCTCTCTTTCTATGTTCTCTCCTTGTTTCTCTTTCTATCCCTCTCTCTCTTTGTCCCTATTGATGTTTCCTTATCCCATTCTCTGCTTCACTCTTTTTTTTTCTTTATCTCCCTCCTTCCCTCCTTTCTTTCATTCTTACTCTATCTCCCTTTCTCCCTTCCTCTCTCCCTCTCTTTTATTATCGCTGTCTCCTTTTCTCTCTCCCTCTCTATGCATTCACACTACTGTTTATAAGTTACGTACCTACGTGGCTAGTATTGACCCCGTACACTCCTGATACATAGACGTCATCTCAGGTCGCATGTAACACAACTCTTTGGATCTCCGAGTCACTTTTCTCGATTACTTTCTTTCAAGACGACGACTTCAACAATCTTCTCCTCTCCTCTCATTTCCTCTCCTCTCCTCTCATTTCCTCTCCTCTCCCTTCCTTCCGACCCTCACTCACATCTTCTCCTCCCTCCCTCCCTCCCTCTCTACCCTCTCCCTCCTTCCTTTCCCACCCTCACTCTTCACCTTCCCCTTCCTTCCCTCCCTCCTATTTTCCTTCCCTCCCTCCCAGCCCCAGTTATCACGGAGACAATAGTCATAATAATTGAGAAGCAGTGTTCGTCAGATGGGAGGTGTGGAGGCTACGGATGATGGGGAGAATGATTAAAGAGACTTAGATTGGCTTTAGTGTGTTATAACGATGGATTGGGAGCGATTGGAAGACGGTGAATTGTATGGCGAGTGGTTAGATTAGTCAGGTGTCGAATCGTAAGGACAGTGGAGGAGGAGGAGGAAGAGAGGAAGAGGACCATGAAAATAATTCACCGTAGAGCCACAACCACGATTACGTCCCAAGCAACGTAAACAACACATTCTGAACGACTTGACTGATCCTGAACGACCTGACCACTAAGCTCCTTAACGAGACGACTCAACGACTTAATTGACCTTGATGACTGTTTTATTGAGACGATGACCTGGTAGGGAAAGGGAGGGGTGAGGTGCGGGGGGGGTGGTGTTTACGTCCGTGGCAGCAGATGTCTGAGGAGCCGCTGATGTCGGTGAGTTTTCCCTAATTAACGTCTTCTTATGTATGATGTTGGCCATAGGTTTTTAATGCACTACAGCTGGAGGTAATTGTCCTTGGTTATCTATTATGAGCGTAAACAGATAAACCTAAGCTAAGCTAAGCTAATCTAAGCTAACCTAACCTAACCAAACAAAACGTTACCTATATCAAGCAGCCTTGTAGATGACCAACGGGCTGGCGATGCCATTTATAAGTGTTGGGGTAAAAGGTCGACTTTGTTGATTCGTCTTGCTTGTACTGTG
Source organism: Homarus americanus (assembly GCF_018991925.1). Classification (NCBI taxonomy): domain Eukaryota; kingdom Metazoa; phylum Arthropoda; class Malacostraca; order Decapoda; family Nephropidae; genus Homarus; species Homarus americanus. The sequence goes on along the minus strand of NW_024739542.1, from coordinate 5,300,894 downwards.
GGTGTACTATCCGGCGGAGGTGTGCCTCATGGTAGGTATGTTGCCTTGCTGGGGCGCCTCGGGGCGTTAAAACTCGTAAAAAAAAATGAATCAATATATAAAGACTCCATCGTGTTGTTGGTGAGGTGCGACATACAATCAAGGGAGTGTCATGCACTTAACTGAGGTGAAGCAGAGAACGTAAATATAAAATAGTCTCTCTGTAAACTGGTTTTGAAAAGGGAGTGGCAGGTTATTTACTTAAGAGGCGAGTAAAGTGCGGGAAGTCGGCCAAAAATTCTCTTCAAATGAATACTTTAGAAGAGAGATTTACATCACCACGTTATATTACATACTATATAATATTATCCTTAAGTGTGTTTACGGTGTTAAGATTTTTGTTAATATAGTTCTGGGGAGTTAATAGACGACTGGCTCATTACTGACAGATATAAACACTTAAAGCCTTGTGTGCGGTGTTGCCTCTGAACTGAATAAAATCATATTGTGGTAACCCAAATAAGATATTCAAAGTGGCGTCCATGAAGTAAAGGGATTAAGGCGCAAGTTATTCCTAATTTTATCTGATTATGTGATTAAATTTTGTCTCATTTCGGGGAAAAGATTTTCAATTTTGGCATAAAACTTGCTAAATGTTGGTGTAAGACTCGTTAAATTTTGGCGAAAAACTCACAAACAAGCAAGGAGGAAATAAGGCGAAAACTTAATAAAGAAGAGAAGAAAGAGAAGTAAATATTGATATCACTGGAAGGAAGGAAGGAAGGAAGGAAGGAAGGAAGGAAGGAAGGAGGTGAGGAGGCGAACTGACAGACCCAACGAGGAAAGTTAAATTGAAAGACAAGAGATCTGCTCCAACGCTCTATGGTCTGTGAGAATCTGACACGGCTCAAGATGTGGCGGCCAGAAGTGCCAAGGAAAATGTTTAAAACGGTGGGAGTGACGACTACCCCTTCCCCCCTCTGCCCCTACCTCCGCCCCTGCCCCTATCCATACCTGTGCCCCTGCCCCTACCCTTGCCCCTGGTCCCGTCCCCAATCCCACCTTAACCTCCTCCACACTCTGCCGCAGCTCCTTGAAGACATGAGAATGAGGTGTCAGGAATGGCCAATGGGATGATGAGTTTGATCATGAGCGGAGCCAACAGGGAACTAGTTAAACTCCGGCTGAACGGGGCCTTAAAGTCCGACAAAGTCCTGACTTAACTTTCGGTGTTATCAAAGTCTTTGTTAAGCCCACAAGACTACCCAGGAAAAATTTGGACTGCAAGATTTCGCTTTAGGTAATTCTCTCATTCTCTCTTTCTCCTCTCTCTCTCTCTCTCTTTTTCTTCCTCTCTAGTCCTTTCAAATTTGCATACAGAGGAGAGAGATTAAAACAAGGAAATGGAAACTATCGTTCAATTAAAACAAAAAATGAATAGAAATGTAACTGAATTTCATTATGTTGTTATAAAGACTATTGAATTATACGCAGTGTGGGCTAACATTTTTGATCTTTTTTTTCTTTCTTTTTTTTTTTACGTTAGTCAGCGATGTTTTGGGAGATAATTTATACTTATGGCAATGGCTGGGGGAATGGTTGGGGAGGATGGGTGGGGGAGTTAAAGATACCTGGGGAGTTTGGGGAGAGGAGATTCAAGATTTTTGCTCTTTCTATCTATCTATCTATCTATCTATCTATCTGTGTGTCTGTGTGTTTGTCTGTCTGTGTGTCTGTCACTTTTTTAGTAGGGGTAAATGGTGACAAAGATTTACGTGGGTTTTCGTGGAGTTTCGTAACTTTTCATGGATTTTCGTGGGTTTTCGTGGGTTCTCGGATCTTCGTGACATAGGTGAATGGGTGATTTTGGGGATAATATGATTTTGTTTAGTTTATGATGATCAATGGGTCATTTACTTTACGGGTGGGGGGGGATGAGGTGTTATGGGTTTTTTTGGGGGGGCAGGACGAGGAGAATTACGATATGGGTCATAGGTCTTTATAGAGGAAATCATGGGTCATAAATCGAGTCTTAAAATATTCTTAAGTAGATATAATGTCATGGGTTCCAATGCCTTAAGTTGTATTGGATCATTAATCAGATAATTGATTTTTTAATGATAGGGGTGGGGAGGGAGGGGAGGGAGGGGAATAATTACAGATTTACGTAACACAGGTGGGATGGCGATAAAGTTCTGTGTTATGGCACTACTGTGAGCTGAGTGCTGGTAATGACGGCTGTAGCGGGAACATATATTAGTCAGTGAGAACCTTGCATGAGTGTACTAATGGTAGTTGGAAGGGGAGGGTGTAAGATGATCGTTGTTGGTGATCCTATGAGATACAGGGGAGTTGTCGTGTAATGGGGGCGTTTGGGGAGCTTATGATAAATGTTTGTTTGATTAGGTGGTGGGGTGGGTGAGTAGGAAGTAGTGGATGGGTGGGAAGGGTTAATCGAGGGTGGGTGGGTAGGAAGGGGTAGGAGGTTTTGGAAGGATGGGTAAGTGAGATAGGAGAAGGATTAGGATAATGTAGAAATATATTCCTTGTTGTCGTGGAGTCGTGGGATGATTGGAGAGAAATTAGATTAATACCTTGAATAACAGACAGGGTAGCTCAGAAAAAAAATATACAGTGTGTCTCAGAAAAATACCCACCTGACTCCAATCACCTATCCTCACCCACTTGGCTTCAACCATCTATCCTCACCCACTTGGCTTCAACCATCTATCCTTATCCACTTGGCTTCAACCATCTATCCTTACCCACTTGGCTTCAACAATCTATCCTTACCCACTTGGCTTCAACCATCTATCCTTACCCACTTGGCTTCAACCATCTATCCTTACCCACTTGGCTTCAACCACCTATCCTCATCCACTTGGCGTATTATTGGATGTTGTAAAGAGGGGGAGGTGTTTTTTCTTTTCTTTCTTCCTCTCTTTCTCCTTTCCTTAACCCCTTCCTTCTTCTTTCTCTCTCTCTCTTAACTTCCCCCTCCCTCCCTCTATTCCTCTCTCCTTATACCTGCACCATCACCTCCATCCCACATCCTCTTCTTCCTTCTCCCCTTCCTTCACCATCACCACTAATACCATCACGGCTCTCTCTCTCTCTCTCTCTCTCTCTCTCTCTTTCTTTCTTTCTCTCCTTACCTTTTCCACCTCATTATCCTCCCCATCCTCGTCCTCCTCCTACAATCAAGTCAGCTGGTCACTCCTCATCACACATATGGTCTCCCCCTCACGTCCGACTCGGCCTCCTCTCCCACCAACTTCGACACTTGTGAAACTTGTGTCAAATGGGTGTTCGAGGAAAATGTTTGACTCACTTTAATGTAACTCTTCTTTCGTTGATCAGAATGTGTGTAAGTTTGGAAAGATTTCAGATAGCCGAGGAGGTGCAGGTAGCCTTGGGAATATATGATCAAGAGACGTGTGCCAGATGTGAATTGTATTAAAAGAAAAATGTTTGTTGATGATAGATGAAGGAAAATTTGAGGTGTGTGTGTGTGTGTGTGTGTGTGTGTGTGTGTGTGTGTGTGTGTTTAATTTTATGTTGGGTTTGCTTTATAAAAAAAAACCCTCATATAACCAACCACACCACCACAGTACACCACCACACCAACCACCACACCACCACAGTACACCACCACACCAACCACCACACCACCACAGTACATCACCACACCACCACAATAAATAAACCAAACATTCCTACACCATATAATTACATTATAGATCAGTATCAACTAACACGAACCATGTACCATAATAATTCTTACCCTTGTCAAGTCCTCGTCTGACACATTGACTCAGAGACTAACACTAAGTACACACAGGAAACTAGTAACTGTGACGCCTCTAAGAATACTAATGAGAAGATAATTACGTACGCGTATTAAACTTTGTATCTCAATTCATTATTAGTTTGGCAATAGTTGATTAGATTTTGTTTCATAGACCTGTAAGGGTAAGGTTGTGTATGTATATAATTCTCTCGATTAGGTATATTTTTTTCCTTTCTGGCACAGTTAGAGTAAAGATTAAAGATATACTGAAGATTCTGACACTGATTCGGACACAGCCAGTTGTACAGATTCTGACACGGACACTGCGTACTGTATATTCCAGCCTTCTGTGATGCATTGGCCTTTGAGCTATGATCTGAGGTCGGAACATGATACGACTTCAAGAGCAGGTTCTTGGTGCTCTCTCTCTCTCTCTCTCTCTCTCTCTCTTACTGTTAGATTTGATTCGGTTAAGGTAAACTAGGTTAGATTAGGTTAGGTTAAGCTAGGCTAGATTAGGTTAGACTAAGCTAGGCTAGATTAGGTTTGGTTAAGTTAGGTTAGGTTAGGTTAGGCTAAGCTAGACTATTTAAGTTAAGTTAAGTTAAGTTAAGTTAAATTAAGTTAGGTAAGCAATATCAAACAGTTCATAAGAAAAAAAAAATGTTACGTAAATCAAGTTCTTCAGGCATGTGACGCCAGTGTGCTCATAAGAACAGTGAACAATGAACAGCCTTATGAACACAAGATAAGTTCCCTCGTTAACGTCATCGTCTCAAGCACGTAACCAGAAGCAGCTCATTAAACAGAGTGTATCAAAAAAATGTATCCACACTCTACCATTACAGACTGTCTTGAAGTTCGTCTGAATGTTTCTAATATAACAGCAACATTTTTCCTCCCTAGTGGTATAAACCTCACACATCAACACGTGAGGACAATGTTGCTATTAGTAATAAAAAAAATTCACGCCACCACCACGAAAATCTTCCAGACAGTGTGTATAATATTTTTGGGGGAGACAACATGATAAAAGAGGAAAGGAGAGTTAAGAAGAGGCACTCATTTGACCGCGTTCACTCGAGTACCACCACCACCTATTCTCTCAGCCATAGACAAAGACTAATAAGACCTCATTAAAACTACCACCTCTACTAGACCCTGATACTTAGCGCCTTTCCTTTTTTTTTTAGTTTTCAATATATTCTTAATTTTTTTTTTTTACCTTAAACTCAAAAGGTTGTTGTTTATTTCAGGTTATGGGATGGGAGAGACATATACATATACATTTTGAGCTTAGTTAAATAATTCAACCATCATTATCATACAACCATACACAACGTGCATTATATACCATACACCATACACAACATACACAATACACAACATACACACCATACACACTACACGATGGTTTAAGTCTCGGAATAATGTACTTTAAAACAGCTGGGAGATAAGCGATAAGTTTCTACCTCCCACAACTCGTGAATATTAAAGCGGGTGTATTAGTGTACGGCAGCTGGAGGTGATCAACCCAGGGCGAGTGTTCTCTCTCTCTCTCTCTCTCTCTCTCTCTCTCTCTCTCTCTCTCTCTCTCTCTCTCCTTTTATCTATCTATTTCTCTCTCACATTATTGTTGTATATTATATCATCATTTTAATCATGATAACGAAACAGGTGACAAGGTTTACACAAAACACACACACACACACACACACATATATATATATATATATATATATATATATATATATATATATATATATATATATATATATATATATATATATATATATATATATATATATATATATATTGCAAATTTATAGGCACATTAAGAGAGAGAAAGAATCTCCTTTACAGACGCAGGGGAATATGAGCATCGCAGTTATGCAAATAGAGTTGAGACGACAACTGTTCCGACAACTTACTCCCGCCAGATGTTACTTTGATGTAGACAACCTGAGTCGCCTCTCGCTGCTGTGATGATTGCTGATGGTGGTGACTCCAGCCTCAAACTCAACCATAAACAGAAAGTTAGTAAAGTGAATAGCAAGAGATGGCAGGTAACGATCACATACAAACCTAGAGAATGCTCGAAAAATCTCTCTCTCTCTCTCTCTCTCTCTCTCTCTCTCTCTCTCTCTCTCTCTCTCTGAATTCACTTAATTATAATACACTTTTTAAATGATTCATGTTGGAGTTCATATTAAGGTAACATGAGATAATATAGAAGTGTCTGTGTAAAGTGTTGTGTTACTTTATAAAGACAGGAGGTAAAGTTCCCTCAGCAGACCCCATACTTGGTCAATTATAGAGGAGAAAACCTCCATGAACACTACATGTAACTCGGTTCAATGCTTCTACAACATTAAAAGAGGACATTAAAAAAAAATCTTATGACATAAAGCAGTGTGTTGGCTAGCCACCAGGTGACGTAGGTAAACAAACTCCCTTTAGCGTTGTATTGCGAGTCACTGAACAGCGAGAACCCGGCCATTCACTGTATCCGCGCTCACTGGTCCGTCTCTGTTGGCTCTCCTCCAACTGCTGGGAAAGAATAACAACGTGAACTATATTATGTTTCTCTGCCTTTGTGAGGCTTACGAGGCCTGGATGTGTCTCAGTGGAGGTATGCAGCACTAAGCTGAGGTTTTTGTTGTAGTAATAAAAGTTACGGTTGGCAGGGACCTTCCTAGGCTGTGTTGTTGCTGGCAGGGACCTTCCTAGGCTGTGTTGTTGCTGGCAGGGACCTCCCCAGGCTGTGTTGTTGCTGGCAGGGACCTTCCCAGGCTGTGTTGTTGCTGGCAGGGACCTTCCTAGGCTGTGTTGTTGCTGGCAGGGACCTTCCTAGGCTGTGTTGTTGCTGGCAGGGACCTTCCTAGGCTGTGTTGTTGCTGGCAGGGACCTTCCTAGGCTGTGTTGTTGCTGGCAGGGACCTTCCTAGGCTGTGTTGTTGCTGGCAGGGACCTTCCTAGGCTGTGTTGTTGCTGGCAGGGACCTCCCTAGGCTGTGTTGTTGCTGATAGGGACCTTCCTAGGCTGTGTTGTTGCTGGCAGGGACCTCCCTAGGCTGTGTTGTTGCTGGCAGGGACCTCCCTAGGCTGTGTTGTTGCTGGCAGGGACCTCCCCAGGCTGTTGTTAGTAATGTTGTCTCTCAAGTAAAGTATATGGAGTTACGAGGCCGAGTCATTTATCAACATTTTACCGCCGCGTAGTTAGGAAGGAACCATGTTGTTAAGACTACAAGTGTTGTGGTGTTGGACCCCCACAAACTAGACACGACAACGATAACAGAGCTGTAATGAACGGAGTGGGTTGTCTTGTTGGCAGTGTGGCCCAAGTGTGATAACCCTTGAGTAGCTTTGTAACTAAATATATATTAACCATCTAAGTACTATGTTAATTGTATGATTAACATGAATTAACTCCGTAGATAAGATAAGTTAACCCCCTTGAGTACGATGAATTAACTCAGTAACATATATTAACCATTTGAGTACGATGACATTGTCCTTAGGGAGTTAAGTCAACGCATCCAAAGGGTTCAAAATAGTCTTCGTTAGAGCTGTTGAACAAGAGATGAAAAAACGCAATCACACATACATACATACATACATACATAACATACCATACATACATACATACATACATACATACATACATGCATACATACATACATTACATACATAACATACCATGCATACATAACATACCATGCATACATACATGCATACATACATACATACATATATACATACATACATACATACATACATACATACATACATACATACATACATACATACATACATACATACATACATACATACATACATACCATACATACATAACATACCATACATACATAACATACATACATTCCTCAACTAAATACCTGTGTTATACTTGACTTACAGGTAGACATCGTTATGGTGGAGTGTGTGGCAATAATGAAAATCATAACATCTTAATGATCATCTCTCGTACCTGGAAACACCTAAACGAGCTAAACAGATAAGGCGTAATTAAGGAAAGTGTTCGTTCAGGTAATTAGTGCCAGTCTTAAGGTGTGACAAAGACTAGAGTCGCCTTGAAGGGATTGAGACACCCAGTGCTCAGGAAGAGGTAATTTTGTCCTCCTCAAAAACAATTACTTCATGGGATAGTTAGTGACAATTGTCCTCCTTGAGATCAGTGAAAGTTGTTGTCATTGTTGTTGTAATTGTTGTTGTAGTTGTTGTTGTTGTTGTTGTTGTTGTTGTTGTTGTTGCTGTTGTCATTATTGCTGTTGTTGTAATTTTTGTTGTTGTTGTCTTTGTTGTTGTTGTTGTTGTCATTATTGCTGTTGTTGTAATTTTGTTGTTGTTGTCATTGTTGTTGTTGTTGTTGTTGTTGTTGTCATTGTTGTTGTTGTTGTTGTTGTTGTCATTGTTGTTGTTGTTGTTGTTGTTGTCATTGTTGTTGTTGTTGTTGTTGTTGTCATTGTTGTTGTTGTTGTTGTTGTTGTCATTGTTGTTGTTGTTGTCATTGTTGTTGTTGTTGTCATTGTTGTTGTTGTCATTGTTGTTATGCTGGACTTATTGTGAGAAATAACAGCCTCGACATCTTGTAGTCATTAACTTCCTCCGGTTCTTCAGTATGTGCAGGCGCTAACCTCATCATAGTCACCATCCCCAGGAGGCAGGTGGCATCTGGACCATCTGGGACCTTAGTATGCAAAATTCACCATAAACCGACACAGATGATAATTTATATGAGGAGCTAGACCATCTGCCGTCTAATCAGATAATGCATACCATCTTCTGGCCAGCTGGTTTCGCAGTTGGTAATTAGTAGAACACCAACACCATCTGGTTCTCAAAATGTAAAATACACCGCCATCAGACCCAGTTGGACCCACAGCTGGTAATTAGCTATCAACATCTGGAACGCTTGTCATCTAAGTATAGTATATAATGATGCACCCAGACCTGTGCCCAGCTGGAGGCAAACTCTGCAGCAGCTACTTGCAACTCAGAGGTAACGAGCCAGAGCAGTAATTAACAGCTGAAGCGCTGACATGTAAACAGTACTTCTCATGGATTAGCTGACGCAGTAACAAGTAAAATTAACTAACTGGCACGCTCTCCTGGATGACCTGAGGCAGCTGTAGGTAAATTCACTTAAGTTTGTTTATTACGTGTGGGTGATGATTTGTTGTCATGACAGGGTGTGGACAGGTGGTATTGGTCGTCATGACAGGGTGTGGACAGGTGGTATTGGTCGTCATGACAGGGTGTGGACAGGTGGTATTGGTCGTCATGACAGGGTGTGGACAGGTGGTATTGGTCGTCATGACAGGGTGTGGACAGGAGGTAATGGTGTCGGGAGCCTCGAGACGACAAAGTAACCAAGGCTTGGCACACAATTTTCTTCTTCTCCATAAGTCTTGTGGGTAACTCTCAGAGCTCTTGTTGCTGGTGAGTGTTCTTATCTGTGTGTGTGTGTGTGTGTGTGTGTGTGTGTGTGTGTGTGTGTGTGTGTGTGTGAGTAGAAGTTGTTGCTGGTGTCGTTTAAGTATCTACAAAAACCGTTTGTTAAACATAAATGAAATTTAGGATATTATTGACAATAATTTGATACTGTTAATAGCTCAGATCTTATGAAGAGTAGGCACAGCTGCTTATATCACTTGATTCTCATAAAATAATGCTTATCTAACCTAACCTAAGTTCTGTGTCTGGCGGGGTCCTTTGTGCACGGTAAGTCACGTGGGTGGAGAGGGGTAATGGTTGACTTGGGGAGAGGTGGTGTGGGAGGGTAGTACATGATACAAGTTGCTCATCAGAGAGGGAGGGAACTGAAGAAAGCAGAGTAATTCATGAAAGAAGGAAAGGAAGGATGGATGTAATTTTCTCACTATATTATCTTAGGTTTACAGGCTTGAGGGAGTAACACATGAGGCTCCTTATTTGATAATTATTATAATGTGTCAGCCATTTCCTTATTTATAATTTGTTCAGGTTGTACTTTAGGTTTTAAACAATGTTAATTAGATCTTTATAAAAACGTTAATATGAGGAGAAATATTGTAGCCAGCCGCGACTCACCGATCCATGTTCGTGAGCAATAGTTATCAAATCCCTCAACGTTGGTTAGGATAATTTAACAATTCATATACCATTTAATGAGTTATTTTCCCGCCATAACTCGTGTTTGTCCTACCCAAGGGAGATCATCGGATGTGTAATAGAAATTGAGCTATCATAAATATATCCAAAGGTAATATACTAATTTATTAAGGTATTTACTCGACTAATTTGTGTTTGTATTTCTCAAGGGATATATAATCATAGACGTTATGTTAAATTATACAAATAAAAACCCAACAGTAGTGTGATAAAACCTAACTAGGTCTGGGTCTCGGGAGGTTCGCGAGGTGAAACATTTGTTCCTGACACCGTGACGTATACTGGTGAATATTATTTATATTGTGTTTACGATACAAGATGTTATACAGGATTAAGATAGATAGGTAGATAGATAGATAGGTATACAATTAAGAACAGAGCAGGTGGACTATACAGGTATTAGTGGTGTAGTGATGTGTTGGTCTGTTTTGATAATGACGACCTCACACCGCCTCCCACCTGGTACACCTGCTGTAGGTGATAGGTGACGCAGGAAGGTGATAAGAGTCCTTCACGTGATGCCTAATAGGGTAGGTTTTAACGTAGGTGAATTATATACCTGCAGGTGAAAGGTATCGTGATAGGTACCTGAGTGACCTAACCTATTCCTAACCTAACCCACAGACAGGATTGCACACTTCTCTTCACCTGTGGAGGAAAAAAGTTGAAGATTTTTTTGTATTCGTTTCTCACCAACAACACGGTAGCAGCACAAAGGGGGGGCATGTACAGGTAATATATAAATCAGGTCTGTTTTTTTTTTACTGAAAGATATTGTTATGGGAGTCAAGCAATACAGACAATAATATGGACATTCTTTTTCGATAATCCTGAAATATATAACATGTGTGTAATATGTGTTTCTGTGTAATATATTCCTCATTTAAAACAAAAACAAAACAAAAAACTGGGCAGCAACACCTCCAAGCAAACATAAATCACCCAGGTGTTTTTGTGTACACGTTCCCCTGGTGTGTTACCTCTCCTAGTTAGTTAGGATCACCTGTATGTTCCCAGGGCTCAACTACCGACTTCTACCATCTTCTTGTTTCCCACTCCAGGTGTTAACATGGGGTCGGATACTCAAATGATTTACAATACTTTATCTCTCAGCTGACTCTGTAGATCCGGTCAACACAAAATATCCGCCATCTTATAACGTCACATATTGTATCTGGAGGCCGTAACTTACAGGTCCCTCGGAGGTCTTACAGCCCTTGTGGTGGACATGGAAGCAGCCTTGCGTAAGTCTTCCCTTGCCAGTACACAGCCTGTTCAACTTTAAGACTCCTGTGCGCCATGCATACTGCCTCTGTACGTGGAAACATTTACAAAAATCAATTCTCTCATACACACACACACACACACACACACACACACATATACACACACGTGCGCGCGCGCGTGCTCACTATACAAAATAATTTCATTATTTCATCTAATATTCACCTATAGGTCGATTATCCCCTTCCTCCCCCCCTCCCTCAAGACGTCCAAACATCACAACACACGTCATAGTCAGCTTATATTAATGCCTCTCTACCACGTCCTTAAATCTCTCCAGCCACATTTTACACACTTGAGTCGATACCATTCCTCTACTTGAGTGATTTACGACGGCGATTCATCTTACGAATTCAACTGCTTATTTGCTCGACATACATATTCCCGTTACTCCTGACACCTTTCTCCCTCCCTCGCTCACAGGTGTCTTACCTTAGCCAGAAGAGCCAGACGGATGGGTGTCGGCCAAAATTTCTGTCGACGTTGGAAGGAAGATACAGGAATGAATATATGGAGAGCTATAATCTTGGGCTAACTTGACAGCTGTGTAAGGTTGTCATAGTTATATCTTTAACCTTGAAGAATGTTTGGTTAATTTTACCTGTGTTATAGATTATAACATTGGATTTAAGGAATATAAAAGACACTGCATTGATAATCTATACTCGTCATTATACTCCTCCCGCATCAGCGTATGAGAAGGAAAGGAGGTTAATATGGTGGAAGAGTAGGAGGAGGAAAAGGAGGATGATATTGAAGAGAAGAAGGTATATCAAGAAGAGTTGAAGGACGATATATTTAAGTTATAACCAAGAACAGCGAAAGAGGGAACAGGTAACAACACTGACACTGATGAATGTAAGAGTCAGTTTTCCGGGGCAGGGAATCATTGCTTGTTACCTTACTTGTTATAAGAATGAGGGCACTTGAGAAAACTATTTTATGGAAAGAGGTAGAGTAGCTAAAACAACTATCTGTGCAGGTGGGGGTCGATATGCTCTGAAATCTTACGTGTGACTCGTGACAGCCCTCATATACCAAAATTTATCGTCCATGAGTCTCATATTGTTTCCCACAACGTATGCACAGATAGTTGTTTTAGCTACCGTTCATATATAAAATACATTCTTATCTGTGTGATAAATGATACTTTAAGAATGACTGAATAATGTGTGTGTGTGTGTGTGTGTGTGTGTGTGTGTGTGTGTGTGTGGTCACCGTACTACAGAACGGATATAGAATCGCTAGAATTCCTATAGTACGTAATAAAATTTGAATGAACGTAAAATTTTGACGGTGATTGGTTACTTAGCTCCCCGTTGCTTAATTAATGGTTAAGCTTTGTTGTTTCGTATTATATTATACTACGTCCTATAGTAAACAAACAGCCTTGAGTTACCAGCTGTCTCCAGCAGTGTTCGAAGAATCTTGAACGAGACTATACGCCATTACCGGCACTAAGCCAGAGACCGTAATGCGTACGTCTTGTCTTGCTAGAGGCCTCTGTTGAGATTTAAAAAAAAAAGGAAACCGCGAAACGAGGCAGATTCAAGACGAGTAACTCGGCCAAACCTCACCCCAGTGCTATAACAGACTTAGTTTGGTCGTGTTTCACTCATTCGTTTCTCCACACAAGTAGCTTTAGAGATCTTTGTCTTTATCTGTTCTAATTATAAAGTATAAGGCAATGTATTACACAAGATTATATATCAATATTTTAGTTCGTATAATGGCTCGTTTTGGGATGATTCTTATGTATCGAAAACCTCTTCCTGAACCCTGGATTTATTTACGTCATCCATGTCTCAAAGTGGTGTCAGACAACTAATCTTGCCCCAAATTCCTGCTCTTTATAACAGACTGTCGAGCCAAGACGAGGCACGGTGGGCGTCTGTCAATCTCTGGTCAACGGTCCTATATCATGTTTATTCCATCATGTTCGTAACTAAAACAAATGCATGGATAGGTTTTAGAAATAGAAGGAAAAGTATGTTTTTTTTTACTTTATTTATCCATCCTAACATGTTCGGGGGTAAGCGTTGACTTTACACCTTGGATGACCGTCGATTAATTGCCTGGTTTGTGTGTTTCTGGAGGTGGGGTGAGGGATGGATGAACCCAGAGAAGTTGCCGGTTAGGAATTTCCAGGTCGCTAGTCTGTGTGGCTTATAAGTAGCATGGACGGTACAGTTCATGTGTGGATGAATAATGATATTTAATGATGTAGGCTTATTACTTTTATGTAGTGATTAAAGTTTGTTATTTTGAACTGTCTTGCATATGTCACTTTACCTTAGTGAGGAGTTAAGAGTAGCAACGAATGATGTTGATGGTCCTTAATAGTGGCAGTAATTTAATGGTACTAATACATATACTGTAGTAGAAAGTGCTCAATAGTTTGGAGTTATTTTTATGATAATAAGCTGAGTAAATATTCTCTCTCTCTCTCTCTGTCTCGCTCGCTCTCTCTCTCTCCACATGCACGTATGTATGTGAGACACACCACAATACACAAACGTTCTTCCTGGGTCATAATAGTTCCCAACATGTACCGCTTGTTAGCCACCATCCTCCACTCATTGTGTATTCATGTTCTTCCTCCCACTTGCACCGAGTGTCCTATTAGGCAAATATTAGACCACCTTGTTGTGCCACACGACCTGGGGGTCACCTGATTACCAGAGGTCGTCTGCCCTAATAGCAGTGACCCAGACTGTTGACCTCACTACCTGCTCTTAGTTCTTCCCACCATTAGCGTTGAGCTTTTTCTACCACCATTCACCAGGATGTTTGACTGATTTATGTAAATTATCTCTCTTCCCGCGGGTCATCAGATAAGATGAGAGGGAGGAGGCGGGTGTGGGAATAAGCCTAGAAGCTGTATTGTAAATTCTTGCAAATCTCTCTTAAGTCTTTGCAATAATGAGCAAAAGATTACTATGCAGGGAGGCAACAGTGTGTCATAGGTGCTCAAAGACTTCAGCTGGTCTTCCTCAAAGGGACGTCTACACCCGTCTGTGTTTATACTGATGGGTAAAATTCAACCTCGTGTGTTATGGCTACTGTCCTGCTAACACTATTTACACCAGTCAAGCTAACACCTCAATATTCCTCCCCTTAAAAAAAACCCGATAAATAATATATCAAAAAAATCTGATAAGTTTGGTGTCTGATCTCTTGTATGTGTTTGTGGACGACCATAAATAACTCACATTAGGGAAACACTGTGTAAATTGTTAACAGGGTCGTCCTTATTCTTTTGTTGACCTGACCTTCAGTAACTATTCTCGAGTGTTTAATGATGATTTTGGGGGTTAAATCACTGTACTCAAGGGGTTAAGGAATCGTCCTCAAGGGGGTTAAGTCATCTTACTCAGCATGTTAAGCTACCGTACTCAAGGGATTACATTATCGTACTCAAGAGGTTAAATCAATGTACTCAAGAGCTTAAGATCACTGTACCCAATATTTTAAGCTTTGATACTCATGGGGTTAAGACTCCGTATTCAATATGTTTAGGAATACAATCATCGTACGCAAAACATTAAGTCATCGTTACTCAAAGGAATGAATAAGTTTCCCCAAAGTAACAACAACATATTCTATCTAGCACCTAAAACAAATCAACAAACTCTTCCTCATAACTAACTGTCAACACCAAAAACAAGTTATAATGTTCACCTTGAACGCCTGACACATAACAAGGGGGTAAGCAGGGTAATGGTAAAGTTAACCCTCTTTGAAACATTAAGTAAATGAAATGTGGCACCACTTTACGGAGAGTTTTATAACACGGGTTTATTAATACACCAAGTTTTCTCTTAGTCTCGAGTTGGTTTAAATTATTTTTGCTATTATCAATATTATTATTATTATTATTATTATTATTATTATTATTATTATTATTATTATTATTATTATTATTATTATTATTATTATTATTATTATTATTATTATTATTATTATTATTATTATTATTATTATTATTATTATTATTATTATTATTATTATTATTATTATTATTATTATTATTATTATTATTATTATTATTATTATTATTATTATTATTATTATTATTATTATTATTATTATTATTATTATTATTATTATTATTATTATTATTATTATTATTATTATTATTATTATTATTATTATTATGTGTAGTAGTGGTAGTATTGGTAGTGGTAATAGTAGTAGTAGTATATATGTATACACCACATAATACTATATACAATTGTCCACTCATGTACACAAGCACACACGTACACACTCCCTCATGGCTGCCTCTTGACTTACTCGTAGGAGGAAGATCACAAGGGGCGTCACAAAACATGCAAGTATAAGCCAGCCACTCCGGGACTGGAATACTAAGGCCGCACGATAAAGAGAGAGAGATTTACAGCGCTTCATATATCATTGACGGTCTCCCCAGGATGTCATTGTTCACTGGGCGACTGATACACCCTAGTCGTGGTGAATACGAATTC
Source organism: Homarus americanus (assembly GCF_018991925.1). NCBI lineage: Eukaryota > Metazoa > Arthropoda > Malacostraca > Decapoda > Nephropidae > Homarus > Homarus americanus. The sequence continues at coordinate 5,285,182 of NW_024739542.1, read as the reverse complement.
TCTTCCTGCACAGATGTGGTCTCTCTCTCTCTCTCTCTCTCTCTCTCTCTCTCTCTCTCTCTCTCTCTCTCTCTCTCTCTCTCTCTCTCTCATTGTTGCTTTGTAGTTGTTGTTGTTTGTGTGTGTGTGTGTGAAATATAACTACTAATAAAGATTCAGAGGCTCCCTTTCCTCCCTACAGTTGTGAGGTCAAAGTAAGTAAATGTTTGATAACCTGAGGAAGGTAAAAACCAGGTGTATGGCTCTCTGGTCAATAATTAAATTAGGCAAGTGTTGATAACGTGTTTGGCACCACCTTGACAGGTAATTTTTTCATACAAAGGAGAGAGAGAGTCTGAAAACCACCACCAAGTTATACACATTAAGAGAATTCAACCCGAATTTTAATAACAAACTTAAAAAAAAAATAAGTGAAAAAACTAGCACAGAGAAACACAAGCACCGCAACACACAACAAAACTGTCAATTCTCTTCGGCAAAGGACTTAAAAAAAACAATCGGAAGTCGTCAAGATTCATTAATTCAAACCAGGTGTTACTTACCCACCCCAGGAGCGACAGAACCAGAGTGTAATGTATCCTATTCGTCGGTCGGTGTTGAGGACTCCCCGACGAGAGGTGATATCCTGTGGGAGAGGGAAGTCCTTGTTGTGCTTCGCGTCCACTCCCGTGTTTGTCCTGTGAGGAAATGAAGGAACACTGTGATGGTGGCACTCTTAGTTAAGTGGTCGGGGGAGGGGGGGAGGGTGATAGCGGTTGTTTTACAGGTGATGGTAACTGGTGGTATGTTGCTGGTAGGTGGTGGGAGATGGTGGTAGTTGGTATTAAATGGTGGTAGTCAGTAGTAGATGGTAATAGATGGTGTTGCCCTGGCCAGTTGAATTGAGGTAACTTTTTGGGGGGATGTGTTATTTGCTGGTGGGTTACGTATATCGTCTCTCTCTCTCTCTCTCTCTCTCTCTCTCTCTCTCTCTCTCTCTCTCTTTGCAACATTTGCAGTGCTGGGGTCATTCATCATGTTTTGCACACAAGCAGAGCAGGGTCAGCTTTATCTCACCTGCACGTCAAGCAGTGTTTTTCTGGCTCTGTCTCAACTAGTTGGCCTAAGTAAACCACCTGGCTTCAGCAACGTGTATATCATGTTAACCATCTGACTGCTGCAACATGTAATGGGTGATTTTCTCTCCATCATAACCATCTAACTGGGTTATACTTGTCAGGCTAAACATCTGGCTCTTGTGCGAATATTTTCCTTATACACTGGAATCATATTTTACGTTCTGGAGAAAAAAACAACAACAACCTCAAAATCTATAGAGGTAATAGTTGTTATGTTCGTATATGTTCCTTATATTGTTTATTCAGTTATGTGAGGGGTGGATCATGGGATACAGAGACTTACAGAAAGGTTTGGAAAGGATTATAAAGGTTGGTGACTATAGAGCTCGAATAAAAACGTGTTCAGGTTGTTCTGACTAAATTTACTAAGATATTTTTGTTGTCTCTCTCGGGTAAATTTTTAATAATTTTACTCAACCATCTCAGCTTGTCTTCCCATCGTCTTTCTACCTAACATATGCCGCTATCTGTCATATTTGTTATTCTTCAGTTTTCACTATCTCTCTTTTCCAACTTCATCTACGCGTTTTATTCGTTTTATATATATTTTTTTGTTCTATCAAAGTGTGTTTTCTCATCTTCTCTCTGTTTCTGTTTTTCTCTCTTTCCATCTCCATCTCATTTTTTCTCTATCTTATTCTCTCCTTTCATCTCCCTTTCTCTTCATCCTTCTCTGTCTGTCTGTCTCTCGGCATCTCCCTCTCTCCCTCACTTTCTCTCGCTGTCTCACTACTCTTTATTCAGTTTATTATTTCACTCTTAGTCGCTACGTTTCTTAATTATACTTAAACAGAATATAAACGACCTCATCAGAATCATGACCCAAAAGACTCACGAAAGTTAATGGCACACGTTAACGGCACGAGTTAATGGCACACGTTAACGGCACGAGTTAATGGCACAAGTTAATGTTACAAGTTAATGGTACAAGGTAATGGGATAAGTTAATGGGATGAGGTAATGGTACAAGGTAACGGCATATCGATAACTCATTTCCCAACACCTGTACAACGCCTCATATAAATTGTAGTACACTTTGTTGGCCGGGGGATTGGGAGCTCTTTCTGGGGAGATAAATTTTTGTTAGGGAGATAAACTTGTGTATTATGTATGTATGTGTGTGTGTATGTATGTATGTATGAAAGCTTAGATATGTGTATTTGTTTGCTTGTATGTATGTATGTGTGTGTGTGTGTGTTGATACCAAAGATCAGTCAGGCTTGATAGGAGGAACCTTACAAATTGACGTGGATGCGTTGGCTATGAGTGTTGGATCTACCCACAGAGCTGCCTTGATCACCGCCCCCACAACGCTGAAACATATTTAACATCACTAACATTCCCTCAACACCACTAACACACTCTTAACATCACTCATAGAGTTTATACTTCACTCCTGGCGTTTATACAGCAACTCTTGGTATTTACATCTACTCTTAGCATTTATACCTCACTCCTAACATTTATACCTCACTTCTAACATTTATACCTCACTTCTAACGCTTATACCTCACCCCTTGACGTTATAAAACCACCCTAGTGCCTTTACCTCACCCGTGGCGTTTATGTCTCACTCCTGTCGTTTATATCTCACTCCTGACCTTTATATATCACTTCTGACGTTTATACCTCACCCCTGGCGTTTATACCTCACTCCAGGCGTTTATACCTCACCTTCACCACCTTGGCAAGAGTAAACATGGCCACAAATCCTGAAGACGACTGGAGCTGTCAATAGTGTCAGTTAATCGTGTGGTAGGAAGGAGAGGCTACTGTCTCTTGTTGCATTACGTGGGGGGATTGGATCACGTTTTGCGGGAAAGGTGAGGATTATGGTAACATATGAGTGATATTACTCTGAGATAAAGGGAAGGGGAAGAGAAAGAATAAGAAGAAGCAGATGAAGAGAGAGAGAGAGAGAGAGAGAGAGAGAGAAAACCATAATCTAATATTCAGGTAAGTAGCTCAAAAAATTAGCTGACATAAAAGATTAAATATTTATGATCCTAAAAAGAAATATTATCAGTCATTCTCTGATACCTGTGTTTGTTATCCCTCGTTATTGATGAAGATGATGATGATGATGATGATGATGATGATGATTGATGATGGGTAGTCGTTGCAACTTTAGTACTGTCTATCTATCTGTCTGTCTCTGTCTGTCTGTCTGTCTGTCTGTCTGTCTGTCTGTCTGTATGTCTGTCTGTCTTGTTTTGTAGTCTCAAGTGAATAGAAATAGCCTGAGTATGATTTTACCAATGTCTTACATACATACATACATACATACATACATACATACATACATACATACATACATACATGCTAAGACTTATGTAATATACTGTACGATAAACATACACCATTACAACGCTAACCAGGTATAAAATAAGTACTGTACAACGAAACATATACACAAAAAAAATAAAATAACAACAAATACAAGATATACAAGAAAAATACAACCGAGTCATCTAATCAGTTTTATAAGGCTTAAAATAGATTAGCTTATTAATAAACTTTTGACCTATGAAATACACTACTTTATATTTTAATTGTACAGATATACTTTTACTCTTCCACTGTATGTCAAAATTGAAGGTCTCTAATGTTTAGTTCAAAAAGGATATTAACTTCCTGAGTACGATGACTTATTCTCTTGAGTACGATAACATAATCCCTTGAGTACGATGACTTATTCCCTTGAGTACGATAACATAATCCCTTGCGTTCGTTGACTTAACCCCTTAATACAATAAATTTACCCTTTGAGTAAGATGGCTTAACCTCTTGAGTATGGTGGCATAACCTCTTGATGGCAATGACTTGATTACTTGAGGAATAGGTCATTATACTCAAGGGGTTAAGAGGTGATGAAAAGCTATGAATCTTGATCAGTATATAGAATAACTACCACAGGAGATAATGCTTGTTTACGTAATATTCGGAATATTCTATTTAAAACTTTCCCAAGAGTGATGGACAATCTAGCTGTTAAAATACAAGCGATGATTGGTGAGAAAGGGGCTTATATTGATCATGTGGTGTGAAAATAAACTTGCAGGCCTTGGCATTATAATAAAGCAAACAAAACGAAAAATTCAGATTGTGTATTTTTTCAAGCAATATTATTTTAGGGACATTTCTCACCAAAAGCGAAGTTACGTCATACGTAAAGATGGCACATAAACAAAAACAAAACCAAAAACAAAAGTCTTAAGATAAACATAACAGACGTGGAGGTTATTGTTGACAGTTTTGAAGGCACGTTCCTCCCCTCTGTTTATTTGGATGGTAGTCAACAGTAGACAACAAACACCATTACTGCAGACAAAAGATTTATCCCCCTATCCTCCCACCGTCCAAAACAAACAAACATTATTTCCTTACATCCAGTTGACAGCGGTCTTGTGATATCATAGACTGTCTGCCAGTTTTTTGGTGACTGAAGCGAACTTCAGGTTAACACTGATTTCTGATACAATGTTTCATCTATTGCTGGTGCATCATTTTGGTATTACGGTTCGTCATAATTATATATGTTTTCTGTTTGTTTTGTTTGTGCGTGTGTCTGTGTGTATGTGTGTAGAATGAATGCACAGGGTAGTAGGTGAAAACTCAGCCTCTGTAATTGGGGTTGGATTAGTGGCGTTTAGCAGTCTCTCCCCCTCCCTCCGCTCCCCTGCCCCCCAAGACTCAGGTAAGGAGATTAATGGCTCACTAACCCATAAATTATCATCTTGCTGGTGAGATTTTTGTCGCGTCCTAGAGAATTAATCTTCTCTTACATAAACACACTTTGACATATACTGATATAAACACGGATTAAAACTAACATTAATCTTCGTCTTCTCTCAAATGTGATATTGGGATTTCATTTCCATTTTTATACGAATGAATAAATGAATAGTGAAAATGACTCCGTATACACAGTTATTCGAGTGCTTTATATTTTTTTTATGATAGTTACCCTTTTAAGAAAATTAAATCAAGTTGGCGTCTTCTCTACCTCCACTGCATAGTAAACAGCTTCCCAGGATAACACAGTATGGCCAGTGATTGGAGACAGCCATGAGAAGCAACCCGCTCTGTCTTCATAGAGTTTGGAAGCGTTGTTTCAGAATTTAATTTTTATGGGATAATTGTCTTGCAATTGGAAGGGTAAAGGTTTCTTATATGCACAGAATATTTTGTGTTGAAAACTAAATTTAAAAATCATTATATACGAATCAGGTTTTTCGTAAATTCAAAGAGTCTTCCCACAGTTATGAAACAAGTTTATTCAGTCCCGTGAACCTCCGACACATGCTTTGAAATGTCTTATGAATCGATACAAAGATCCACGACTAAAGAATATCCAGTAAGGAAATATAACTCTCGAAGAATATTGTGATGGAAATTAACCCTGTTTTAGTTACTCTCTGTGGCGTCAGGTGGTTTGCTTTGCTTACATCTTGGAATATCCGAAAAATAATTTCGCTTTTATTTTTTCGAAGTGGAATGCAATTTTGTGAAATGTAACATAAATTAAGTGAAGAATTCTAAAACAGTTTTTCATAAGAATATTCTGAGAACAAATTGTGTAGTTGAAATTTTAGTATAACCATATTTTCAAACGAAATAATATGACATGACAGATCATCGCCCAGGGACATTCAGGAATAATTTACGGATTTAAAATCAGACGTCAAAGTGAATAGCTATGCTGTACATTAATTGTGTTACACTGAAATATGTATCAAATAAAAAAAAATTGAAATAACATTCATACTCGTCACGTTTATAGAATCTCTTTACTGAACATGCAAACACATATTTTCCATATTCGCCACCTGGATGGACGGTCACTGATCGACTCATTCCGAGTCATTCGCCGTGTGGACGATTGGTTACACATCTGTAAACAAATGTCAGAGTGAAGTTTTATAGAATGTCAAAGTGCCATCGTTGGTGACGGAATATAACCTCAAAAAGTAAGTGGTGGTGAACACGGGACGTATTTGTGGTGGTTAATTTGTTAAATATGAGGATGTAGTTGTTGTGGGCCAGTGCTGACTCGACCCATAATACGATGACCTGCAAAAACACTATAATCTTACCTGATTCCCCTTCACTAAAAACTCTTACCAACCACTCCACGTAAATAGATAAAAAGCATTTTGCAAGTACTTATACTTGGCAGAATACAGAATGTTTTTAAAAGTGAAATAGGAAATGCCTGTAAGGAAATTTGCTACCACTGTGTTTATAAAATGGCATCTCGGTCCACCAGCTGTCAGTGAAAACATAATGAACTGTATGTTTTCTGTTTCCTTAGTCCTTACAATAGGCGAAATTATTTTAAATACGATTCAAGCATTATCTTGTTTAGGAGTGATACATCAAGTGAGTATTTGAATAATTTTAACTTCTGTGAGACTAATCCCCTCACCCCCTACGTATGTTTATACCTAACCTAACCAAATGCTTTTACTATAAAATTAACTTTGGTAAATATTCGTTTAATGGCTGTGGCTCTTTTTATTTTGAGAATAGGTTTTTTTGTGTGTTTAGGTGTGTTTACTATAACCCGACTTTGCTTTTGGGGGTAAATGATCGAATTTTGTAATTTTTATATATATTTTTTTATTTGTTTTTTGACCAAATTCATTCATTTGCACCTAATCTAACCCAACCCAACCGAACCCAACCCAACCCTACCGAACCGAACCGAACCCAACCCTACCGAACCCTACCGAACCGAGCCCAATCCAAACCAACCGAACCCAAATGAACCCAACCTAACCTAACCCAACCCAACCTAACCTAGAATAACCAAATACGAAAATCTTGCCACAGCCATTAAACTAATATTAACCTTAATTTTATTAGGTGGGCCGGGTCAGGTTTGGTTGGTTCATTTGTCGTCATTTATGGTTTAAGCAGATATGACGACAAACTCGACTTCCTTTCCACAAAAAAAAATAGTTTAAATAATAAATTCTCTGTTGTTAGTTTAGGATAAGTTAGGATATGTTAGGTTAGATTAAATTCCTTTATAGAGTAACTTTTCTGCTGTTAGAAACTATTTAGTCTAATATTGTCCGACCAAACTGTAAAAAGACTTGGACAATTTCATCATTTCGCTAACATATTAATTTTTTGGGGTAAAATTTTAGTTTCGGTATTCCCTGTATTTAGATATCTAACCTAACCTAACCATGCTGACCCAATATACGGTCTTGTATTACTATAAAATAAGTGTGAAATTTGTTACGTTCTTGAGTAAAGTAGTAGAAATTTTCAGGTGTAACTTTGCAGGAAAATTTAGTTCTATTTCTCATGAGACAATTATTATTATTTTTTTAATTCATTGTGTCAAGTTATATCAAGGCTGTTATGATCTTTGTTGAGGGATGGAAGTATCCACCATCTCTTGTGTTACTGTTTATAGAATATTGGTTTAAAGATCACTAAAGATGTATTTAATTAGAGTAAGAAAGTAGAACTGTCGTCTCATTTATGAATTGTTGTTTCAGGCAAGATGGTTCCCCGACTCCAAGACGTGAAGGGCGATGCCAAGGCTTCCCCTAACACCAGGGCAAGGTAGGCAGTGGTTTTGTTGTTGCTCCTGTTACGACACGATGGAATAGTATCATTATACAATTTTGGTGTTAACTAAAAAGAGCATTTGTATCGTTTTGTTCCTGTTAGTTGAAGAAGAAAATTGTTGGTTAAGTTTTAGGAAACAGTCGCTACCTTTTTTTTTTGAGGGGGTGGGCCAAAATCTTTTCGGACATATTTGTTGTAATGCATAGAATTTTATCTAATAGGGGAGAAATAAAAATGTAGGAATGTGAAATATATACAGTTTTCCATTCAGAGATTTATGTTGTCATCAAAATTCACTGAGGAAGGTTGATGGTCTAAACTACTAATGATGACAGACTCGAACCAACTAAACCAAACTTGGTGCTACTATAGCGTGCGGTGAACATAGATATCTTTAGTCTAACCTAACCTTACCTAACCTACCCTTACCTAACTTATGCTGACCTAACCTAACCTAACCTAACCTAACCTAACCTAACCTAACCAAACCTAACCTAACCTAACCTAACCTACCCTACCCTGACCTAACCTACCCTGACCTAATCTAATTTAACCTAACCTGACCTACCTTGACCTAATCTAATTTAACCTACCCTGACCTAATCTAATTTAACCTGACCTAACCTACCCTGACCTAATCTAATTTAACCAGACCTAACCTAATCTTAACCAACTTAACATAAATATCTTGTATACCACATGCTATTGTAGCACACCCCAAACTTAATGATCTAACCAGGGTATATCGTGATGGGTTCAGTTCGACCCCGACACTTGAGAGGTGAAAAATGTTTTCATTGATTTACATGTATACATTACATGATCTGATATAACAAACTGATATACTTATCTAATCTTCATAGAATTTATGTTTTATGAAAGACGATACTGCACTTTCAATTTATAGATTACATACAGCAATAATTTTTACTACAGTTAACCCTTATGTAATTGACATTCTTTTATCTATGTTTGTTACATTAGGAAGTATTTTTTTTCAAATTTGATATTGTGAATTAATATTACGTGGATCTAAAACCAATTATGGCCAGTATGGTATTTGTAGTTTTCTCGTATCTGATAGAAAGTTCTGCTGTCAACTAACTAAACAAAAATGCAAAATTACCAGGAAACATGACTGGGTTTTACAGTATGTTTATTCGAGATTACACTTTATCACTACAATGACTTCGAATATTAACCTATTTTATTTTTATTGCTGGGTGTGTACGTTGACAGGAAATCCACATCGGTGTTTAGGTTGAGTGATGACGGATGCTTTCGTCTTTAATTAAGAAGTTACCGGCGGATGAGCGGGTGAGGGGGGGGGGTGGTGCACCATGAGTAGTTGGGTCATACATTGTTTTAGTGGAATGATGACTGTGTTGTGATGGTGACTGTGATGTAATGGTGACTGTGATGTAATGGTGACTGTGATGTAATGGTGACTGTGATGTAATGGTGACTGTGGTGGAATAGTGATTGGCTGGCTGGTGCTCCCGGTCAGTGTATAATATAAAGGAGTGTAGGAGAGATTTAGTTCATTCTTTCCTTCACTTACGTTTATCATTCTTCCCTTTTATTTACCTCAATCTTCCCTCCTATCTTTCTCTCCCTCTCTCATTTCTCTCATTTTCCTTCCATTTTTTTTATATTCATTCTTCCCCCCTCTTATTTTCTCAATATTCCTTCCTTCCTTCCTCTCTTATTTATCGCAATTCTTCTCTCCTTCATTCTTTCCTTCTTCCCTGTTTATAATTATTTTCCTCTTTTATTTATATCCTCCTTTTTTCCTTCTCTCTTGTCGATCGTTCTCTTCCATCTCTTATTTATCTCATCCTTCCTTCCTTCCTTCCTTCCTTCCTTCCTTCCTTCCTGTCTATCCTTCTCTCCATGTCCCTCCTCCACTCCCAACGCCACTTATATGGGACGCATCAAAAAGCTATAAAATAAACCATTCCAGACAAAATATGCAAGTTTATTTACCCTCGAGAATAATATTGCAAAAAAACACACTCGCACAAATACACGACTTTCATTATACAGCGGCTGTGGTTGATGTCACCTCATATATTTTCGCAAAACCATTTTTTTCCTTAATTTAAAAAATAAATAAAAATAAATCGTACATTAAATGCCCTAATATATTAAAACACTATACGTAACACCATTAATGATGAGTGTATTTATATCCGAATTGAATATATATTGTAAGTATATATATTGATATTGTTTATACATTTTATTTTATTGTAGTCAATTAGTGTTATATTTTTTTCAGTCGCGGATTTATTTTTTTGTTATTTTCTTTGTGTTTTTCATTTTCTAGATTCTAGTGCTTAATTTTCTTTGTCTGTTGATGAAGGGGAAGGGAGGGATGGAGGGGGGGGAGGGAGTAAGTGAAAAAAGGAGATAGTGAGGGAGGTAGGGAGGTAGGGAGGGAGGTAGGTAGGTAGGGAGGGAGTTAGTGAGGGAGGCAGGGACAGAGGTAGATAATTGTAAAATATCTGCTTAAATAAAATTACTGAACGTGTGTGTGGGTGTGTGTGGGTGGGTGTGTGTGGGGGTAGGTAGGTGTGTGCGTGTGTGTAAGTGTGTGGTTTGTCAACGAATCAGGCATATGGTTCACACACACAGCAGGAGGTAGTCCCCCCAACACTTCACACCCACCCCACACCCCAACGACACCTCCTCGACACTCAGATATTCACATCAACCTCCTCCTCGACACTCAGGCACTTGGTGACAATGGCGTTTGTTTCCTGGCGGCTCTGTGCGTGAATGCGTGCGTTTGCGTTATATCCAGATTTACCAAACAGTATTAGTGTTATTGTGATTGACTAATAATATAGGTCCTACTGTTGCCTTAGTATATGACGTGTTAAATATTTACCGCCTCTAACCACAGGGAATAGAGTTCACAGCTTTTTCCATATAAACTCCTCATACTCAGAAGAACGCCTTAATTAGCATTCGAGTTGAAAATTGTACAATGAAGTTTTAGTTTTACGTACTTAGACAATTGAAAATGGACTAAGCATAATTATTCAGGTATACTGTATAATATGATCCATGTTAGTCTTTCAGTCGTCAGTGTATCTTTAGTGAATGTAAGTAAATGTGTGTATGTTGAGCTCAAAGAGCAAATTCGCTCACTGAGCGAAATAAAACGTCTTTTTCCAAATAACCAGAATGCGAAATTTTGCGTCATGGGTTTACCAACAGCCACAACGCGTTTTGTACGGTCTGTCGGTCTGTCTGTCTGTCTGTCTGTGTTCTTCCTTCCCTAGTCTGTCGATATTAATCTCTCTCCAGCATCTCTCTCTCTTTCTCAAGCACCTGTGAGGCCTCTAATTTTGAGACACAATATTCAGAATATAAAATGATCTTCTTAATTTGGAAAGTCACTCTCACTAATGAAATTCAAATAAAAAAAAAAACTTGTCAAATGAATACCTTTTTCAATCGAGTAAAAACGTTGAAGCAATATATTAGAGAGCTTGTTAATTTTACTCTTGCATTATATTCGTGATCTTTATTTACCTTTGTTTAATATAGTAACATATAGCACGGTAACAAAAGGCCCCAGGATATATTTTCAGTCTATATTTATATCATGAGTTGAGACTGTGATTAAGAATGTTGATCTCTGTCATAATATAACGTAGTATATCATAAGGGAGTATATTACAGTATAGCTACATGTAGTTAAGGATATTTTAATAGTGCATTGTAAACTGTAGTAAGCACAGTAACGGTAAGTGACGGCTTTAAAAGAGTCCAGCGTTGATGACGAATGATTGGCACTCTCCTAACGGCCTGGGAACTGAACGAGAGAGAGAAAAATAATCTTCAGTATATATCCTTCATACCTTCATTATTATTTATGTAGTCAGGTGATTAGAGAAATATATTCAAGCAGTTAATGATCGATTGAAGGGAAGAGGAACTATCCAGGAGCTCATTAAGGCAGGTGAGAGGGGGGCATTAAGGAATTAATATTCCCTCCCTGCCAACACTTCCCTCCCTGCCCACACTTCCCTTCCTGCCCACACTTCCCTGGATTGATATCAACACACGGGCCAAAAGAAAACGGAGTTATGGTGCAATACTCAAACCGGACAAGTCGGTACCAATGCTAATATGTGTTGTCAAGTTATCAGCATCCATTATTTGCCGGATAGGGACATTTTCGGATCAGGAATTTACTTCACTATTATCAGTGTATACTCCACTACACATTGGTATCCATCTCGTAATGGAACTAAATGGAATTCATAGTTAACTTTATACTTTGGCAACATACAACAAATAAGCAACATATGGCGTTTAATGCATTTTTTTTATCCAACATGTAATACCTGATAGAGAATTATAAATAAAAAAATAATTTAGCTATTACCAGAGGCATCCAAACCACGCATTTGTAGTTTGTGTAACTAATTAAATCCTCTAAATAAAAAACTACGCATCACATCCAATTTTATATACAGTAGTGGTGTTATGAACCTCCAAATCTGTTTATCTTAATTATTATATTTTTATTAAATTTGTTCATTTGGAATTTTGGCTGTCTGAATTACCTCAAATTAAACTTTTTTTTTTAATTAATTATTCTCCCCATATACCCACTGATTTATTAATAATTCTTCTAGACAGTATATTTATCTCAAGTTGTCTTATTCATTGAATTATCTGTATGTTCTTTTTTCCTATTTATTTCGTACGATTTACTTTGAAATTTTTTCCTCTCGCCTCCTCATCAATCCTCATTTTATCATCGTCTCTTGGGAGTTCTCAGGGAGGCGAGGTGTGGCCGATCATATCGTTCCTCCATTACTCAATCTGTCTATTTTCTACTCACTTTTATTTTACAACTCGCCAATTTCTCCTCGCCAATTTCTCCTCGCCAATTTCTCCTCGTCAATTTCTATTCGTCAACTTCTGTCTATTTCTCTTCTTCTTCTTCTTTATATTCTTGTTCTTCCTTAATACTGTATTCACAAATTCTTATTAACTGTGAATTATTTGTCTCCTTCAATTAGTTAAGTTAGCTGGGTTAGGTGAAGTGAGGTTAGGTTAGCATTAAGGTGTCTAATATTCAGGTGATCTTTTTTTTTGTCTAAGGTAAAGTCAATATATTATTTTTTTTTACTAAGTGAGAGAGAGAGAGAGAGAGAGAGAGAGAGTTAACTACACTGCACTGCGCTATGGTTGTGTCACATATCTCACACGGTTAAACACCCCCACAGGAACACATCACACAGGTAGACGCTTTGTGTGTGGTGTCTCTCTGACTCGTCGTCTCTGATGGCTAGTTGGCGTGTCCGGAGGTGTTGTGAAGTTCACCTGTGGTAATAACTCACTGACTGCTGTACTAATGATCCTCTCACCTATGTTGGCTCTTCCCCTCACTCTTTCTCTGACCCTCCTCCCTCTTCTCTCTCTCGCTTGTATTCTCCCTCCCTCCCTCTTTCACTTCACTAATACTTGACCGATAACTTGCTTATTAGGATTATTATCATTAGAGATGTACCGATGTAACGGTATCGGTCTCCTTTATGGTATCGGTATCGATGGAATTTAAGCCGATACCTTGTTTTATATATATATATATATATATATATATATATATATATATATATATATATATATATATATATATATATATATATATATTTTCAAGGAAATTTCCTCTTATTTTAGGGAAATTTGTTGCTCACAAGGAACATTTTAAAGAAAAGATAAATCTAAGGAAATTATCAGGAAATCGGTAGTTGGAAATAAAATAAGATAGTTTATTTAATTTTCTAATATGTAATTTCAGTTATTTACAACACTTGTTAGGTTACTCTGGCAAAATGTGCGACCACTGTTAGCCTCAGAGTTCCCCCTTGAGTTACCAGACTCTGCCACTCGGAGGCCAGTGGTTCGTCTTAGGGCCCTTCCTCTGGTAACCTTCGTTTTCTCGGAAGTGAAGAATTCAAGAATATCGCTTGGCTGTTGTGTGACCAGCCTCTAGCTCCCCACCTCCGAGTTAACAGAGATCACCAGACCTGTGTGGCCACGCGGCTCACATGTAAATAGAAATTTGATCATCTATTTACATTCAACAATTGAATTTTTAATTACCAGTTAGTTTTCCTGGGAGTCTTTAGCGCGTTGTATTGTTTATATGTATTTATATGTATGAGAGACTATGTATAGACTGTGTGCTGTGTATAATTATGAAGTAAACGTCTGCCTGAGTTGAATTGTTAGGTGATTACTTTTTAAATATAATTATTTCGATAAGGTAAAGTATATTCGGATATTTAGTGATATATTTATTTAAGAATAGGTGTTGGGGGTGGGGGTAGTTTTTGCCGATAAAATAACTGGTTGGTGGTGTGAGTTAATCTGTTAGAACGGTTGAACACTAGACATTATTTTCCTAATTTCAGGAAAAAAGTTGTCAGACTTATAACCTTTTCACTATTACTGAATGAGTATTGTTGTTGTAATGTTACTACTGCGCTGCAACAATAGAGTTCTTTCAGCGCGTAACAAGGTTTGTAATACACTAGTCCAACAACATTATACAATTATGAGATAGAACTCTCTCTCTCTCTCTCTCTCTCTCTCTCTCTCTCTCTCTACTCCATTACTAACGTCCTCTGCTTCAGACTCACATTCCCAGGCACGCGCACATTAAATTCCATTTCCTTGGTCAAACACTGAATTAACATTAAGCAAATATATCAGGTATTTCATCCTTCGGGTCATTAACGGTGCCAGGCAGAGTTTTGTCGGTGAAAGCAAAAGAATGAAAGAAAAAAAAATATGAAGATATCGTATTGTGGCTGAGGAAATTTTGTTGAGGTGAGAATTACATCTCCATCTGCTGCTTAGGAAGTTTTGGGTGAAGTATGATGGCAGAGAGAGAGAGAGAGAGAGAGAGAGAGAGAAAAAAAAATAATACTACGCCGATAACGAAAGATAAAGAGACAAGAGGAAGGAAATAGAGAGAGAGACAGACAGAGACAGACAAACAGACATCCCTCTCGACCATCTGATATATTCTCTCCTCCATCAGATCAAGTGACACACGGGACAATGGCACTCACTCCCTGGATGGCACTGTGTAGGAGGGGTTAGCACTTCCTGTTTACCCAGTCAGGTGTGAAGCTAAAGCCGGGTATAGTGAGTGAGTGACACCTGAGCCGGATATGATGAGTGGATGAAGTTCGAGCCGGATATATAGTGAATGGATGATGTTTGAGTCGGATATGTTTAGTGGGTGAAACTTTACAATGTGAGTGTTATTTATTCACATTGTAAAGGGAATTAATTTCTTCATGAAACAATAAAGATTAAAATGTGGAAAATGTGCTCTTGAAATTTGATGTGAGAATCTTGTTGGCAGAGTTGGTTGTAGTTGGCAGAGTTGGTTGTAGTTGGCAGAGTTGGTTGTAGTTGGCAGAGTTGGTTGTAGTTGGCAGAGTTGGTTGTAGTTGGCAGAGTTGGTTGTAGTTGGCAGAGTTGGTTGTAGTTACGCTGTTGCTCCATTGATATAATTTCTTCATTATTTAAGCGAGTATACGAATATTTGGAAATGTATCACGATCTTTAAAAAAACCGAAGAATAATTTATCATTATGGGAATTCTATCTTGGGTTTGTTTAATATTTATCCGGACAGTGAAACAGCCGAAAATAGATCCACCAATCACAATCACCATTACATACAGCCTTACTTTGCCAAGTATTGCCAGGTGAAATTGTGAGTACGAGACTCAGGGTGGGGTGATGCCTCTTTGGTTGACTGTACATGTACATTCTCCTCTCCTCCTCTCCTCCCCCCAAACACACATTAAAAATATTCCTACATAAAACACGAAACGACTCTTTCTGTGTTCCCGGGAGTTGATCTCTGACCAGTGGATGTTTTCAATCCAGGAGGCATGTATGGCAGATGACACACACACACACATATCGTTCCTGTCATTTACATTATTGTCTCTACAGTAATATTACCATCATTTTATCTACATCGTCGTGTCTGTAAAAAAAAAAAAAAAAAAAAAAAAAAAACATCCCGAAAAAAAATTATTGCATATATGAACATTATTAACCTCAACTATTTTCGACATGTTGTGATTAAGAAATAAAATCACAAGATAAAAAAAAATCATAAATAAGAAATTAAACTCCCCGTAAATATATTTCTTTTACATGATATATAAATAAGTTTTTTTTATAATCTTATATTCCAACCGTGTACAGGTATATATTTGCACATGACTCACGTATATAGCATAAAGTTCACGTTAAACCACGATGAAAAAATACGAGAACGAATAAATTTTTTGGTGAATTTATACCTACCCGACGTATAACGAATCTTACGTGATAACCGAGGATTCCAATTTACGTCGCTTCTCCCTTAGTGAATTTTCCGGCCAGCTTTTATTCCAGGCACGTGAGGCGCCTCCTACCAAACTACCCCCTCACCCCGACCTGAGTATCTTATTAATGTATTCTATTTTCCGCGTCTGTGTGTGTGTGTTTGTGTGTCTGTGTCTGTCTGTTTTAGGTGGATATAATTATGGGTGTGTGTGTTTTTGTGAGTAGCGTTCAGTGGGTGTGTATATTTTGTGTTTTCCATGTACACACACACACACACACACACACACACACACACACACACACACCTCTGCCTGATTGGTTCTTTAGAATCATAAACGGGACGCACCAGGATTAATTAACTAATGTATGCGCATAACTTCCGTATTTCCGGGGATGATAATTTTCATATACAAACCACAATTACCATATTAGGTTATTTATCTTAAAGCGCTGTGGTAGAGAGGTGAGGAGAGTGGCTGGTGGTAGTGAAGGTAACGGTAACAATATTAGCTAAAACCACAGCCAGTATCACAGATAGCCAGCATCACTGATAGCCAACATCACTGATAGCCAGCATCACTGATAGCCAGCATCACTGATAGCCAGCATCACTGATAGCCAGCATCACTGATAGCCAGCATCACTGATAGCCAACATCACTGATAGCCAACATCACTGATAGCCAGCATCACTGATAACCAACATCACAGATAGCCAGCATCACTGATAGCCAACATCACAGAGCAGCACTGAAGTCAACATCACTGATAGCCAATATCACATAGCAACATCACTGATAGCCAATATCACAGATAGCCAACATCACAGATAGCCAACATCACTGACAGTCACATCACTGATATCAACATCACTGATAGCCAACATCACTGATAGCCAGCATCACTGATAGCCAGCATCACTGATAGCCAACATCACTGATAGCCAACATCACAGATAGCCAACATCACTGATAGCCAACATCACTGATAGCCAGTATCACTGATAGCCAACATCACTGATAGCCAACATCACTGATAGCCAACATCACTGATAGCCAACATCACTGATAGCCAACGTCAATAAGGGAAGTTTTAGGCTGTCAACCTCAATATATCACAAACGTCACGTAACTTTGTAAAAGTTCGTATCATATCAACTTTAATTAGACTTATAGATCTGGTTAAGTTCACCTGGGTATTAACGTTCCTTCTATAACACACACACACACACACACACACACACACACACACACACACACACACACACACACACACACACACACACACACACGAAATTTTGTTTGTTTATTGCTACGACTTAATGGAAATTGAATCGTATATGGTAAAATTTGTTATGAATAAATTAAAACGTCATTTACCCTCATAAGATAGTCAACTTATACGTGAAGTAGATTAGGTAGAGTTAGGTTAGTTTAGGGTTTATAAGGATAGGATAGGTTAGGATAGGATAGGATAGGATAGGATAGGTTAGGATAGGTTAGGATAGGTTAGGATAGGATAGGATAGGATAGGATTGGTTAGGATAGATTGGGATAGGTTAGGTTTGGGTTATATATGAAGCTATTCATTTACATGTTTTAATATTATTTATATGATCATTTATGGCCAGTTAGAAGCTAAAAAACAAAGAGATGGAAGTTATAGCTGTCTCTCCTAGGGTGAAAGAAAACCGATACTAAGAACAAGAAAATAAAGACATAAACAAGGCTCCAGAGACAAGAAAATTGGCCGAGAAAGATAACAAAGACTGGGAGAGGACAATGACCGTCAGGGGGGAGGAGGACAAGTGAGGGGGGGGGCTGAGGGGGCTGTCAACACGGGGATATAATGTCCCGGGACCACTGTTAACGCTGGCACACGACCCTCATAGCTATGGTAGAAGAGGCAATATCAGGAACCCCTTCGTCAGCAGGTATAGTCTCACGCGTTATGGCTAGCTATCAAACTTATTATACTCCTCCTCACGAGACATCCTTTCCTCACCGTTGGGTATATGTCCTCGTCTCCACCCACGAGATTTACCTCAGAGACGAGATCGTATTCATAAGATGCCTCACTCTCGCCTCTATGAATCCATCCTATTGTATTGTGACGTCACCTATGTAAACAAACAGAAGCCCGGTGCATTATGGGATCTTCGTCCTTATAGTTCTTGTCTCGGAATTTTATTTTATTTTTTATTTATTTTTTAATTTCCCATAAAACTGTCAACAGCAGCCATCTTTAAACACATTTCCTCTGTCGTTCACATATTATATCCGGGAAGGCAAAAATAGTCATTATGAATTTGGGTTACTTATTTCTTGTTAACTATCTACCTATCTGGCTATCTATTTCAAATCAAGCGCCTTTTATTTGTATTCAAAACACACACACAGAGAGAGAGAGAGAGAGAGAGAGAGAGAGAGAGAGAGAGAGAGAGAGAGAGAGAGAGAGAGAGAGAGAGAGAGAGAGAGAGAGAGAGAGAGAGAGAGAGAGAGAGAGAGTAAATACAAAAACAAATAATCAGAAATAGAACAACTTCAGCCCGAGAGGTAAAACAAACAGTCCAAAACAAAAGACTGACGGCTCTTCACCCTCAAAACAAACTCGACTAAAACAAATTGGCGAGGGACCCCAATCATAAAAGAATACACCAAGGGAAAAAAAAAAACACACACACCCAAAAAACAGGAAAAAATAAACACCTGACCACCAAATTAAAAAAAACAAACATCAATCAATTTACAAACATTCACACAGCTGAACCAGAATTTACATCGAGGACAGAAGACACACTTGGCTATAGACACACACACACAAAAACACACACACACACACAAACACACACACACACACACACACACACACACACTCATGTACTCAGGTGCTTATTATCGTATTTTATTCCAATGTTTTTATTTTATTTATTTGTTTTATCTTTGGGGTCCCTCACCAATGTACTGTGATGAGGTTTTGTTTACAATTGAGTGTGAAGATTTTGGTAGTATTTTGTTTGGGCGGTGTTTGTTATGTATTTCTCCCTGATCGTGGCTGTAGTATCATGATTAGATTAGGAAACCTATCCAATGCTACCCTACCCTACCCTACACCTGCCCTACCCTACCCTACACCTATCCTACCATACCCTACCCTTCCAAACATATAGGTATCAGAAGCATCGCGTCTATGATCAGTAAACCAACTCTATAATAATTTATCACCCTCGAGAAAATCTTGACCCCGCGCCAAATTGTCTCTTACACTACACCGCGATACAAAAACACACTATGTTGTCTATACTAGGACGATAAAACACACTATGTTGTCTATACCAGGACGATAAAACACACTATGTTGTCTATACTAGGACGATAAAACACACTATGTTGTCTATACCAGGACGATAAAACACACTATGTTGTCTATACCAGGACGATAAAACACACTATGTTGTCTATACTAGGACGATAAAACACACTATGTTGTCTATACCAGGACGATAAAACACACTATGTTGTCTATACTAGGACGATAAAACACACTATGTTGTCTATACTAGGACGATAAAACACACTATGTTGTCTATACTAGGACGATAAAACACACTATGTTGTCTATACCAGGACGATAAAACACACTATGTTGTCTATACCAGGACGATAAAACACACTATGTTGTCTATACTAGGACGATAAAACGCACTATTTAGATAAAGCCTCTGAGTGGAAATATACAAACAACATTGACTACTATTTGAGCCAATTAAAACCAAGTTATTCATCTGACGTAGAAGCCAATAAGCCAATCAGAAATCAGTTGTAGACACTAAGGTACTGTAAGACGTAAACAGATAGACGAGGAAACCTGGCAGACACACACATACAAACAGACAGAAAGGAAAACAGAAACACAGACAAACAGGAAGACAGACAGACAAACAAGTCAGCCTTTCCATTAATTTCCTTGATAATCTTCCATTTCGCAGGACAAGAAAAAATTGCGCCATAAATAATTTTACTTGTAAAAGTACAATAATGGTATATGTATGTGCGTGCGTGCGTGCGTGTATGTATGTATGTATGTGTGTATGTATGTATGTATGTATGTATGTATATGTACGTATGTATGTGTATGTATGTATGTATGTATGTATGTATGTATGTATGTATGTATGTATGTGCATGTCTCCTTTTTATATGAGTGTGACTTCAGTTACCTTATACAATCATCAAAGTTTCCTAACAAGAGATATCCAAAGGTCAAACCATCGATCCATAAGACACACGAATCGAGTGTTCTATCCATTCGGCCACCAGACCCATTTTGGGTGAAGAAACGCTCTCTGTGTGTATTTCACTTCAGCGACGTGAAAACAATCTCCAGAGTCAACATGGCGACAGAAAAAAAAATTCCCTCGTCTATATTTCTCGCTACGTAGGGCATCGGAATTCAATATTTATCGTTCAGTAACTTAGGGATGGTGTGAGCGTCAGATATGAGACTGTTAGTTTTACTTCCTTGATAACAACGTGTCTTTCCTTTCGTCAAAATCCGTATCTTTAGCCCTGGGTGTGATGAGTGCCCGGTGTTACTGTTGTGAGGAGGAGGAGGAATAAGAGGAGGAGGAGGATTAAAAAGAGGAGGAGGAGGAATAAGAGGAGGAGGAGGAATAAGAGGAGGAGAATGAGGAGGAGGAGGAGGAGTTTCGACTGAGTTACCACTGTGTGACCCAAAATGGAAGATATGCTTTTGATACTTTTGAATTATGTAAACCGATCGATCGTAGGAATCAGTCTCTCTCTCTCTCTCTCTCTCTCTCTCTCTCTCTCTCTCTCTCTCTCTCTCACACACACTGTATTTGTTGTATTGCATATTTTGTATTGTTGGTTATTTATTGTATATGTATTATATATTGTGCATTTGTTTTGTATTTTGTTATGTATTTCGTTGTATATTGTGTACTTGTTGTTCTTCTATACCGTTTATGTGTTTGTTTTTATCTGTTATCTCTCTTACCTGTTTTGCTTGGGGTGGATCGAGCCAACCCGAAATGTCGATAAAGGGAGGAAATAATATGAGGGAGAGGTGGATGAGAAGTGAGGAAATACTTGATACATACATACATACATACATACATACATACATACATACATATGCGTAAATAAACACACACATACACAGACGAACAAGACCATCCTTTTATTTACAGTATGGCCGTCGACCTGTAAACACGGTTGCTGGATAACGAGTCTGATATCATACTGAACCAGAAGACATACGTTATAGGCTGAACATTAACACGGGAAGTGAAATTGTTCAGGTGCTACGAGTGGAACAATTAGTGTAGGTTCGTGAGCTGATTACCTGAGTAAACACAGGTAATACAAGGCAAAGTTTAACGAGTACCGATATATAAGGTTCAGGATCTGTTTCTGCTGCATAGAAATAATTGTTCATTTATTCCTATAATTATATACAAAAATAAATCCTTCTCAAACCTTAATACTAGATGAAAAAAAATATATTTGAGGTATTTTTTTCTCTTCCTACCGATGCACAATAGAGACCATAAGAGCATGAACCGTAGTCGAGAATGTAAACAAAAGAACGACGATGTAAACACGGTAGAGGGCGCGGGCTTTTATTACAACCTCATGAACCAGTCAACCCTCATATTGCTCCGTATATCGTTAATCACGTGACCTTCTGCTGTATACCGTAGAGATTTACATGACTTTGTATCTTCTGATGACAATATTCACGGTTATTTTTGTTTGAGTATAATAGTATATGGGAGAATTGAATCTTCAGTTCGATGTCTGATATTGGGTTATAGTTTTGTTTACTGACGACTGTATTGTAACCCTTTAGCTATGATGTTAAACAGTTAAGAACGATGACTTAACTACTTGTGTACTTGCGCACGCACGCACACACACACACACACACACACAGAGAGCTGATGCCTCTATCACAGCTACACAAGAACTGGTCATCCTTACCTGCAGGAACGAAACTCAAGAACAGGTTAATTAGTAATACCTGTTTGATGCTTTACACACACAGGGTCTACCATTAGACAACACATTATGATTCCAGTATCTTCCCAGGCGGTAGTACCTCCCAGTTGGTAGCTGCTTGTTACTCACTCCACTAAAATGAGTTATAAATTTCAGGCAAAGAATTTTATTTAGAATTAAAAATAAAATATAACAGAGAATTTGAGCTTCAGACGAGTGTTTATTTTAAAGTAGGAGTAAATTGAGAGTGTGTTAGTCTCTGGTGAGCGCCTCTGCCTCAAGACACTAACAAAGGTCAACGTCAACCTTTGGATTAAAATTTCTTGTAGTTAAGTAAATATTTATAGACTTTTAGTAATAACATATTTAAGAAGTAAATTAAGTGTTAAGGTGAACAAGTGGTTCACCACCACCACCGCCACCGCCGCCGCCGCCGCCGCCACCACCACCACCACCGCCGCCGCCGCCGCCGCCGCCGCCACCACCACCGCCGCCACCACCACCACCACCACCACCACCATCCTCCTTCCCATCACCATCCCTGCCCCTCCACCACCACCACCCATCACCAGCACATCCTCCCCGCCACCTATCACCCTCCCACCACTATCCTCCCCACCACTATCCTCCCCACCACCATCTTCCCTCCCCACCACCATCTCCCCACCACTATCACCCTCCCACCACTATCACCCTCCCCACCACTATCACCCTCCCCACCACTCTTCTCCCCACCACCATCACCCCCACCCTCCCCACCACTATCTTCCCTCCCACCACACCACTATCACCCCTCCCCACCACTATCACCCCTCCCCACGCTGCTGCCGGGGATATATACGAGCATGGGGAGTTACGCATGCAAAGTGCGCACACAAGCAATTCTCCCCCGTGTTGCAATAGTTTCTAGACAAATGGCTGGTTCCTGCAAGTGTGACAGGGCAAGGGGGCGAGGCTTGGAATTAAAATTATTATTCAAACTCCTTTATATTTTGTGTTATATATAAACAAAAATATAATTATTCTTGGATCACGTGAAGATTAGTCTCCCAGTTTATTTTACCTGACGATCAAAAACCCTAAAGCTATCTGGAAGGGTTAGGTTAGGTTTTAGGTCAGGTCAGGTCAGGTCAGGTCAGGTCAGGTCAGATCAGGTCAGATCAAGCGTGAGTAGGAGTTTATGATACACTGCAAAAGTATATATATATTTTTTCTCATGCCACTGAAGAATTTTTTAATATACATCCCAGTTAATTATTTTTATTTCCTCTTTCACGTTAAAAACAAAAGATATTAACGACATCGTAAAACAAAAGCTGACAACAGTACAATAACATAGGAATGTCCATTATTTACCTTCATACTCAAACTTTTATCAAATTGTCGAGTTGTGTAAAAATATTTATAGTTTTGTTGTATTTTCCCTTTTTATTTATTCTTTGTTTTGTGGTATACTCTCTCTCTCCCTCTGTGTTGATTCTCTCTTCCTCTTCTTTCATTTCTTCCTCTTGTGACGTTATATCTGCCCCTTTTCTCCTTCCTCTCCTTACTCTCCTCATTCCACAGTTTCTTTCCTTTAATTTTTTTCTCCTCTACCCTCTTCCTCTCGTCTCTAACTCCCTGCAGTCTCCTCCTCTCTTCCTCCTTCTTTACCTCCTTCCATCCATCTCCTCCACATCCTTCACTCTTCCCCTTCCTCCACCTCCGAAGCATCCGTGGATAGAATAATGCATCAGTGTCAATTGCTTCGGTTTTACGAGTCTGAATCTCGGAGTTCGTGGAACAGCAAAAGACGCCACAGGACTTTTGTGGGTGACTGTACACTTGGAAATGCGCGTCGACTGTGTGATTAGTTACTCGTACTTAAGGTAGACCTGCTTTGTACACCACGGGATTCACTAGTCAACCCAGGGTATCAGTCACGTGGGCCTGGCGTCACATATCACATGAGATTGATAATTCGTTGCCGGTGTCTAGTTACAACTCAAAGAAACCTCTTAAGAAGGTTGACACTCGGGGCCCTGAGGTATACAAGGTCGTCTGCCTGTATCTCTGGAAGGTGGTGGTGATAACGCCGGACCTTGTTGAAAATACTGCTGCGACTCGACAAAGTCAGACCTTAAAGTGTGAGACAAAACTAAAACTTTGGCCTAGTGGAAAGCGACGTTGTTCTACACCTTTACTTGTTTCAGGGATGGTGAGGGAGGGAGGGAGGGAATGAGGGAGGGAGGGAGGGAAGGAGGGAAGGCGAGGGAGATACAGGGAGGGACGGAAGGGGCAGGGGACGAGAGACGGAAGGGATGGGGTGGGGGGTTAGGAGGGAAGATGGAAACGAGGGGGGGAAACACGTCATGAAAGAAGACTGGGCAATTCCTGGGCAGACGAAGATATCACACCGAGGAGGAAAAATTCCAATAAAAATGAAACTCACCCGGAGGAGCACCACCACTTTATGACCAGACTCTCCCCGTGTAGGATGTCCTGACCCGTGAAAAATCCTTCGCGAGGGTAAACTAAGCCATGTTGTTGAAGCCGCCCTGCATATTAACCCACAGAGGAGGCTTTGGAAGGTAAGGAGGGCGAGGAAGGTAGGGAAGGCGAGGAGGATAGGGAGGAAGAGGAGGGTAGGGAGGGCGAGGAGGATAGGATGGGATAGGAGGGTAGGGAGGGAAGGAAGCAGATAAAAGGAGGACTGAAATGGAGGTGTTGATAGGGGCAGGAGAGTAGGTAGGGAGGAAGAGGAGGAAGAAAAGGGTAGGGAGAGAGAGGAGAAATGGAGGAAGATTGTGGTAGTAGGGAGGGAGAGGAGGATAGGTAGGGAAGGTGAAGTGAAGGACTTGGAGAGAGGAGGTGATGGGCGGTGGTATAAGCCAGTACACGTAGCGAGAGAACTGCATTTAGAGTTAGGTAAGACGTCGTGTTTGAGGGAGTAAAGTTGTTTGTTTATGGTAATTGTTGTAACCTGCCATGTGTATGTGCGTGCGTGCAAGTGTGCGTGCGTGCAAGTGTGCGTGAGTGTGTGCCTGTGTGCGTGCGTGTGTCAGTTACTGTGAGGTAAGAGATGGATGATAAGGGCATATGTATAAGGTATGATACATATACGTATGATTAGGGTATTATATAAAGTATGTTATGTGGTATGATACTGGTACATCAAGAGTCTGAATCTCCCCAAAACAACACCCGTTAACCTAACCTAACCTAACCTAACCTAACCTAACCTAACCTAACCTAACGTAGCCTGAATCTGCCAGAGCATCACCTGTTAAAATATTCATGACTCACAGCAACGTTTAATGCCGTAAACATCTTCGTCTCGGCAACTTTAAATTAAGTTCACATTTTAGGCCGTAAATAAAGATTCGATACTTACTCAGGTTTACCAGAACGCGGAGTCTAAATGCGTCATAATATTTTTTCCAAGACATAATTCTACTCCTAAGGTAAAATAAACTAGGGTGTTTAATCTTGTGGTGAAATAAACAAGATTTCCTTAAGTGTTGTTTTGAGATCAATTAAGAAATTAAATAGAAAATTATATCACTTCCATAAAAAAAAATCCTCTAATATTTATTTCTTTACACAGTTTCTCTCTCTTCTCTTCTTCAACTCTCTCTTCCTCTTCTGACGTTCGATCTGCCCTGTTTCTCCTTCCTCTCTTTACTCTCCTCTATCCAAGGTTCCTTTCCTTTATTCTTTCTCCTTTACTCTCCTCCTTCTCTCGTTTCTCTCCCCCTGCTGTCTCCTGTCTTCCTCCTTCATCTTTTCCCCTTTTGTTCCTTCAATTCCTCCCCCTTCTTCTAACTCCTCCTCCTTCTTCCTTCTCCACATCCTCCTCTTCCCCAATCTTTCTCTCCTACTTCACTCATCTACTCTTCCCCCTCCACCTCTTCTCCTCTTTCTTCAGCACATCCCTCTTCCCCTTTTCCCTCTCTCACTATATTTATCCACCCTTCCTCCTCTCCCTCATCATCCATCTCTCTCACAATGTCATTATCGCTACATTATTTCCCTCACAGCCAGGGTAGTGTATTTGCCTTAATCTCTCCGTCATTATAAACCATTTTTAAAAAGACTGATTTATTAATGTCTGAAAACAGGAGATGCACCATTTATATCGAGTGATTTTTTTGCTGTATAATCAATAATGTGGTTTTGTTCTTGTTTTTCTTGTTGTTGCTGCTGTTGTTTTTGTCATGGTGGTTGTTGTTGTTGTTGCTATTATTAATAATGTTTTTATTTTATTATTATTATTATTATTATTGTTTTTATTTTATTATTATTATTATTATTATTATTATTATTATTATTATTATTATTATTATTATTATTATTATTATTATTATTATTACTCATAGAATTTAATAAAAACAGTTTATGAACAGAGGATTCGTACTACACAACGTTGGAAGCCATTCATTTGTGTTAGAAAGAGAGAGAGAGAGAGAGAGAGAGAGAGAGAGAGAGAGAGAGAGAGAGAGTCGTGTTGGCTGGCTGGCTCGCTAGGGGAGGAGGCTAGACTGATGGATGGGACTATTCGCCGTGTGAGTGCTCCATATTGAGGTATGCGAGGCTCAACTCTGATGTCCCGTTATTCTGATCTATTCGACAATCATTCATCCACCACCTTTTTTTTATTATTGCTTTCCCATATTCTTTCTTTCTTTCTTTCTTTCATTGTGAGTCGTTTATATTTTCATTGTGTTTTTGATAATATATAGTTTTGGGGGAATATTTGATACGTATTTTTATTATTATTTTTTGTTTATAGATATCGTTATAGGTATGTTAGTGGTATTTTATATTATATGGTGTAGTATTTCGTGTGTTATATATATTACCAGCGTCAGCAGGATATGATTATTATAGGTAATTTATATTGTCTATTATTATTATATTGTACTTTTAACACAGCCAGGATTTGTGTTTATTACGCTTACACTGTTGGTGTGTGTGTGTGTGTGTGTGTGTGTGTGTGTGTGTGTGTGTGTGTGTGTGTGTGTGTGTGTGTGTGATAGACGCTGAAAGATCCGATTAAGATAGGAAGAGTAATGTAATATCTTGCTCGACACAGAGACGAGGTCGTGTTGACTGACGGGACAGAGAGACAGAGACAGAGAAGAAACACTTACGTCACTGAGAATAATGTGTGTTTGTATTTACATTATGTTTGATAGACGGCAGATTCCCTAACACACACACACACACACACACACACACACATATTACCTGCAAACACAACCCCTTCATTATAAGGGATAGTTAAAGCAGGCTGACGAGAGGAATGTGCGTCTATGTAGGGCCATCACTCGTAGTTAAGTATTACAGTTGTGTATTGTTGGCTGATGTAGCAGCTGGTAACACGTGGACTTGATCTATCAGCACGTGTACAAGTTCTATCTCATACGACACAGCCAAAGTTTTGATTTTGGACGAACACTAAAAGGAGATTTAGTTTTGAAATTATTGTGTGAGTGGTAATACATTGTGGTTGGATATGTGGATGTTATATTGCTGTTTATACATACTATCAAAAGATTTATGGTAATTATATGTAAGTAAGTAAGTAATTAGAGGACTTTTAATAATTTTTAGTTCATTTATGAATTTGTTATGTCGCCAAATTTAAAAAAAAATAAACCAAAACTAACAGCAATATCTTACTCAAGTGCTCTCACGGATAAAATAAAACCGACTGTATATCTTGCTGACTTGATGTAGTTGAAGGAGTAATACACAACCACCGCTCCTAAAACACCTGAGTTACACCTGTAATAAACAAGGTCATAGTATAAACACCTCCTTCATTATTACCTGGGGCCCTTCAGGTGATATAACAGTCGAATGGAATTTTTTCTTTTACAGAACAATATTGATACATCTAACCTATATTGACTAACCTAACCTAACCCCCAAGGATGTCGAGTTGATGATGTGCGATAATAAAACGGTAACAGAGACGATGAGAGAGTAGATGGATTTAGTGTAGCGTTTTGGTAGAGTATCAGAGACAAAGAAACGCTGAGTTAATGGTATTGAAAGGAAAAAAAAACATAACATCGATATTATAGATAAAGAAACTACATTATAAACACCAGGAAATGTTAAACGATACGAAATCCACCGCTAAAGAAAACGCCCTTCCACAATAATAGAAAACGGTGTCTCAAAGGAGGGACTGAGATAATACTTGTTTGGCCCTGGGGAGAGGAGGGAAAAGTTGTCGTAGGTTCGGGTCCAATTTTGTATGTATCCACAGAATACCTCCATTGAGCTCGTTGTAATGGACAGAGACATACAGAGTGAGGTTTTTTAAAAGTAAACAGATGGATGGTCGGTGCTCAGATAAAAACACGCACACGTCATGAGGGATAGGAATAGATGGGAGTTTACTAGAGTGCTGGAGTCTGTTTGGGAAATAAATCTCGGTGAAGTATGGTTTTGTTACATTGTTTGACAGGGAGAGTACAGACATTGGAGCTACATTCAAGAGATTTACCACTGAGGTGAGAGAGACAGAGTCTCTTGTTAAAACGCTATTTCTTTAAATTCAAGTTATAATGACTTCTGGTGAGCTACATATATATATTACATATACATACATACATACATACAGATACAGATGCCGTAGTTATTTACCTGAGTAGCTGATCCAAGTATATATCTATTGGCCCTGGGAGTACTCTCTCATACTGGGGTGGCTCTTCTTCTGTCCAACTATTAGATAGGGTGGAATCAAAGGCATTTCGTCTTATTAACTCTCCTCCTTTAGTCGACAATCTCTCTCCCCTTTCTCTTTGCCGCAATGTTGCTTCACTCTCTCTCTTTTACAGGTACTTTAACGGGCAATGTTCAGGGGATTTGGCATCCTGTGTACCGCCGGTAAGGCCGTGGGTTCGTAACACACGTCTTGCCCGCGGTGCCCACCATTTCTCTGTGGATGTCGGTCACACGAGAATAACCCGTTATAGTACCTCCTTCTTTCCTCACACAGCCAAACTGTGGAATGCTCTGCCTTCTTCTGTGTTTCCATGCTCTTACAATCTGTCTCACTTTAAAAAGCTGGTTTTCCGGCATCTTCGTGGTGTAGATTAATACAGTATAACCTTTTTTTCTATATTTTCAATTTCTTTCCGTTCTTTTTTTTTTCGCCCCCCAGGCTCTGTTGTGGGTCGTTTGACTCTGTGCCCGGGTGGCTAATTCTAAAAAAAAAAATACACATTCTTGCTATAGATAGGAAAAGGAAATTAATAGAGGGTTAAATATCTATAGCAAAACTCTTTAATAATCCATATATATATATATATATATATATATATATATATATATATATATATATATATATATATATATATATATATAAGCATTATTAGAATTATTATTTCATTTTTTTTGTGAATCGTAATGGCGTGGTGGCTGAGTGGGTACAGCTGTAACATCCTGTCCTATGGGTGGCTGGTTTGCACACGAGTACTCGATTTATTAAAGATGGGTAAAGTGAAGTTGGTGGGAGTGCAGTGGTGGCCTCGCTACCTCCATGTGAACTGGTAAAAAGCTCTACATAGTTTGGTATAACAGCACTACCCCGACAAGGCTGGGGGATTTCACATAGACATACTTCACTTATTTGTAAACAGATTTTGTAGTGTATAAACTAAATGAGTACACGTGCTTAAAGATCTCTTAAGTTATTGAAGAACTTAAATAAATTATAAATAATATAATTAATTTTATGAGACAATTTTCCTATACCATTAAAGATTTTTCATTACAACTGAGAGTTAATATTTTGTAGTGACCTTACGGAAAACAAAGTTGAGACATTTATTACCAGAGAAACGTGGGAAGTCTCACGTGTGTGTGAGGTGGGAGTACCAGCTCTCATGGGCCACAGGTCTTAACGATACCATCAATTCTTGGTAAATACTTCTGGAAATACTGATCTTCCAAATGTTTCATCTATAATAGTTTTTAGGTTATAAAATGGATCAATTGGTTTATGGGCACCCTGTATTTTATCCTAATGTGGTTTATTTTCCTCACGTTATATTTCGTGTTTTGGTTTACATTCATGGGTGTTTTATTTTGTTTTTTGCTTTATTTGTGTTTGAAGATTTAATGTGTTTTTGTTATTAGTATTACCTCGGTTAATTGTCTTTTTTGTTTTTGTTTTTGTTTACTTTCCTTTTAAATAATCACAAGCTGTAACCTAGTTCGTGGTTAAGGTGCACGACGAACTAGGGTTACAGCTTGTGATTATTTAACAGGAAAGTAACAAAAAATCCAGAAAAAATAATGAACTGAGGTCATACTAATAAGAAAAACACACCCATTAAATCCTTAAACCCCCATTACTTTATTCTCCGTAAGTAATATGTAAGTAAAAGATGATAAATGACACAGGAAACGATAAATATAATAAATTAGAGAGTGTATACATATGGGACGTCATCTCTTGTCCTGACAGAGTGAAGAGCCAAAATCTGCCTCTTGTGTTTTCGATCAACTGGACTTTTTCACCAAGTTCTTCGAGGGAGACAAGCTGTAGTAAATAATGTGAGTCTCCCAGGTCGCGTAGCTGAAACTTCTGGGACTCTGTTGGTGTTATGTTTCTAGATGATTCTGTTTCTCTTTCTCTCTATATATATCTCTGTTTCTCTTTCTCTATATCTGACTTGTAATCTTCGTCTGTCGTTCTCTCTTTCTCTGTCTCTGTCTGTCTGTCTGTCTGTCTTTCTCTCTCCATCTAGGGCCACAAACACGCCATCGATCTAAGGACACAGACGCTTCATCTATCTAGGGCCACAGAACCCTTCACTGTGAGGGCCACTCGTCTCTACTGGCCATTAGTCTTCCCTGGGAGACGATCACTGTCTATTTTCATTTTCTGTACTTCCTAGTGTGTGTGTGTGTGTGTCGGGGACCATAAAACGCACACCTGTTAAGCCAAACGAGAAAATCTGTCCGTCAGTTCAGAATGTTGGAGGATGAATGTTGGTGCTAGATGTAGGAGTCAGAATATTCCTCTCTTTTTTTTTCTTCTTTAGGTGTATAAATCTTTGTTTACTGTGTAGGGTCTTTTTTCCTGTTCTTTTGTTTTTTGTTTGTTTTGGTAGGGGAGAGGAGGGGAGGAATTCTCTTTGTTGATAATCTTGTTTAGTTGTTAATTTCTTGTTTTTAGGTGTGTTTTTGTTCAACTTTTGTCTGTTTTTTCATGTTTGCTTTTTGATATCTTCGTTGGTCATGTTTTTTTGTATATCTTTTAAATTTCCTTTCATTTCTCTTTTTTTTTCATAAGTCATCGTTCATCATGACACTTCCATAACACTGTCAGGTGTAAGACACTCTCAGTCTACCGGTCTCCTCCCTACTGATATAAGGTAATGGTGACACCTTCGAGTGTGTGTGTGGAGAAGACGCCATCTTGTTGCTTAGGCTGTCAGATCTAGGACTT
Organism: Homarus americanus; assembly: GCF_018991925.1. Classification (NCBI taxonomy): domain Eukaryota; kingdom Metazoa; phylum Arthropoda; class Malacostraca; order Decapoda; family Nephropidae; genus Homarus; species Homarus americanus. The sequence goes on along the minus strand of NW_024739542.1, from coordinate 5,253,613 downwards.
ATGACCGTAAGAAATTATATCATTATTGGTCTATACTTTTTAGAGGTTCTCAGCTGGTCGATCCATAGCGGAGTCACATCTGGTATGTTCACAGCTGGCTGACTCCGAATCCACTGACATTCTCATTCCCAGAGTGATCAGCTGGCTAGAGAGATGTAAACATGATATTGATGGTCAAACATTATCATTCTCAACTCTGGTCCACAGCTGTCTCGTCCATAACAAAGGGAAACAAGGGAAAACAATGGCAATAGTTAGAGGCTAATGACTTAACGACTCAAACACACACACAACGGAGAACGAGTATTGTTTGAGTTACTGATAAAGATCTAAGGCCTTGGAATATTACCCATCGACATAATGACCCGTTAACTCTCAGTACTAAATTTGAAGGGTCGTTAAATACATTGAGAGCGTGACTTTAAGCAGCTCAGTACAGTTCACTCAGCTCTTTGTCAGGCTGTAACGAGATGCTTTACCGTTAGACCGCCAAGAAGAGAGGTTATGTTTATGTGGTAATAATAGTCACTTGCCTTAATGGTTGAGTATGTTACCGATAACTGGAGTTGTTAATGTTATTGTTGTTGTTATTTTTGTTGTAGTTATTGTTATTGTTGTTGTTGTTGATGTTACTGTTATTATTGTTGTTCTTGTTGTTCCTGTTGTTGTTATTGTTCTTATTGTTGTGTACAGGAATACAAACTGATCTATAATGTGACCTTCTGTGATACAATACAAGTGGCGAGTAATGTCCAATATTGTCATAATAATAATAATAATAATAATAATAATAATAATAATAATAATAATAATAATAATGAAGATGATGACGATGATTATTGGCAACCGTATTTAATATTTGTTCTTGTGATTAAAATACAATATAAGGTAATATATTAAATACTTCCATTACATGACGTATTGTATTGTACTGTATATGGAACTGACTGTAAATTACATAAGAACCAGATTTGTGAGTCTCAGGTTGTGTTGTTATTGTTTATGTTATAATGTTATTACTGTGCTTTAGCAATTAAGAACCTTAAGTGCGTAGCTAGGTTAGGTTAGGTTAGGTTAGGTTAGGTTAGGTTAGGTTAGGTTAGGTCAGGTCATGTTAGGATATTGCAGGTTAAATTTGGTTAGGTTAGGTTAGGTTTAGGTTAGGTTAGTCATTGCACCACTCTATCATAAATGCAATATGTTATAAAATATACAATTCTTTATAGGTCTTGATTTTTTTGTCCGCTGTAAGGACACGAGGACTCACCTGTAGATGAAGTTCAGAAGTTGTTGCAGATAATTTCTCTCGGGAATCAATTTCATTATTTCCACCTTAGAGAATGAGATAATTTTCTGAGGATATGTTCATTAAGACTGAAATTTAATATATTTGATGTTATTGTTCGTTTCTTCAAAAATGAGTGTGTGTGTGTGTGTGTGTGTGTGTGTGTGTGTGTGTGTGTGTGTGTACATACTTTGATTGATATCGTTAAGATGAGCAGAACAGAACACAATTTATAATGCAGCCATAAAATTGGTTTATTTCCATTCTAATTTTGGGTGAATTATACACCTGTTACAGTCATTAATGAAGCCATTAAGAGGCGAAGGTAGAGGGGCTAGGGGTGAAGGAGGGAGGGAGGGAGGTGAGGGGGTAGAGGCGAAGCAACACAACATCACCCTTATTGCTACCTCGGACTTACACTCTCCCTCCAAACTCTGGGAAATGTGAGCTGCAGGTTGTAATAAGAGTCTCAGTTATGCAAATTTGAAGCATATCATCTCTAGTTTATGAATCTCTTTACCTTACCACAACACAAAGGAAGAATCTTACTCCAGGTTTCCTGATTAGTTAATTATTGTTATATTGTCATGTTCCGTGTAAAGATTTTTCTTAAGACGGTAAAAGAAAATCGTCTTATCGTTTTTTTTATACAGTTTCTCTCATACAAGGATTGGTGATTTTTTTATTCTATATTAATTTTTTTTACACAAACACACACACACACACACATACACACACACATACTCTCTCTCTCTCTCTCTCTCTCTCTCTCTCTCTCGGGAACAAGTCATCGTATTCAAGAGATTAAGTTATCATTCTCAAGGGTTTAACCTCTTGAGTACGATAACAAACATTTTTATAACGATGACTTAAACCATAGAGTACGATGACTATGACTTGTTCTCTCGAGTATGATGACCTAAACCTTTGAGTACTATGACTTAAGGCATGGTGCACAAGGGGTTAAGTCATCGTACTCAAGGTATTAATCCATGGTTAAGTCATTGTACTCAAGGTATTAATCCATGGTACAATATTCAAGGGGTTAAAGTATCATGTTCACTGTCCCGGTAATTAAATTAAACAATCATAAACTGGTATGTAATTTCTTTGTCTTCTTAACTCCTCCTCGGCGCTTCCCATCAGCTGAATTCTTTGTCATATATTCTGTTCCTGTTGATTTATTTTTGTTTTTTGTTGATGGTCCAGACATGGTGGGGAAGGGAGGGGGGTGTGGGGTGGGGGGTGTTGAGTCGTCATGCCTCCAGTTAAGGAATTACATGACTGATCTTCTATCTAAATGCAAATTCGTGGACGCTGGTGTCATGGCGGCGAAATTATGAATGTATTTATGCAAGTCTGTCAACCTAGTTATATCATTTGGGTTACAAGATGATTTTTTTTTAACTTGTAGTATTAAAATTATGAATGACATTCTTGTAAATTCTTAATATATTGTTGTGTTGCACGAGTCCATATTTTTACGATGAATAGATATGAATTTTAACGCCTTGTATATGTTCAGTCGTCTGGTCCATAATATATATACATTAAAGACTTGAAAATACACGTCATATATCACAGAAAAAACTTCATCAATACCCAAGATTTAAATTAGGATTCTTCTCTCAGTGGATGGAGATTTTTGTCTTGGCTTAATATATCAATGGTTGTATTAGTCAAGTCCAGCCGTCAGCACCAGAGTCCTGTGACCGGGTAACTGGGGGTGAAAAACAAAACATTAAATCATCATCAGGTCTTGGAGTAACTATGATGATAATAACTATAATAGTAGAGACTGTCACTCACTCACTCACTCACTCACTCACTCACTCACCAGACTTTCAGCTTAGATGAGAATAGATGTTCATGCTGTGAATTTGTCCACTATGGCTCTCTCAACCAAGTGTTAATTATTCTCGTGAATCAACAGTGTGTGTGTGTGTGTGTCAGTATTATTTTGAAAGGCCGCTTTTGTCAATGGAAGAGACTAGTCATTTAGTCAACTTTCACTACACCGCCACACAGATGCTGGCCGCACCAATCAGCGCTGGGGGTAAGGCCCCGACGGATAACACACACCAGATATAGTTTATCGGGAAAAAGTGCCCATAACGTGGACACATCTGGTAGCCGCGTGTCCCTGGGTATCCGCAAGCCTCAGGGAGAATAAGACTCGGTTGTTAAAGGGAAATACGAGAGTGGCCAAACAAGAGAGAGAATTGAATCTGAGGGCGGCCAATAAACCCAAGACGTAAACAAAGATAATGGTGTACTTAAAGGCCTTTCAAGATGCTCCTTTATCCGGGAAACTAACTAGAGTGTGTCTTTGTTTATGGCGAGGATGGTTATAGGAGTGAGTTATATCGTGTTTACAGCTATTAATATAAAGTGATTGGTGATATAGAGTTGACAAGGAGGGGAGGGAGGGGTGTCGAGGGAGTAACCGCTGTTTGATTATTACCCTTGACTGTTTCCTGCCTCTTGAGTTGAGTGACGACCGACACTCACTCACTCACTCGCCGTAAATAAGAAAAATTGACCACCCCTCAAAAAAATAAATAAATAAATAAAACTGATATTTATATAGACAGATTCTCCCTTCTCTTTACACCAAGGGCTAAAATTTATGTACAAAAAATCGTATCGGTTCAACGCTTCGTCGTATAGCAAATGGTCGGTCAGACGTTCCCCCGATCACTCTCCTTCACTGCCTGTCTCATTTAGGTCTTACACTTCCACCAGTCCATTTATACGAGGTAGTGAGAGGTCACACTCACCTGCACCTTCCCACACCGCTCACGGGTAACTCTCTCTCTCTCTCTCTCACACACCACACTCTTTCATACCTCACACTCTAACACACCCTCACAATCTCTCACACCTTACTCTCACCTCACACACTCTTTCACCTCACCTCACACACTCTCACACACACACACACAAACACACACTCTCAAGGGGAACAAGTTTGGCACACCTGGACAAGTTCGTGTAATAGATTAATGATTCTTCTTGAGTGGCAAGGCACACTGGACTTGGTTAATAGTTTCTCTCCAAGTGCTTTTTATTTTTTTATTTTTTTTTCAGAATTCATTTGTTAACTTATTTTGGTAATTTATTCAACTTCAACACTGTTAGATTGGTTGATATATTATGTAATTTTTTGTTTTTGTTTTGTTATTATTGTTGTCGGTAATGAGAGGTCGTAGAGTGCCAGTTGTTAAATTCAGCGACCGTAGTCCACTGGCTGTTAAATTCAGTGACCTTAGAGCACTAGTTGCTAAATTCAGTGACCTAAGAGAGCGTGTTGCTAAATTGAGCGACCATGGAGAACCAGTAGGAAAATTAATCGACCACGGACCACCAGTTGCTAAATTTACCCGACAGAGAGATTAACAGTTGCTAAATTGAGCCACCAGTTGCCACATCCAGCGAGGCGACACAGTGTAGGCAGAGGTTGAGTTAGCGTGGCTAGTGTGGGGATCTATTCAAGAGCTCACTGATTTACAATAATTCAATCTCAGTGTTGGGAGGGTGAGGACGGTGGAGTGGAACGCCCCGTATCGACACACAGTCACGATGGTTGATGGCAGTAATGACTCAGACACGAAACACAAACTGACACACCGATTTTACCTGCCTGCGTCTAGTCCTCGCTGTGCTATATAGACACCTTCACTAACTGCGTACCTTAACCTTTTGTTCTTCATAATCATAGGCTTGAACACTAGTACTCAAAGGGTTTACGTTGTTAAAGGGATCCACCACCCCTCTGTACCACAATATTCTTTACAAGTCAGTAATTTATCGCAGGTTAACTTTTACACAAATAAATCCCGATTATTACCAGATAAACGCAAATAATATTGTTGTCAGGGATAACATTTGAGCTTTTACAGTCCCCTTGTGTACGGTGTCGGCTCTGAGCTGAATAAAATCGTCTGCCGTTAGCCAAAAGTAGTGCCCCCGCAGTGAAGGGTTAAAGGTATAAGCTGATACAGTTACTATATAGAAATTCCAATAATCTCCTCTTTCTAGTTGATTGCCATTGGAACTGAGACTGGTAGAAAGGCGGCAAAAGTCATTCGCAAGAAAATAAAAAAAACGCCCCCAAAAAATTTACCCATGTAGATTGAACAGAACTTGTGTGTTAATTCAGTGGAGAAATTTTCATAATCTCTTCGCCTGTGTTTGAATATTATATCAATATAAGTCATCGAGTCAATAGCGTTAGTTTCATCACCACCCGAAAAAAAAAAAGAGATGGCTCATGTCTTTCAGTTTTAAGTATAATATCTAATGTCTAATGTAACTTGACATGCAAATTACTTCATCTAACCTTCTGATCTTTTATGATCAATTTTAAGAATGAATAAAACAAAAACAATTTGTGTTGTTATCGTGTGGGATAAAGCCTCCCTCCTCAGGCAGTCTATGATATATTGGTTCGTGTATTCATATCCTCGAACGGTTCAATTTATTTACCTCCTTTGTATCCAGGAGGGGGGTGGGGGGGAGGTGGGAGTCTTAGATGTGTTCCTCGATGTAGAGCGATACTTTACCTGTCAAGGGTTAGTTAGGTATACGTACACATTCTTTATCTTAAACATTGTGTTTCACTGCTGGAATATATGAATATGTATATATATATAGTTATTGCACGTATATGTCAACTATATAATCGAAAGGTTTAATTAAAAAGAATATAGGTTATTAAAAAAGGTTGCTAAAATACATACATGCACGCACCCCCCCCCCACACCCACACCCACACACACACACACACACACACACTAGTATAACTTACATTGCAATACTAATTTAAACCACTTCAGGTTATATAAAGGACTTTGTCACAATTTGTTGACCTATGAGTGATATCGACCAACATAACATTTGATTTCCGGGAATAACTCACGACTTTAATCCCAAGTCAGTAACTGCAAGCGTGAGGCAGCAGACAGACACCGTAACACATCACTATATATTCTCGGGATATTGTTGAGGTAATAATGGAGGGGCATAATACTGTGACTCAAACAAGTGACTATATTTCATGTAACAATATTTATGTTGTTTGCGTCGATAAATAGAGCAAATAAAGATATCATTTAAACAGTTCTTATCATCATGCTCCCTTCCCTGTTGTGTTGTTGTGAGGTGTTGTAGTGTTGTGTTGCTGTGTGTGTGAAGTGTTGTGTTGTAGTGTTGTGTTGCTGTGCGTGTGTGTGAAGTGTTGTGTTGTTGTCCATGTGTGTAGTGTTATGTTAATGTGTTGCGGGGTTGTGTTAGTGTGTTTACTGTGTGTGTAGTATTGTGTTCTGGTGGTGGTAGGTGATACTAGTAGTGGTTGATAATGATACTAGTTATAGTTGGTTCTGGTGGTAGTGGGTGGTAGATGGTGTTAAATGGTAAATTCAACCTACCACTATTGGATAGCACTTAGGCGAATATGAAAGTCAGTCTCTCAACAAAATAACCCAGTAGTAGTAGTAGTAGTAGTAGTAGTAGTAGTATTAATAGTAGTAGTAGTAGTAATAGTATTGGTACTGTAGTCCAGCATGGCCGATAATCAATCTTAATCCCTTGTGAATGGTTGATGACGATTGATCAGGTTGTCGGCCACACTTCTAACTTGCTACTGTGGGCCAGGTACTGTGAGCTTATGCCACAACACTAACCTAACCTAACCTAACCTAACCTAACCTAACCTAACCTAACCTAACCTAACCTAACCTAACCTAACCTAACCTTCGAAATACTGTGTATTTTATTTATTTTTCTTTTATATTTACAAATTTCTCTCAAATTTTCTTTGTTAAAAATTATCTCATTCTTTCCTCTTTTGTTCCTTCATCCCATCTTTAGTCTCTCCTTCAATTCTCTTCAGTCCTGGCACTTCGTTGGCTGGTCACTACAGTTGACGGGGGAGTGTAGCCGGTTGCAGTGGATGTTGCTGTGGTGTGGTAGTGAAGTTATGGTGTGGCAGTGTTGCTATGGTGTGGCAGTGTAGCTATGGCGTGGCAGTGTAGCTTTGGTGTGGCAGTGTCGCTATGGTATGGTAGGGATTATTTATTTTACTGAAGGCATTAAGTCATCGGTATCAATGGATTTACCCTCATTGTGCTCAGGGGATTAAAATCAATCATTATAATCTAAAAATTACAATATCTTACTTAATGGTCTAATTGATTACATTAGCCTCAAGTACGGTAGGCCAGGTGCGTGTGTGTGTGTGTGTGTGTGTGTGTGTGTGTGTGTGTGTGTGTCATGTAGGGCGGGCGTGAGGGGAGAGGGATTTACTACCCAAATGAAGAATTTCTCCAATAGGCGGTAGAAACTCGTGAGATTTTTTGCCTATAAAATCTGAGAGAGAGAGAGAGAGAGAGAGAGAGAGAGAGAGAGAGAGACCATCAACTCAAACCTGTGTCAATAATTACATCATAATCTCATTGCCTAACACACACACTACATTTCATACAGTATGCTTTCAACTTTAATGTGAAATAGCATTTTTGATCAAGTTCATGTCAGGCGGAAGAGACATTTGCATACATAACGATACGGGCTTTTCAATATATTTATAGATCTGAGAGAGAGTTGTTTCATGGTTGTACTACTGTATTGAAGGCTAAAGGCAGCTAGTCTTTGTTAACATATCACTATGAGGTAGAGTGAACAGCGTGGATACTATTACTACTATTACTTCTATTAATGATAACAATACTGTAATAATAATAATAATAATAATAATAATAATAATAATAATAATAATACTGTAGATTCATCAGTAATTTACACATTTTAGACATACGTTCTAAAGTGCTATTAAGACACAGTTCTCAACACCTCTGACAAAGCTTTACTACCGACAGCAGGAAGTCTCGTGTAAACATCTAGACAGCAGTGAAAGTTTAGTTCTCTCAACACCTTGGCAAACACTGATAACAGAGGTGGGTTTTTATTCTCACACCAGGGAGGAAGTGGAAAGATATACTGTCATGAATTTATGTGTTGTGTTATCATGATTCTTGTCTGTTGTCCAAGTTTGTTTGGGTCGATGTTTTATATATATATATATATATATATATATATATATATATATATATATATATATATATATATATATATATATATATATATATATATATATATATTCTCTCTCTCTCTCTCTCTCTCTCTTTTTTCTCTCTTTTCTCTCTCTCTCTCTCTCTCTCTCTCTCTCTCTTACATAATCTAAAAATCATTTCTAGGTTTAATATTTGGATCACGTGAAGATTAGGCACCTTGGCTTATTTCATGTGATGAGTAAACACCCTAACCTAACCTAACCTCACCTCATCATATAACATTTGGGTGTACAATCATCAGGTGAAATAAACTCGGGGTGTCTAATCTTCAGGTAATCTTAATGTGTCCTGTGGTCTGGTGGGCGCGGACTATACCTGGTGGCGTAGTAATCAGGCTCTTGGTACCTGGGAACATAGATAGGCAGATGGGACCTTTGTTGTGCAGCCTGATTTGGTGTTAGTGCACTCTGTTTGGATCCCGGTTGGAGTGTTAGGGAGATGCAAATGAGGAGAGGTGAAGGAGGAGGGGTAAATGCGAGAGAAAGAGAGAGAAGAGGAGAGTTAAATAGGGAAGGGAAGACTGAGGAGAGGGAGGAGAGTGGTAAGGAAAAGGGAGTGAATGAGAGAGGCAAGAGAGGAGGGGTAATGAGACGTAGATGGAAGGAATTGAGGAAGGGAAGATGATACAGAATTGAAGTGAGAGGAAGAATAAGTAATACATTCAAGTTATACCTTCAGTTTATAAGTTATACCTTCACGTTTACAAGTTATACCTTCACGTTTACAAGTTATACCTTCACGTTTACAAGTTTTACCTCCAACATATAGTTCCAATACAAGTTATACCTCCCAAGTAAACCTCAACATACATCTGCAGGGAAAATAAAAGAAGAGCCTCAGTGGAAGTGAGTCTCAAAAACTGAATGTTTACGAAGTGTGAGACAGAGAGAACAAAAGGTTAATCTCCAGGTGAAAGAATGGCTACTGTGAGACAACATAGTGAATGTCTCTCTCTCTCTCTCTCTCTCTCTCTCTCTCTCTCTCTCTCTCTCTCACACACACACACACAGCCGATGGAAAATATTTTGGTTTGTAAAGTCGGGAGAAAGAATTGGCCAAGGTGGACGAAGAGAGATGGCCAACGTGGAGAGCTAAAGAGAAAGAAGAATGGAGAGAAAATAAACCAAACTCGAGTGAAAATAAATCAGACTGAAGTGAAAGTCAGGCAACCAGATTGGCGTGAAAGCTAACCACCAAAAATGTAGAGTTTTGAGAGATACAGAGAAAGTCTTTGTCAGGAGGATGACGGATATCTTAACTTTCACTCGAGTTAAAAAAGTCATCTGGTCACAACTTTTAAAGGTGTTTTAGTCTGGTTTTGCTTTCACCATTGTCTTACTGGTGGAGAGAGAGAGAGAGAGAGAGAGAGAGAGAGAGAGAGACCCTTCCCCAAAATCGTCGTATCTCTCAGTATGTTGAGAAATATATATATAGAAAACGATATTGTTTGAGAGACACAGATGTATGGTGTTTGAGAGGCATAGAGAAAGAAAAAGTATTTTGAGAAACATTTAATTGTTTCAGAGTCGAGAGAGAAGGAGAGGCGAGGAGAAGAAGGAGAGGTGAGGAGAAGAAGCTGAAAAACAGGAGATGAAGAGATTGATGAAAGAGGAGGGAAGGAAGGGTAAGAGGACAGGGGAAAGAGGGAAAGGGAAATAAAAGAGGAAGGGAGGTGTGGGGAGAAATGAGAGAGGAGAGGGGTAGAGGGTTTGGTAAGTGGACAGAGTTGAAAGGGAACTACGAGGAGAAGAGGTAAGAGGACAAAGGCGAGGGGGTGAGAGGGAAAGTGAGGGGGAGCAAGAGGACAGAGGAGAGAAGTGGTGGTTAGAGGAAAGAGGTGAGAGGGAAGTGAGAGAGGAGAGGGGTGAAGGAGAGAAGTGAGAAAGGGAGAAAGTAGATTTCTACCATTCAAACACACACATACACATGACCCTGACTCCTCCTCCCGCATGCCTACAAAGCTCTCGTCTCGCTCAGGTCTTGGGGAGCTTGTCTCTGTTACCTCACCATCTATATGTCACGTTCACACCCCCGGCATTGTCACTCCCCGCTGATGCTTGTATTATAAACGATGCCTTTATGCCTCCTTATCGTAACTGAGGACGTATTTTGTTTATATATTAACATAATAAGAAAATAAGGAGTCTGCAATAGGCCGGTTGGCCTGTGTATGGCAGCTTCTGTCGAGAGTTACTACCACTCTCTATCATCCATGAATCTATCCAGCCTCCCTTTGAAACTTTCCAGCGTTCCAGCACTTACTACAAAGTTGCTAAGCTTGTTCCACTCGTGCACCACCCTATTTGTAAACCAGTTCCTTCCTATCTCCCTCCTAAACCTAAACTTATCCAACTTGAATCCGTTGTTCCGAGTCCTATCCTGCTCGGATATTATAAGAACTTTATCTATATCACCTTTATTGATTCCTTTCACCCACTTTAATACTTCTATCATATCTCTCCGCACTCTTCGTCTTTCTAGGGAATGCAAGTTTAGTTTCTTTAACCTATCCTGATATGGAAGGTTTCTAAGTCCCGGAATCATTTTCGTCATTCTTCGCTGCACCGACTCTAGTGAATTGATATCCATTCTATAATAAGGGCACCAAAACTGAACCGTATAATCGAGGTGCGGCCTGACTAGCGCAAGATATAGTTGCAATAAGACCTCTGCACTCTTATTACTTACACTTCTAGATATAAAACCCAATACTCTATTTGCCTTATTTCGAACATTAACGCACTGTTTTCTAGGCCGTAGGTCCGGGCTTACAAGTACTCCTAGGTCTCTTTCACAAGTCGACTTCTCTAGGTTGATGTTGTTAAGGCTGTATACATTGACAGTATTTGTTCTTTCAATATTAAGTACGCTGCACTTGCTGGTGTTGAATTTCATTTGCCATTTTTCAGACCACTCCTGCAGTTTATTTAGATCCTCCTGTAATGCATTTGCATCCTGCCCTGAATTAATCTGCCGCCCTATTTTGGTGTCATTCGCAAACTTGCTTGTCACTGCTGATCCCAGTATCTAGATCGTTTATGTAGATTATGAACAAGAGTGGGCCTAGTACTGACCCCTGGGGAACCCCACTGGTTACACGACCCCACTCAGATTTAACACCATCTCCGCTGACCCTCTGCGTTCTATCGGTGAGCCATGATTTTAGCCAATTTAAAACTTCCCCTCGATACCATGAGCCTTACTTTTTCTCAGAAGCCTCTGATGCGGTACTCTGTCAAATGCTTTGCTAAAGTCTAAGTAAATAACATCGTAATTTTCGTCATTATCTACTACCTCGAAGATTTTCCTAAAAAATGTCAGCAGATTTGTTAGACAAGATTTTCCCTTTGTAAACCCATGTTGAGAGTCGTAGATTAATTTGCTTTTTTCTAGATGCGATCGGATGTTATCTGCTATAATTGATTCAAGAAATTTCCCCACTACTGACATCAAACTGATCGGCCTGTAATTTGACGCTGATGCTCTGTCTCCCTTTTTGAATGTGGGTACTACATTTGCCTGTTTCCACATGTCTGGCAAAACTCCGGTGTCTAATGATTTTGTAAATAAGTTTACGAGGGGTCCGCTAATCTGTTCCCTACACTCTTTCAAGACTCGAGGGAAAATTTCATCCGGCCCTGGAGATTTTGTTTTCTTTAGTTTATTTTTCTTCTTAAGAACATCCTCTTTTCTGATAGTGATATTCTTTAATTTCTCTTCTTCCTTTCCCTTAAATATCAGTTCCACCTCTGGAATTTCATCGCGAATTTCCTCTGTGAAAACTGATAAGAAGTAGCTGTTCAATGCTTTGCTTATTTCTTCACTGCCATTTATCACTTCTCCCCTCCCTGACTCACTGACGTGTGTGTGTTTATAAATGGGATGGGTTTGTTTTTTGTGTGGATTTTGGGATGTACATTTGAGTCTTCAGGATGCTGGTGGTATTGTGTGTGTGTTGTGGTGACTGAGTAGATAGTGTTCGCCTCTTGTCATACCTAACCTAACCTAATCAAACCTAATCTAACCTAAATCTAACCTAATCTAACCTAACCTAACCTAACCTAACCTAACCTAACCTAACGTAACCTAACCTAACCTAAGAGCTACGGGTTCATTCTTGTCTACAAAGTTGTAGTTCTTGAGGAATTTCTTCTTAGGTCGATGTTTCTTAGGTGTTTTGATACGTTTTCTTTCATGTTTATCTATCTTTCACTCACTCACTCACTCACTCTCTTTCTGTCTCACTTCTGCCAATCAGTCACTCACTCACTGTTTGTCTGTATTTCTTCCTCAGTTTCAAACTCTGTCTGTCTGTTTCCTTACGTCTATCCCTAGGAGTTTTTTTGTATATTCGAGGACTAAGGTGATGGACACCCTCATAGGTCCTACACTAGTGACCTTTGGCAATGAGGATAATCACGAGTTAAAACTATGATAAAATATAAATAAAATAAAAAGTTTAATAAATTTAAAAAAACAAAAATAAAATAAAATAATACTTTAAAAGTCACATGCGGTTAAATATTCCAATTGTAGTTTTAAAAAAAATCTTCATTGTCAGAGGTCATTAGTGTAGCGTGTGTGTGGTTGTCAATAATAGTGTAACTGGTCGAGCCTGGTCAAGGTCACTGTGAGGTTGTTGGTGTGACCTTAACCGATGGTCTTCAAGCATTCTTCTTATCTCTTTCACCCACGAGTCGCTTCCTTAATGAAATATTGCTGTTCTTGCCGAGCATCGCCCTGGCCACGACATTTTACTGTGTGAGAGAGAGAGAGAGAGAGAGAGAGAGAGAGAGAGAGAGAGAGAGAGAGAGAGAGAGAGAGAGAGAGAGATCTTAATTGAGAATGTTACTTTATATTACAGTAAGCTTTTGTAATTAAACTACCAAATATCTCCGTATTATTAGCACATTCAGTCGACTCAAGTGCCCGGAGGTGAAGGCTTTACCACGCACGGGTGAGCTGAGTTATGTGGGGCTTGTGTACACAGTAAACAACACGTCGAGTATTAGGTTAGGTTAGGTTAGGTTATGAGCAGTTAGTAACCAATGCGTTAAAGGTTATCATAAAATGTTATAAAAGTTGATATCAAGGTAAACACACACACACACACACACACACACACACACTCACACACACACGCACACACACTATACACTGCCTTATACACTTATACATACACTCACAAACTACTGTAGTACACTGACGCACGAACACGCATACACTTACACATGCACAAACGTACACATGTATACATCCATTTGTATATACACACACACGCGTACACTGCCACACATGATGTATATTCTGAGCTCATTATTTCCCTATTTAACTTTTACTGTTCAATATCAACAGCTGTTTGTAATTAAGTTCCTGTCAGCCTCTTGCCTCCCAGGGAGTGTCGGCTCTCTCTCTCTCTCTCTCTCTCTCTCTCTCTCTCTCTCTCTCTCTATCTTAATAAAACAAATATTAAAACAAAAATAAACGAATATTCGGAGAAGATAGAAATGAAACTCTCTTTATTTAATTTCAACACAGTACTCAACCTAACCTAACCTAACCTAACCTAACCTAACCTAACCTAACCTAATCTAACCTCATTATCCTAACCTAACCCAACTACACTTCCTTCCATTGGTGCCATAGATGCTGCGTAGCGTTTGGAAATGACTCGTCCCTTTATGTAAATGAACCTCCGGCATAAGGGGGGCAGCTGAGTGTGTGAGGAAACAAGAGAGTTGGAGGACATTGAAGGTTGAGAGGAAAAACTCCATAATATTTTCTTCATTTCTATTCAATTTTCATCCACTAATGTCTCGCTTGTCTCTTGGGTAGAAAGTTCCCTGTTTTTACGCCTTCTCTCTGTTACCATATACTTGAGAAGACGTTGCCATCTGCATATTCATAAGGCGTTTTTGGGGATGGTCTGATGGTCCACCCCCTTCCTCCTTCCCCCTCCACCACCCTTCCCTCTCCATCCCCCCCCAAGAGTAGGTAGACTGGATGGGGGGAGGAGGAGGAGGAGGGGGGGGGGGTAAATATACTCGCTATACTAATTTACTAAAGGAGGGAAAGTATTCTCGGGTGTATCCTTATGAGTAATATTATGTTTCATTATTTTTGAGTAAAGTATGTAAAAGTTTTAGTCTTTTTTCACGACGAGATTTTTTTTATGCCTAGAGATTCTTGTGTGTGTAGGGGGAGGGGGGGTCGCAACTATTTTATAATATTAGTAAACAGTGATATATGATGCGTCAGCAGCTCTATACATCACTAGATCACTGACTTCCTCATATACGTAGAAGAATAAATGTTGTTTCTACGCTTATATTTTCCTCCAACTTATAAAATAATTAATATATCTTTTTAAAATATTCCTAAATGTCTTAATACCACATAAGTAAATACTAGTGTCAATTACGTGACTCAATGTGTGAAATATTTATCATTAGTTTCATTTGTAATGGGCTAATGCATTGCTGAGCTTCCGTAACATGTGAAACTACAGTAGTCTTATTTGAGGGAGACAGGACGCATCAAAAATTCAACAGACGTATCAGTTGCCTTCCTACAATTTAGATGATCGAGAACGTTCTGGCAATCAACTTCGGGTCTGCAACAGTTTATTTATTCTGTGAGTAAGACGCAATAGAAAAATGATCACCAAACAAGCACCTGAAGAAATAGCGGAGTAATACTAACGTTACCTTCAGCGGTCCGTCAACATTCCCGTCTCAAGCTAAGATCACACATTTTATATTTTCTGAGGTCGATTTTAGACTATTTTAAACCTGACTGAATATTGTCACCGGTGTCTAATATCCAGAGACAGTTTAGTTGGGATATTGTTTTGGTCATTACATTTTAAGACGGTATAAAAGCATAAGTGATTTTCAGAATTTTGATATTGTAGCGGTGGTGACATTTATTAACTGTGGTAGGTTGGTTAGATTAGGTCTTTTTACTTCGCGTATTACCAGCTGGTCGCAGTCGTTTCACTAATTATTTATATAAGCGTAAATCATTATTCCCAAATTCCTAACAAGTCGCTACATGTTTTTAAGAGGTAATATACACGTGTTAATGTGTTATAGGTGTTATTGTATATTTCATGGGTGTTAAGTTTTCCAATTAGTGTTATTTTATATATTAGTTCCCTTCTATACTGCACCTCACCTTAAACTCTTGCTTCGTCTCACCCCCTCCAGCCTCTACGTGGTCCTACTCCTCCCTCCACCACAACAAGGTTCTCTACTCTCCTACGCTTCTCAATACTACCTGTCTTTTCCTCTCCCCTTCACTGACGTCACACCAAACTCTTCCTTCTACCTGGGTTTCCTGCGTCACCGTTACCGTTTCTGTCTTATTCTGACCACACACACACACACACACACACACACACTAATCTTCCTATTAAATTCATCAACATTACCATAATTTTCCTTCCCTTCTTACCATACTAGCCGTATAGTACCTGTCTGAGGAGATGGATGGATCCTCCCTTAACTCCCTCACCTGTTTTGATAACCTGCCACCAACTTCTCCCATCAACGACAGGGGGCTCAAGGCGGGGAGGTGAGAGGTGATGGGGAGTAGGTAGTTTGTGGGAGACGGGGGGGTGGGGGGTTGATGGGTGTGGATTGATGGATGAGGAGTGCGGAGGGGTTCAGAGGATGAAGAGTGGATGAAGGAAAGATATACAGCATCATATGCCTTCAGCAGCTCACCTCCACCTGACCTGACCTGACCTGACCTCTAAACACATAACATGAAGGCTAACCACAACATCCTGGGTAATGACCAAGGAATAATATGCCCGTTTCTTACTGTTATTACAAGCTCTGTGAACCACTTAGGTTTATTTCTTTGTTTCCTCTGTATTTTTTTATTCTTGTGCACTGACTAACCTTTGGCAATTTGTGTGAGGGAGAAGATAGAGTCGTAATATCTTCCCTTCAATAGCCACCTACCTGACGTCTTCATTATTAACGTAATATTTAGCGATGAAGGTAAATGGCTTTCTCCCCTGCGTGTGTAGACCGACTTAAACCCCCTGTACTAGGTTCTTCTGCCCTACGGCGTACACAAGTGATGGTCTTCCCTTTTTTTTGTTATTGTTAATAGAAGTCATCTGTAAAGGCAAACACACACACACACACACACACACACACACACACACACACACACACACATACATTAAGTTTAAGGAATTTCGTTTGATTTATTTATTTGGGTGAATTTTTCTCGTGTGTGTGTGTGTGTGTGTGTGTGTGTGTGTGTGTGTGTGTGTGTGTGTGTGTGTGTGTGTGTGTGTGTGTGTTAATTTAATTCGTAAGACAAACAAATGAAGTCGGCTTTTGACGATTATTACGTCATTTATCATTCACAAACAAACACATAAGAATAATTAAATGTTTTCCTCCACCACTTCCCGCCATTATGAACGTGCTCATATAATCAAATCACCCACGGATTTTTTTCTCTTATTTTTTCTCTTATTACGTCATTAATGGGAGGACAAGTTAATGAGTTTCATTATCATATATGTATTTTCCTCTTCTATACTGTACTACACAATAAGCTAGACCATTAATACAAGAATATACCGAATTTACTCCTACTCCATTATGGCTGGAGCAGCAAAAGTAACTCCAGGTACCTGTTCAACGCCTCTTATCTGAGATGAGGCTATACATTCTCTGCTGCTGCTCCACTGGTGATGTTTGTACTACGAGAATAAGGAAATACATCTTTAAGATTTCATGGGACACCACAGGGAGTCAGATGAAGTCAAAAGACATGTGAGGTACTTGTATTTGATATTACTGGGTAAGTGTGCTTAGAACTCTTTCTTATTTACCATAATCAGGTCCTTAAATATAGGTGCATTAAAGTGATAATGGCTCCCAAAAGCCTGACTATCGGGACAACGTTGGATATAGCACACCGCCATCTAACTCAGCACTGCACTTGACTACTTTAATTTTATCAACTGTAACGTTAGGTACTTGGGTGTACTTGGGGTACCCCTAGCGCACACCAACGACTCTAAGGACAGTTAGCCTTTGTTTCATCCACTCACCCACCACATTACTGAACATCTGAGAGTAAATTACCATCTGAAATAAAACAAAATTGTGATAATCTTCTTTTGATGATTACGTCCCAGTGAGAGCTTTTAATCAGTTCGATAGCCAGCGTTAATAGCCGAGGTAACGAGGGACAATATTTATGATTTACGTTATTATTGGTAGTTCGTTTACTCTGACAAAACATCTCGGGTCACTAACAGTGTGGCTCAGCTGGTGCAATGGCTAACTATATTGGGTTATTGGCTGTCTGTCCTGATGAAGTACCTCGCTTACTCTCTCTCTCTCTCTCTCTCTCTCTCTCTCTCTCTCTCTCTCTTCCTCTAGTGTGTCTGTCTCTTTCGTTCATTTTCTGTTTCTCCAGTATTCTTTATCTCTGTATTCCTCTTTATTACTATTTACGTCATCTTATTCCTATCTTCCTCTCAAAGAAGACAAAGTACTAACTGTAACGAGAGAGAGAGAGAGAGAGAGAGAGAGAGAGAGAGAGAGAGAGAGAGAGAGAGAGTAAATCATCATCAAGTGGACCAGAAGTCAGTTTATCACCAGGTATGTCAGAGTATCAACCAACCAGGCATTGTCCACAGGTAACCCGGAATCTAATTAAGACCACGCCATATACCTGCATCAAAGGACCCTGTGGCAGTGATAAGAAAATACAGCCACTGTAAGTTAAAAGTCTTCTATTACCAATGATTTATCCACTTTAATTAACTGTAATTATATATATATATATCAAAGGTATTTTTATTTAGTCTCCCGTTATTCTTAAATATATAAATCTATAAAACTGGAATTATTTGTTCATTTAACTTCGTGTTTTATGTATATTATTTTTTTGTCGTTAAGATCTGTATCAGTAAGATATATGATACCAATTATATGAAATTATAGACGAATTTGTTATGTTGTTAATATCTATAATTGCATACTTTGGATAATGATGCTAATGTATATTATCTTTATATACCGCAGTTTTCGTTTCATTGATGCAAGTTTATTAAGAAATCATATCTAAAATTGTATCATAATCTCCTCAGGAATTAATTTATCCAGATTTAACATAAAGGAAAATATTCAATTACTCGATAAATATATGTAAGTAAAGTCTGTATCTATTGTATCCGCCATTGTTGTCCAGAATTAAAACTCGGTTAATACATATTGAAATACATTGAATATTCTAACGCAACTTTGATAATTTTGGTGAAGTATCGTAGAAATATCAGATACCCAGAATTTACAGTGTTTGTATATTGAAATCTGGACCTTACAGATTTTTTTGGAGATCATGTGAAGGTAATGTGATCATTGATGTTACTGAGAGAGAGAGAGAGAGAGACTAGTTTCAACCAAGCTAAATAATATAACATTATTTACTCAGGGAACAGAGGTCAACAAACCTGGCCAATGTGTAACCCTCTGATGATATGGTCAGTATCATTGGTTTCATAGTGGGTAGGTTAGGTTAGGTTAGGTTAGGTTAGGTTAAATTATGTTAGGTTAGTTTAGGTTAGGTTAGGTTAGGTTAGGTTAGTTTAGGTTAGGTTAGGTTAGGTTAGGTTAAATTACGTTAGGTTAGTTTAGGTTAGGTTAGGTTAAATTACGTTAGGTTAGGTTAGGTTAGGTTAGGTTAGGTTAGGTTAAATTACGTTAGGTTAGTTTAGGTTAGGTTAGGTTAGGTTAGGTTAGGTTAGGTTATCGGTTAGTCTTGATAATCAATTTAATACAACGTTAGCACATATTCTTTCAGCTGACACTACACTCACCGTCAGCAGAGTCTCCCAGCTAACGCCACACTCACATATTCTTACATCATCGTCAAATACAGCCTACAGTAAAAAGGTACCTTTATAAAACCCGTAGTTCCATTTCTTTCTCTCTCGTAACATTTTAAAACCACAGCTTAATTACTTCTGTCGAGTTTTTAATTTTGTCATCAAGTTGGAATTGGGTGAATCTGAATGGTGTTCCCGATAATGGCCTCTTTGTGAAATATTTCTCTGGCCACATAACAGCGTATGATTCCTTCGTGTTCAGTGAGTTTAAAGTTTGTTAATGAATATGTGTTTTATATCAATCCTTCTTCCCGATTAGTTCTACATATTTATGACGGAAGACGCGCGACTTTATGCTAATGTTGGTTGTATTTTTTGTATGTTCTGAGTGCCGGGTAACGAATGGCAGGCAGAGAGCTTAGTTACTGTACCACAATGGGCAAAAAGCTATCCCACCTTATCTTCTTTCTGCCATTCGTGGTGGTTCGGGCACTAACAGGTGATTATTGTTTACATTGAGTTACCTGTTTGGTGATAAGATGAGGTTTCCAAGATGGCTGCTGGTTATGACGTTTCAAGATGGCGATTGATGATGGTGTATGTCGATGACGTCATGGCGACCTGTGGTGTAATGGTCAGCATGCTCGCCTCGCAAATGAGCGGACCTGGGCTCAATCCCCGGGTAGGGTGAAACTATGGGCCAGTTTCTTTACTCCATTTGCCTCTGTCTACCCAGCAGTAATTGGGAACCAGGATATTAATCGATTTGCGGATCGTGTTCCGGGGTAATGGTTAGCCAGTGCAGTTGGCGAGTTGTCCGGTCTTCTCGGACTAATCCTTGACACTAGGTCATACTTAGGGTGTGGTTGTTGTACTGGCGACAGCTTCTACATCTTAAACAAATTCACACCTAGGTGGCTCTTGGGCCGGCCATCCTCGTTACACGAGGGGCGAGCACTATTATTATGTCGATGACGTCAGTGCTGTCTTGCTGGTAAGATGAGGACGTGTATGTTTCGGGCACACACACATGTTAATTCTGGAAGTGTAAATTGTTCAATGGATGCATGTAAATAGCCCTAACCTAACCTAATGTAACCTAACCTAACCTAACCTAATCTAATCTAACCTAACCTAACCTAACCTAACCTAACCTAACCTAACCTAACCTAGTCTAACTTAATCTAACCTAACCTAACCTAATGTAACCTAACCTAACCTAACCTAATCTAACCTAATCTAACTTAATCTAACCTAACCTAACCTCTCTAGGAAGGTATTTCAATCCTCACGTAACATAAGCTTCGTTGCCTGATCATCAGGTAATTCAGATCATATTAATATTAACATAATTAAACCCTAGAAAAAGTTTTAAGACTAAGGAGAAACAAATTAACTTCATAACATTTCTTTGTCACAGAACGAAACAATTTTACAGTCATAAATAATTTCCTCTTAGAAGCTAGTCTTACTTTTCTGCCTCTCCCCTTTTCTCTACTCCAGATTATTCCTGACACACCCTTCCTCTCTCACCCCTTTATCACTTTAACTTTCCTTGTATCTCCATTGTTTATCGTCTTCCTCCCTTTCATATCTTAATGTTATAATTGAGAAACTTTTACCTCGAGGAACTGTGTCATGTGAGCGCAATATGGGCAGGTTGGATGGTGAGAGAGAGAGAGAGAGAGAGAGAGAGAGAGAGAGAGAGAGAGAGAGAGAGGTTTTACTTCTCTTGGTTATTTCCTTCCTGGTACAACAATAGAATAAGTAATAAGTAATAATTATACTACTACTACTTATACTTATAATAATAATAATAATAATAATGATAAAATAAAATAATATAAAATAATAATAATAATAATAACAACTATAATTAATCGTATTATATACCTGATGCTCAATCAACACCACAACACGAACGAAAAATATTTACCATCGCTGAAATTCACTATTATCCAGACAAATCATTTATTATGGAGACTAAACACTGCAATGTTATATTTTTTAAAACCTTTAGAACTCAACAGTCATAAACATTTTCACTATGTAATTAACCCATGAGAAAAAAAAACCACACACTATATTATTCGTGTTTTTAGTGACCATGTTTAGTTCTGTTTAGTTTTAATGTTTACACCTAAATGTAGAAATTAATTTGTTTACATTAGTGAGACATGTAAACAAGGTCAGGTATTGTGGTGCCAGATGGAGGTTTTTTCTCACCTGTTGTGGCACCCATATACCTGTTGAGAGAAGTAAGAGAGGTGACAGAACTGAGAGACGTGAGAGACTAAATATAAGTACATAATATAATTGTATTAATAATTTCTTGTCATTTATTATTTGTCGTGATATTATGTTATTGTTTGTAGCTTATAATACGTGTTTTTACCTGTGTGTGTGTGTGTGTGTGTGTGTGTGTGCGTGTGCGTGTGCGTGTGTGTGTGTGTGTGTGTGTGTGTGTGTGTGTGTGTGTGTGTGTGTGTGTGTGTGTGTGTGTGTATGGTAAGCTTACTCTGGTCATGATAGAATACAACGCCCCTTCCTATAAACCCTTTGAAGTAACCACTAATTACCATACTAAAAAAAAAGTACCCCAAGAGAATCTACTAATTTGCATATCCTTTAAGATGTTTACATAAGCAAAAGTCATTACGCAGCGAGATACGAAAAAATT
Organism: Homarus americanus; assembly: GCF_018991925.1. Classification (NCBI taxonomy): domain Eukaryota; kingdom Metazoa; phylum Arthropoda; class Malacostraca; order Decapoda; family Nephropidae; genus Homarus; species Homarus americanus. The sequence goes on along the minus strand of NW_024739542.1, from coordinate 5,231,648 downwards.
ATATCTACCGTCACAAACTACGAGCCTCAAAATCTGGTGGGGAAATGATTCTTTAAAATGAAACACACTCTTATGGATATGTAAATACTCTTATCATCATTTCTATGTTAAGTAAGACATACATGGGATTTCTTTAATGTTTACAGAGACAACAATGACGCTGTGGTATTATAAAAAGATGCTATATATTTTTTTTGGAGTGGGGGGGGCGTGTGTCATGGAATTAAAAAACTTAGGCTTTGAAGAGAAAAGAAAATCCTCAAAATAATGGTACAAATTTTTCTCTTCAAAGTCGAGAGTTCTGTTCATCGTTTAAGACTCTAAAGACAGACTTTTCTTCACAAATTACTACTCCTTATCCAAAAGGTTCATTTGCATATGAAAGTAAGACCTAAGGAACTTTCAGGTTCTCTTATCTCTGAACTCCAGGTACCTGTTGGGTTAAGGTGATATTCAACACAATGACTTACGTTTGGTTAAATCAGTTTGAATAACCACACTGTCGATCTAAGTGAAACTATTTAATATCTACCAACATTATGATGATGTGTGTTTCGTATATAATTCCATTTTCTTCAAGATTTGGTCCATTAAACAGAAACAGAGAGAGAGACAGACAGACAGATAGACAGACCTTAAATTAATGATAATATCTATGGCTTGAGGTTCTTCTTCAACATAGAGACGTCGGTAAGGACTTGGTAGAAATATTGAACTTAGGAAATGAATGAACATACCTCATTAGATATCCTTTCGTATGTAAATTATTCCCGAATTTATCTTTGCATGTCAAATTATCCTCCAAAGTCTATTGTTCCTGTGGGGGTAGATGAGTTGACTGTGGTATTGAGATAAGTGTTAGTTTTACCTTTGTTGTGAATCATGTAATCAAGAGGATGATAAACGTTGGTCGTATTGAGGTGAGTTAAAGTTTGTGTGAGGTTCAACATATCAGATGGTGGCGCTCTAGTCACCAACCATTGTTTGATCACGACTAAAGGTCAAAGGTTCCAGGATTTTCAATAGCAAAATTGTTGAATCTATTTTTGGATTACGTGTTAAATTCAACGATAGTTATTTACTTTTAGTTTCATTTAATTGAAAGATGAATGTACAAACGAAATTAACACCTGGGGGCTAAGTTATAAAGTGGTGCTGTATGTGTGTGTGTGTGTGTGTGTGTGTGTGTGAGACATTGTTCGTTCACGTACTAACACTGACGTTTATGCTGGTCCCAAACAGTTCCATGAATGAATGAAGCCGCATTCAAACATTGTGAGCTTTTAAGGTTGTGATACACGGTTTTTAAAGGTTCAGATCCACCTAATATTCGACTTACGTGAACTGACTGATAATATTTTTTACACACGAGTATTTTTTCTAACAAGAGCTTAACACATACAACCCGTGTCACAGGCTTGAGCTCTTGAGTGTACAGTGAACTATTACCAACTCTGGGCATCTTACCTGAAACAAACGAAGAAGAAATATTCCCGATTGTCTTATATGTTCGTTAACTAATTGTTCTAAAACACACCTGTTCAACGTCTATACACCTGACGATGATGTAGTTTAGTATTGGTGATATTGTGAGGATAGGAACCTTAATGTTCTTGACCATATGATGTTCGTGTTGCTTGTTAGTTGACTGACTCCATTGGTTTATGAGAGAGAGAGAGAGAGAGAGAGAGAGAGAGAGAGAGAGAGAGAGAGAGAGAGAGAGAGAGAGAGTCGACCCATACTGTGTATATCAGTTATGTAGTAAAGGATGACGAGTATAATACCTACCATACTGTCTCTTATTATACCGAGGCTTATATAAAAGAAACAATATATTGTCTTATAATACAATAGTCGTTCACAATTTTTTTTTTTACTGTAGTTTGGATTAATTCTGGTGCAAAAGGGTCGTTTACAATACCAACACTACAGCAGATGCAGGGAGGGGGAGGTATAATTGATACTCCTTCAGTGTTACCTGACGAGGAACTAAACTATCTATACCCTACAGCAGGATGGTAATGACGACTGACTCTCCCACAACACCATAAAATAAGAAGCAATATCAGAAGCACCGACAAAAGAGTCATTTTGCAGCATCACACAAGAGGAAGCAACATCAGAGGCACCAACAAAGCCTAAAGAGGCATTCTGCAATATCACACAAGACGAGAGGCAAAACACGAAGAACCTGCAGGGGGGCCAATTACAAACGTTACCTCTGGTCCAAGTGACTGCCTGAAACACCCCCCCCCCCCTACTCTCGTCCTCATTATACAAGTCTCATTACGTTCGTGTTAGGCACTTGTTACCGGTCGACCTACTCTGTCTAATGACTTCTGGTGGCTTGTTGTGCAAAGTCATTAGGAAGAGACAGAGTGTATTTTCTCAACCTCCCATTCCACCCCCCACCTCACCCTCCACCTCACCCCACCACCCTCACCTCCCTCACCCCACCTCACCCCCACCCCACCCCCACCCACACCCCCCACACCCTCCTCCACCCCACCTCCACCCCACCTTACCTCACCCCACCCCACCCACCCCCCACCTCACCCCCACCCCCCCACCTCACCCCACCCCCACCCCCACCCCACCCCACCCCTCCCCTCCCCCCACCACCCCACCTCCCCACCTCACCCTCACCTCCCACACTCTTCCCCCCCTCTTCCCCCCTCACCCCACCACACCTCCCACCCCTACCTCACACCCCCACCCCCGCCTCACTCCCCTACTCCCCCACCTCACCCCACCCCACTACCCTGAAGATGATGATGATGACGATGTTACATGCTGGTACATTAAAGCCGTGAGGGAGTAATTTGTGATGGCATTCTGGTTGAGAGATTAAAGAACGCGTTTCATTGAAGTTGTTATATGATGGTCTTTTGAGATATTAAGTACAGTTGACTAGATTATTAATTACACCTGCCACACCTGTAGAGTGTTTTTGAGTAATGAGATGTACGTTAATGACCAATAGGTGTTATAATGACTTAAAGGTAATTAATTATCTTAAGATTAAATTTCTCTTACGTATGATTATCAAAGAACGGCGTAGTTGACGAAGGTAAATAATTAACTAAATGAAATATTACCATCACCTGGTGTGTGTGTGTGTGTGTGTGTGTGTGTGTGTGTGTGTTGATCAAAATTTCCCCAGGTTAACTACACCATCAGCTATAGCGAATATGACAGACGAACTCTCATTTCTTCCCTGATGGAGCCATTCTTTACCCCAGAGAAAATATTTATTGGAAAAGTTTTAAATAGGTCGACTATCTCCCCTCCCCCCCCCCCCAAACAGCTCGTTCTTGTGATGGTGTTAAATATTGTATGTCTATATATTTGGGGAATTGTATCTTTGAGATGGATAAATAAATAGATAGGTAGATAGATAGATAAATAGATAGATAGATAGATAGATAATTATATTGAGATATACTGTATAAATAAAAAAAACAGACAGACAGACAGACAGACAGACAGACATAGCAAAAAGGAGAACAATTTCCCCCCAATGCCTCAGTCAAAATTTATACCGCCGAAACCCTCGTTCAGTAAACCAGCTCTGATCAAAGTCTTTCGTTATAAATTACTCTCCATATATTTCCATAAGAATATAACAATAGCAATTTTTCTCAAATATGACCCTAAAGATCCCAAGGCATTGTGGGTAAAGGAGAGAGAGTTAGAGAGCCACGTGTGCTACCTCTTCTACATACCAACACTGTTTCTCGGCTACTTATCTCCATCATGCACTCTCGTTATCTCGTTAGGGTTGTGAAAATCCTCCTTAGTTTGGTGTGTCATATTATCTTACACAAAAACGTAAGACATTTATCCGTTATGTATTCTATTTGTGTTTATATACCGTTTTAAGTTCTCGTATCTAAATTAATGTTCAAAGCGTGGAGTATAAAGTCTACGGTCTTTGCTACCCATGTTTCACTATCTACATCACCTTAATAATGATACGTAGGTGTATTGTAAAGTCGGGGTTAAAAGCTCGCTCGTTCTCTCTGCAAACTTAAGCAGTATCGACCCCAAATGAGATAAGATAACACACCGGCACCAGATGACAGTTAGGGCTTAGGTCAGTTCAGAGACTCATTCCCGTGACTCAGTTTCAGCACCAGGAGTCAACTTTTCTCCGCGACTTAACAGTATATTGGTGACGTTTCTAAAAATAATAGTTAAAATGATAATCGCGAGGCTACTATTACTGATTTTACTACTACTAATATTACTAAGACTTTCACGGTTATTAATATTATTACTACTACTACTACTACTACTTGCTTAAATTTAATAACCCTCAAAGTTTAGAGTGTATATATTAAGAGTTTATAATAACACAACCTAATTAGGCAGCATTTCTAGATAAGTATTAGTAAATTATATAAGTTTAATACATCTAATCACTCATAGTTTGATAACTTGATAACTGCTGTGTAGAACTGTTTAGTGCTGTGTGGAACTGTATAGCGCTGTGTGGAACTGTATAGCGCTGTGTGGAACTGCGTAGAGCTTTGTATCTGTATCGTGCCGTGTAATACCGCATAGTGTAAAGCTGTGTATTATGACTCATGTTTCAGCTGATGTAGCTCTGTCATGAATCTTTTGAAGACAAAAAAAAAAAAAAATACACCCAATATTTTTTCCCTCCCTAACAAAGCTCTAAAACAAAGGCATCAAATTGCGCTGTTCGGAAATTGCTCCGTCCAAATTTCTTAAAAATATCAATGTTTTGGCGGGAACGTTGAAAAGCAAAAAAGTCTCGTGGGCTAAAGGCTTATATGTAGAATACAATAAAACAAATAACAAGAATTTTTTACCAAGTGCTTTAATGCTTGATGCTGATGGAAAATATTTTTGTTTATACGTATAGATGAAAAAGAAAAGAAATCGAGAAGAGATGGGGAACTGAAATACGAATTCAGGCATATGGGTTAGTCAGATGTGAGTTGAAAATATTACAGTGATTTACATTCACAAAATAACTGAATCGCAAATTCTCTCTCAAAATAAAAACATATTAACTTGAGATAAACATTTATGAAATTATTACAGAGAAAAGTACTCTACACTCGATCCAAAAAAGTATATCTACGATTCCGTGAGAAAACATGACACAACGGGCGAAAGGTCTTGACAACTCTACTAAGACGACAGGAGATGCGGGGGTTCATTTTGAAATACATCGGACCCCTTCGAAGAGATACTTTGGGACCCATTATACACTGATAGTAGGAATATAATGAGTGGCAAATATTTAACACTTGTTTTGTATGATTAGTTTGTACAGCTGTGATAAAAAATATTCCATCTATTCCTGGGTCATATATGATTGGTTTATAGTTGGGAAAGATTCTATCATTTATGTCATCTGTTTATGGGTCATATATTTGGCCATCTATTATAATTTCATGTCACCTAATTAAGGGTCATATTGACCTCTTAACACCTAATGAACAATATTTCCATTATAAATTATATAAAAATAACAAAATGGCAAAAAAAAGGACTATAGTAAAAAGAAAAATCCGAGTACCTTGATAATGGAATTGTACCCCCAAATCTTCTTTACATTTATGACCCATCAGCGAGAGGCTAGATATTACTAAAAGAATTGAGGGAATTTTGTCAGCAGAATCAGATGGGAAATAGAATATAACTCGTTCATGGATGTAAAATAAATAGGTAGGGGATATGTGTCATGGACGTGTGAAAAAAATCCATTGGTTTTCAATGCTATGTTAAACAAAAAAACAGAGAGCATGCACTCTTAAAATAAATAGAGGTCCATTGTTATTCCTGAAAACAGCCAGCGAGTAAAATTTTATTTTTGTGTTGCGTTTGGATTACTGGAAATCCTCAACCAACGAATTCATGGCTAGAAATACTGAGAATATTAAAACAACAACATGGGAACTGCAGTACCACACGTCACCTCTTTAACTCGGTCTCTCTCCTGATCACACGTCACCTCTCTCACTCTCTCCTCACACGTCACCTCTCGCTATATCTCTCACACGTCACCTCACTCCCTCCCCCTCCTCATCACACCTCAACTCTTTCTCCCTGACACGTCACCACTCACTCACTCTATCCCTCTCTTAGTACACCTGTTGTAAGACATTGTTTATATTCTTTTGTTATGTGTTCAATGTATCTATATATCGCTCTTGTTACACACACACACACACACACACACACACCGATAGATATAAGAACAGCACCATCCCATCTATTGTTAAAATAATAAACAACAACTGATTTATGTACTGTACAGCCCTGTAAATGTATTCAATGCATATTATATCATTATGTCTAAATCAAATGTAAGTCTGTATATTTTCAGCCACCGGCTGCAACTCTATTAATAAACCGTTTATTATTATTATTTTTTATTATTATTACACACACACACACACACACACACACACACACACACACACACCAAATTTCCTCTCAAAGTTTCCGTCAACCAGAACTTATAAATATTCTCTCTGGGGCACCACATACCAGCCTGAAGAAGTAAAGCCTCTTACATCTCACTATTGTTAGTGTAGCTCTTTTGAAACTGTACCTGTTGTTTCGATGTTTTTGAGGGTAACATATTTTATAAATAACTCATGTGTAAATTTACTAAGACAAAAACACTTTCGATGTGTTTTTCAAGTATAATACAACCAGAGTGTTATGCCAATAATATTTTTGTAGTTATTATACTTTAGAATTAATCATTTAGTTCATGAACACTTGTACAAACATATCAGTATCACCGTACATAAATTGTACTGATAATTTTCTTATATAGATTAAAGTTTGAACATACTTCAAAAAGTATCTTTACGGAAGGGTCCGAAGAATTTCAAAATGAACACTGCGATTCCTGTTGTCTCGGTAGGGTTGTCGCAATCCTTTGTCCGTTGTCATATTTTCTCACATGAAATAGTAAAGATATTTTTTTGGATCGGGTGTTACATTAAGTCAGACATGAAGAGAAGGAGCCCAGGTGTATGATAAATGACTCTCCAACCTTTAAAAACAAAAACCACTTCATAAAGTAGACGGAAGAATTTAAGTAAAGAAAATGTGAATACTTGTCTCCCAAACATCACTTGCTGTAACTAAGAAGGAAGTCAGGAATTAGGAAAAGAAGACCAACAACAAAAGATAATAACAAAACAAGAAAACAACAACAAAAATAATACGAAAACAAGACCAACCAAAACAAAAATGAAGAAACGACAACAACAACAAAAATAATAAAAAATAACGAAAAAAAAAAAAAAACGAAGAAGAAAACAAAACAGCACATAAAGGAAACATCAAGATCCAGGGAAGACAATTTTCCTCGGGAGTAAAGACAGAGTTTTAATATTGTTTACTCCCACAGATATAAATACAAACCTACGTGGTCTACTCAACGAAGAACATTCCGACAAACTGTTTTTACCAGAGGCTGTGATAATTCTCAGCCTCTGTTCTCTATATCTCTCAGGACTAAGGAACAAACGTGTGACTGTACTGTGTCTCAATGCTCGGGTGATAAATATGTGGTGGTGGTATACTGAGGTAAAAGCGCCATTATCTTTGTGTTTGTCTGTGTGTTTAGTCCGGTATTGTCTGAATGTTTGGTCGTGTATTATGAGAGAGAGAGAGAGAGAGAGAGAGAGAGATAAGACCCTTTACCAGGATAGACAGCCAATATCATGAATTATCCACACACACACACACACACACACACACTTTCTCCTCTTCGTTACTAAATGGACCTTGATAAACCAGCACTATTACCAATAACGCTCGCCTTGCATTACCTTCGTTTACCATAAGTCTGTGATATTGACCCATAATAAAATTTTTAAGTTTTTTTTATTATAAGGCAAATTTAGTTGTTTATGTAGTACCATCGTTATTCATAAATTCCCTCGATTATTTATAAATTCCCTCCATTAATGCAAAACTACTTACTCATATAATCAGTATTCAGCCCTAATTACCTTCAGTAGTTATAAACACCGACTTTATTGCATGTTATTGAATTACGAAATGTCAGTAACAGGTGACCTTTCAATATAATTGCGAACGATGTACAAAAAGAAAAAAGCATTATTTTTTAGTTCGATTTTAACCATTAAAATTAAGGGTGCGGCTGCCGAGTGCATACTACTCTCGACTATTGTCCTAAAGGTCACTGGTTCGTGCTCAGGGGGGTGAATGGGTACCTAATGTTACAGTTGGGGTTGTGAAGACGGTCGAGTAGAGTGCCCCTAAGGATAGGTCGAATGTCTTTTATTACCTGAGAATTGAGAGAAATGTTGATTATAGATTATAACTCACTCTGTCTCTCACTAACTCGTCTTGCAAAAATTACGCCTCTTTCTAGCTGTATATCACTAACTCTGTATCTCACTAACTATGTATGTATGTATGTATGTATGTATGTATGTATGTATTAAACTTGTTATACACCCACTAACACACCTTCACTACCCTTCTTTGTACAGTATGTTAGCTCGGGTGTGTAATACCGTAATGATACATAATATAAGAGGAAACCTTACGTAACATTCACCAGAGAGTTGATCTGATGTTAACATTACCTGAGGAAGGAATAACTAGCTCTAGGTGACGTTATGTTGTTATTTATAGTTGTATACATGCTTGTTATTATGTCAATATTGGCAGCTGAAGAAAATAACTTATGAACAAGTAGTTTTGGTAATAATTTTTACCGACTCGTTGAGAATGTTTACACATGAAGTTGACTGTTTGTTACTCATGGTATATTGATGACTGTTATATATATATATATATATATATATATATATATATATATATATATATATATATATATATATATATATATATATATATATATATATATATATATATATATATATATATATATATATATATATATATATATATATATATATATATATATATATATATATATGTGCTCCAATTCCTCATGGAAATTGAATTCATGGCTTATAAATTCTTGTTGATGAATATTACAGTACAGTCACCAATGGAAATGTCTCTCTCTCTCTCTCTCTCTCTCTCTCTCTCTCTCTCTCCTGCTCCATACCAGAACTATCGAGGTTAACCCCCTCCCCCCTGTAATAAAACAAGGACTGGGAGGGAGGAAGATGAAAAAAGAGGAATAACGGGAAGAAATGAGACAAGGCGGAAAGGGAGAGAGAAGGGAGAGACGACGTAATAGAGTTCATATGAAGAGATGAAGCAGTGAAATCTGACAAGATTGGACGGCGGATTACACACTAGGTATTCCATTAATCCTCCCTTGCATCGGATTTATGAACGAAATACTCCATTAATCCTCCTCTGCAACAGATATATGGACTGTAGTTTCCATAAATCCTATCTTTCAACTGATTAGCTAATAGTTACTACGAGTTAGCTACGAGATATTCAATTAATCCTCGCTACAACGGATTACAGACGAAATAAATCCTTTCCCTAGAACAGATTAGCCAACAGATACCCCATAAATCTCTTCCTGAAACTTCATAAATTCATCTTAATCTTGGCTAATATTCCTCTCGCTTCTAATGAGCTTCTCACCAGGAAGTTGAAATGAACTAGTTTCGTTTTTTTTTAATGAAGTACGTTAGAAAGATAGAAGCAGTGTGAGTCCTTGATAATGTACGTGTGTGTGTGAGTGTGTGTGTGTGTGTGTGTGTGTGTATGTGTGTGTGTGTGTGTGTGTGTGTGTGTGTGTGTGTGTGTGTGTGTGTGTGTGTGTGTGTGTGTGTGTGAGTGTGAGTGTGTTAGTGATCTCGTGGCCACGTTTCAATACAAAGGGCTCCAGCTGTTCACATTCACACTGATTGTCTTCCTTGACTCTATAGTGCAGTTGATGACGTTCCGTAGACATTGTTGTTGACGTCCTCCTGACTGACTATACTCTTCATAGACACCAACACCGGAGTGAAGGAACTCTAGGCCACAATAATTCCTCCTTCCTGTCTCTTATAAATTTCTGCCTGTTATATTCATGAACATCAGTAATAAGCATCCTAAATACCAGAAAGTATTAAAATGTTGTTATGCAAAAGAACATTCAGACTCATTTTATTGCAGCTTTGAGTGTGTTTCAGTAAGGTATATCAGTCAGGATTCGCTTACTTACATGTGGCTGTTTTGTTGATATTGGTGAAGAGAAGTGTGCCTTTGTGGAGAGAGTATCGTACCTTTGTGGAGAGAGTATCGTACCTGTGTAGAGAGAGAGTATCGTACCTGTGTGGAGAGAGTATCGTGCCTTTGTGGACAGTGTCATACCTCGTGAGCAGAGTATCGTACATATCCTGAAATAATGCTTCACAGAGTAATGATACCATTAACAGTTTTCTAGGAGACATACTCATTGACCATACAGTAAATCCACCGCTTGTCATAATCATTGTAATCGATAAATTTTCCAGTTAAGTGATACTCATGTCGACAAGGAGGAATTTTTTCTCTGCTTAACAAACTAAACACGTAGAGAAAAAATCAGGAATATATCGGCAGATCTATTCACTGAGGCGTCTACTGGGCGGCGTTACACTTCAGTCCACAACCTTTATGAGTAAATATATCACGAAAAACACAAAAACATTTACACGTTTCCTAAAAGCAAACTTCCACCGAATTCAATAGACCACTCAAGAGTAGGTGTTAGCCCCGTGTCCTGGTGGTGAAGTTTCTTATCATTTGTTATGGATATTCTCCACGTCATAATACACACAAGATAGGACTTTAAACCCTCCCTGGAATTAATCATCTGTTATGGCAGCAAGGAACGAAAAGTGTTCTACCTGGTTACCACTGCATTCACTACTGTAATATCACTCACTCCATGTCTTTTTCTCGGCTGCGCCATCATTCACTCCCCAGCCATAATATAATGTAGCTGCACCATCATTCACTCCCCGGCTATAATATAATGTAGCTGCGCCATCATTCACTCACCATACTAGCCACATGCATCATTAATGGTCAGTGGCGCTAAGTGTACTCACGGACTTGAGAGATTTTATGATATTGGTGGGAAAAAAAAATTGTATATATCTGTGAACAAGTTGTGAGAGGTATATATGACACGCTGCGGTCTCTGTATAAACGATAGGTATACCTTTAGTGTATATACAGCAGTGTATGTTGTGTAGTATGTATGGTGTATGTTTGGTAGTATGTATGGTGTATGTTTGGTAGTATGTATGATGTATGTTGTGTAGTATGTATGATGTATGTTGTGTAGTATGTATGATGTATGTTGTGTAGTATGTATGGTGTATGTTTGGTAGTATGTATGGTGTATGTTTGGTAGTATGTATGATGTATGTTGTGTAGTATGTATGATGTATGTTGTGTAGTATGTATGATGTATGTTGTATAGTATGTATGATGTATGTTGTGTAGTATGTATGGTGTATGTTTGGTAGTATGTATGGTGTATGTTTGGTAGTATGTATGGTGTATGTTTGGTAGTATGTATGGTGTATGTTTGGTAGTATGTATGGTGTATGTTTGGTAGTATGTATGGTGTATGTTGTGTAGTATGTATGATGTATGTTGTGTAGTATGTATGATGTATGTTTGGTAGTATGTATGATGTATGTTGTGTAGTATGTATGATGTATGTTGTGTAGTATGTATGGTGTATGGTAATAATGACTGAATTTTACATAACTATAAACTATATCTGTAATTTCTTGCACCAACCTTCCAATGCCTCTTTAGTCAGATCTTCTCATTGTAAAAAAAAATAACGAAAAAAACCTCCTCACATGAACAAGACTCACTCAGTTGAGGTTTCTGAGCCAAGAAGCGGAAAACACGTATTCGCGAAGCTGTATTTTCTAGTTATAGCGGCAGTGAGTACACGGGCATTTAACTTTACAAAGACATTATTAGATTATTAACTTGCTTATGTAAATTTAGTTAGTAATATTTTATCTTACACAACAAAGGAAATTGTTCCCTTTAACTTTTGTTGAATTCAGACCAGCGTATATATTTATGTATCTTAAATATTAATTTATATACAGTATATATCTTCTTGCGGAGGATTTTAACCGTGTTAATATATAGGTGATGTATATTATGACAATCATTATAAAACACACACACACACACACACACACACACACACACACACACACACACACACACACACACACAATGATTTCGAAGTACTTTTCCATAAACTACAAACCGTGTGATTTTCTCATCTACTTACCTATACTTCTTCCCCTATACTTCTGCCACAAGTTGGTTGCTGCTTGGGTGGAGGTCTTGTTGACTTAAGTTGTGAAGGACGATTTGACATATGTGGGAATGACGTTGGTATCGCAATCAACACAAGATTTTTTTTTATTTTTTTTTTAACCTGGATTCATAAACTGATTCTTGAAAGTACAGAGACGACAATTTTCTTTGAGGGTAGTCTGCTTCTAGCTCGTCAAAATCCCTTTTTCTACAGTTCACAAATCATCTCTGGTGATAATTATGGCCATGAATTAAATTTGATATATAATATTTGATATACTTAATTCATCTTCCCTGTTGGACTGCAAGATCTTTATGACTAGCCTATTAAATATTATCATCAAATGTCATCACTGAGGCAAAGTCGGATTTATTCTTTAGATGTCAAAGGTAACAATGATTACCTTATTATCCCTTTCCCCATTTTAATCTTTAACTTCTACTATTGTCTACTGTCCACAGAATCGTAACACAATCATCTCACCAAAGCATTTTCTATAATACTTGTACACAAAAGATTCAGAAACCATGTCAAGAGAGCAGTGTCCCACGAAACATAAAAGGAAAACTTCTTCTCGAGACACTAACCATGTACTTGATGGTGTGACCAATGTGTTGTTCACTGCATAGATACACTACAAAGTGGATAACCCGTGCCAGAGGACCGAAGAGTTTCATCCTCACGTGAAGGTAAACATTTCTCTTTGTAATTCTGCAGCTTATGATACAAAAGTTGTAGTAACATTAAACTTACCTTATTTTATCTATAGGGAACCGGAAAAATGATAATTTTGTATATTTGCGTTTGTTGTTGGAGCTTTCCACAGCTGAACAGTACTGGAGTATCCTCTACTCCCCGTCGACAGGATATAAACAAACCCCAGATACTAGAGGCGCTGCAGTCGATCGATTACGAGGAGGGGGGGGGGGAGTGGAAGTGATGGATCTTATTGGATTTAATTTCTTCGCTAAACCTAATCTTACCTGACATAACATAGCACCATATAATAAAATAAACCTTAAACTACTGTAGCTTATCCTAACCAAACCCAAACTTAACTTATTGTCATAACCTAACCTAACCTAACTTATCCTAATCAAACCAAACCAAACCTGTTATGGAGAGAGAGAGAGACCTACCTACCTACCTCCCAAATTTCATTATCCCTGAGAAATTTTAAGTCAGCTAAACTTTGTAAAACTCTTAGCTGGCTATGTCCGAACAGCTACCGGGGTTTAGGGCCCAAAAAGAGAGAGAGGAGAGAGAGAAAGGGAGGACGGAAAAAATGGAGACACTAAAACATAAATTTTTCCACTGTTGATCCGAGCCTTTGTGCGAGGTAGCTGAGGAAATGATATTTTCTGTGGATGTTTGTTTGGTAGACGGTTATAATGCATTACACATATGACTGTGGTGTAGTGTGGTGTGCTGTGGTGTATTGTGGCGTGTTGTGGTATTGTAAAACATAGTGTAGTGTGGTTTGGCGTTATGAGGTGGAGTGTAGGGTGATGTGGTGAATGGTGTGGTCTATAAAGGTACAGTGGAATAGAGTGGTGTATAGTGTCTTTGGTGTGGAGGCTGCGAAACATAGTATGATGCGTTGTGGTACAGTGAAATATAGTGTAATATGATATGGCTCTGTAGTGTGGTGTTATGTGGAACTGAGGAACTTAAAATGAGTGATGCATTATCTAAATACTTAAAATATAGTGAGTATCTAAGACACATACTTCCACAAGGACAGAAAAACAGCGACCCAGTAAAACAGAAAATTTGTAAATCAAGTACAGGTAAATTTTTTCACAGTTCCACAAAATTTTTCCAACGAGTTTGGAGGGTAAATGGGATGTGTAAAACTGATCTTATTTACGGTAATCCGATAATGTATTTTGGGACATTAATTAGTAAATTGAAATTAAATGACCTCGTTATTGTCGACGAGTTAATAACGTCTGTTTTTATTGTTGTTATCGCTTTATTTAGCTATCAATGTAGTTAGTATTTTATTATTTTATTTTTATATTATTGTTGTTGTTGTTGTTGGGTGTTGGTTGTTGTTGTTGCTCTTACTATTGTTACTAAAATAATAATAATAATAATAATAATAATAATAATAATAATAATAATCTCATACATAGTCATACAGTCATTAATAAAACGAGAGAGAGAGAGAGAGAGAGAGAGAGAGAGAGAGAGAGAGAGAGAGAGAGAGAGAGAGAAATACATCACCCATTGCAGGTATCGGGCCAATAACACAAAAGGTACCGATTTTTTTCCTATAGCATTAAACACACATTGTCACACACACACACACACACACACACACATATATATATATATATATATATATATATATATATATATATATATATATATATATATATATATATATATATATATACACATATATATATTATATACATACATATGTTACGTATATAATATATATAGAGAGAGGTATGTATATATATATATATATATATATATATATATATATATATATATATATATATATATATATATATATATATATCTATATATATGTGTGTGTGTAAGTATGTACAGTATATATATGTATGTATGTATATGAAAGGCATGTATGTATGTATGCATGTATATATGTATGTATGTATGTATGTATGTATGTATGTATGTATGTATAAAGTGCGATGTGAATAGTGGACGCACGGCACACGTCTCTCACAGTGTCGGGTCACCTGGCCGAGGAAGGATCAGTGCCGCGCGGACCTTGGTAAGGGGTGGAGGTTCAGTCAGGCGTTCCGCGCACCGCTCTCAGGCATGCCAGTGGTTCTCCTTCCCTCTCTCGACGCAGTGGTGGTGAAGACTCGTACGAGGAACTTTCACTATTTCTCCGTTTCCTGTCTGTCCATCGTCTCAAGTGTAGATCTAATTTATTCATTATGAATCATTTATATTCATTGTGTGTGTGGAGTCACGATGGTTGATACAGTATGGCGTATTTGTTAGTTTATTTTTTATATAAACATTAATACCGATTGATTGATATGCGTTATCTCTCTTGATTATAGCGATCGGTGTGTCACTTAGAGTCTAGGTCTTTAGAACAAAAAAAAAACAAACTTGTTCGCATATACAAAAATTTATATATATATATATATATATATATATATATATATATATATATATATATATATATATATATATATATATATATATATATATATATATATATATATATATATATATATACACACACTATCACTATCAACATGTTTCATAATGCTTGTTCGGCTTATAGTCTTCGTATTACAGTATGTTTTGTGTGTGTGTGTGTTCGAGATCACCAAAATTTGTCACCACTCCATGTATGGTATCCAGTTAACCCTTCAGGTCACCATCGATACAACACCAAGACTGTCCCCACTCTTGGTCAGCCTTGATCCTCCAGACTCGGATTAAAACTCGAAGTTCACTCGGCGTATAAAACAATGTTCATATTTACCGTATTAAATTTTGGAGTGTCCATATGTCCACCTTGGGTCCCCCTCCTTCCCCTCTCCCACCCTGGCTGCCTGGGTAGTGACAGCGGGAACAGGAAAAAAAACACAAATATTTTTATTTAAATATCTTATTTTGTAAATTTCATTTCCTGTACAATACAAAAGATAAATTGACCCATTTAGATGGTAAGTTAACAACAACAGCACGCAGTTTCTTGATTAATTCCATAATTTATGATATTTTCCTCTTTTTATTTTAGAATAATATCCAAATTTGCAAACCTGAAGCTAGGAAGGATTACGTCATAGCTGTATAGAAACAACTACTGGACAATGAGAACCTAGAGATAAGTGAACCAAGGAAGAACAACTTAATAAACTGTGATGAAAAAAAGTAAAAACAAATAATATTAACAAATGAATTAAATAAACTCTAGTTAAAGAGACGGCAAAGAGTGCAATACTTGAGTGATAATTACTCCAATAGATTCATTGATATATATATAAAAACACGAACATATATACAATGACATTAAGAGACTTGTGGTGTGTGTCATGTGAAGAGTTGGCAGGAGAGGTGGCCTGAGGCTGACTGAGAACCTACCTCTCTCTACCTGCTGGGGTGGCAGAGGAAGCAGTCATGGAGCTGAAATTGTCGCTTGTGTGCTGCTTCAGTCTCTCCTAGTCCATCCTCACTCCCTCACAACAACCCTACAGGTCAGTTGTGTGTGTGTGTGTGTGTGTGTGTGTGTGTGTGTGTGTGTATATGTGTGTTCAATGTCGGTTTTCATTTCTCGTTTATATGTTTTAACTACATGACAGTCAGTCTTGGCTTATATACTCTTATATGTGGTTTAATCCCTGGAGGTTAACTTTTAATTTATTCCTCGTGTAACTGTTTTTTTTAACTTAATGAAGTAAATCTCGTTTGTGTTTTCTTTCTCCATCTGTTTTAAATTAAATAAAGCCAACCTCGTTTTTTTCTCATATGTAAATATTTAAACAGAAAAAAATCTCGGTTTATATCCAACGTATGTGTTTAATTCGGCTAAATTCCTTTCGTTTTTATTCCTCATGTATAATAAAATGTATAGATGAAGTCACCCTTTTACTTAACTCTCTAACAAAAATTCAAACCTTATTTTTATTATGTTAATTGATTACCATGATAACCAATAATGCCTTTTTCGTATAACTGCGTAATTCTTGTTGTAGTTAGTATCAGATTTTTATTTAGTTTTTTTGGACAAGTGAAAAAGAGTAGATCAATATTTTAGTTTCTCTTGAACAACAAAATATCTCACTATGAACGCTTGAGGTAATTAAGAGAATGTATTAATGAACACCAGTTAGGAAGGCAGGTAGGTAGAAAATCAGATAGGGAGCCAGGTAAGGAGGTAGGTATGGAGCCAGGTAGAGATGATTGGCTAGTACGGCTTACTGTACCTACCTTGAATGTTCCAGGTTATATGAAGAAACAAGACGGATTGTTCTCTAAATAACGTATGGGGTTCTCTCTACGTAGTATAGTTAATTCCTGGTTGCTTAGATGATGTTTTCTAGTGTTCCTGTGGGAGGAGTGTTGGAGAACGTCGTAATGATTTTATACCGTCATAAAAATGCAGTTAGTTTACTCATAGAAACATTTTATGAGTAACAAATTCATGATGTTTATAATATACAAAAAAATATATATATATTTCTCCGTGTATATGTATGATAGTCATCGTGAGAGTAAACGTTAGGGAAAGATTAAGCTTACTTTAGTTTGTCTCAAGTGGGTGACAGTCTTGCCTCACCTGAAATAAATAAATACAATTAATTTTTGCCACTTACAGTAACTAGTTTATTGTGCACCCCATACTCATCCTGTGAGGAGTAGCACAAAAGGATTACAGGGTGTATAACAGTCCCCAGTGGTCAGGATATTATGACATTGAATGTTGGAGAATATTTCAAAATACTCGTACATTCGCAACTGTGTGAGTACAGCAGTGTGAGGCAATATGTCTGGCCACACACTTTGTTATTCACATTTGCGTGAGAGGTATTCAAGCACAGTGTGTGTTTGGTTCTATACATGGGAAATGATAAAGCTACTGAGGTCGAAAAAGTGGATACATTTTTAATATGTAGGCTATATTGCCATTAGAGTTAAGGTGGTTTTAGTGATGATGGTAGTGGTAGTAGTGACATGATGACTGAATCTAACATCTAATATGCTATTGTCAGGAAACACACACACACACACACACACACACTAAAATATACCTTAAAAGAAATAATATACGAGGTCGCACAGGTGATACATATACTAATTGAACTAATCCAGGCGCCATCATTCATATCTGAGGGTTGGCGACCACAGCCCTCCTTCCATTCTTAAACGATTTCGTGTTTCTCTTGACCAATCCTCCCAGGTGTTGTATCTCTCAGGGACCACAACTTTTTATTCATTCCTCACTGAGTAAAAAGATACAATAATGCCTAACCTAACCTAACCTAACCTAACATTAACCTAACCTAACCTAACCTAACCTAACCTAACCTAACCTAACCTAACCTGTGTCGGGAAGGTGTGGAGGCATCTGTACTTTTAGACCTCAGGGGTTCAAAAGTTCAGGAGGAGGAAAATGTGGAATGTAGAAGAGTGGTGGTGAGAGTGAGGGAGAAAGGAGTAAGGATGAAGTTGTAGGAGGAATATTAGGGTGTGGGAGGAGTGTAAGGGTGAAGCAGTATAAGGGTGAGGATCTGTGTAAAACCTTAATATGTATACAGAATCAGGACAAAAATCCCTGGACACTTTTGGCACTACTTGGCACCATTTACCTGAGTGTCATGTAGGTAAAGGTGGCACTGTGATTTTTTTTGTCTCTTTTTAGTTCGAATATTCTTGGGGTTATAAAGTGATTCATCGTCGTTATATTCTGGCTACTTAAAAAAGAGGGATAATTAATGGATTACTTAGATAATTCAAGTTAGTATGTGAAAGTATCAAGGGAACAGGTGTGTTATAGCAGGTTAATGATGCTTGTCTCAGGTGTAATGCAGGTGTCTAGCAGGTGTATAATGCCTGTGTGTCATATCATCCACAACTGGACTTCAATTCTTGCGGTTGATATTTTTGTTGTTTTTCTTATTCTTATTATTCATGCTCATTTATTTTCTTCTAGTTCCATTTCTTCAATATTCTCTTCTACTTCATCTTCGTTTTCTTGTTATAATTTCCTCCTGTTCCTCTTCTTATTCTTATACTTTCTTTCTTATCTTCATTTTCTTTTCCGTTCTTAATCTTCTTCATCTTCTTTTTCCTCATTTTCGTTATCTTTCTTCCCTGTTCTTCTCCACTCGTTTCTACTTCTTTCTTTATCTGTTTCCTCTTAGTATTTCTTCACCATACTAGTAATATATCTAGGTGATGATGAGAATGACGATGATGATGGTGATGATGATGATGATGATGGTGATGATGGTGGTGATGAGGATGATGGTGATGATGATGATGATGATGATGATGATGATGATGATGATGATGATGCGTGGGATGAGGGTGAGGAAGGAGGAGGAGACTGAAGAAGGAAGATGAGGGAAGATGATGAAAAAGGTGCGTGGGAGCAGGAGAAGAGAGGAGGGTGTAGAGGATGAGGGTGTGGAGGATGAGGGTGTGGAGGATGAGGGGTGGGAGGGATGAGGGGTGTAGAGGATGAGGGGTGTGGAGGAGAAGGTGTGGAGGATGAGGGTGTAGAGGATGAGGGTGTGGAGGAGAAGGGGTGGAGGATGAGGGTGTGGGAGGAAGAGGGGTGTGGAGGATGAGGGGTGGGGAGGATGAGGGTGTGTGGAGGGAGAAGGGTGGGGAGGATGAGGGGGGGAGGAAGAGGGTGGGAGGATGAGGGGTGTGGGAGGATGAGGTGTGGAGGATGAGGGTGGAGGATGAGGGTGGAGGATGAGGGTGGGAGGATGAGGGGTGGAGGGATGAGGGTGAGGAGAAGGGTGTGGAGGATGAGGTGTGGAGGAAGAGGGTGGAGGATGAGGGAGGATGAGGGTGGAGGGATAAGGGTGTAGGGGAGGAAGAGGGTGTGGGGAGGATGAGGGTGGAGGATGAGGTGGGAGGATGAGGGGTGTGGGAGGAGAAGGGGTGTGGGAGGAGGGTGTGGGAGGGAAGAGGGGTGGGAGGGGATAAGGGTGTAGAGGAAGAGGGGTGTGGGAGGATGAGGGTGGGGAGAGAAGGGGTGGGGAGGATGAGGGTGTAGAGGGAAGAGGGTGGGGGGAGGATGAGGTGGGAGGATAAGGTGTAGAGGAAGAGGGGTGTGGGGAGGAAGAGGGGTGGGGTGGGAGGATGAGGGTGTGGAGGAGAGGGGTGGGAGGAGCGTGAGGGGTGTAGAGGAGGAGGGGTGGGAGGATGAGGGGTGGAGGATGAGGGTGTGGGAGGAGAAGGGTGGGAGGCGAGGGTGGAGGAGAAGGGTGGGAGGATGAGGGGTGGAGGATGAGGGGTGTGGAGGATGAGGTGTGGAGGATCAGGTGTGGGAGGAGTGGAGGGTGGAGGCGAGGGGTGAGGATGAGGGTGGAGGAGGAGGGGTGTGGAGAAGGGAGGTGTGGAGGATGAGGGTGGAGGATGAGGGTGTGGAGGATAAGGGTTTAGAGGAAGAGGGTGTGGAGGATGAGAGTGTGGAGGATGAGGGTGTGGAGGATGAGGGTGTGGAGGATGAGGGTGTGGAGGAGGAGACAAAGACACAGGTGAGTCTGATAGGAATTTCTTTTGTTTTACCTGAATGTTAATTAGGAAAACTCATTATTCTCCTCTTATGACTCTGGTGCCTAAGTGGGTCTCCTCATTTCTCCCGTGTGTAAAACGTATTCTCAGTCATGTTGTCTTGAAACTAAAATTAATGCCAGCGAGTTTCCACGGAACACCTAGCATAATGTAACCTAACCTAAATGAATCTAACCTAACTTAACCTAACTTAATATAACACTATTTCATCTAACCTAACCTAACCTAACCTAAATGAATCTAACCTAACTTAACCTAACTTAATATAACACTATTTCATCTAACCTATTCTAACCTAACCTAAATGAATCTAACCTAACTTAACCTAACTTAATATAACACTATTTCATCTAACCTAACCTAACTTAACCTAATCCTTCTCTGCCGGGAAGGTGAGGCTCAATTATTCTTGTTGGAAAGGAAAACTCAAGTCGGAGGATATTTTTTTTATACCACGTCTCCCAAGAAATTTTGACGTGGGTGGCAGTTTTTCTTCTATTCACCAGTCGACAACCTTGTTGATCTCATCTGAAATTCTGAAAATTCGCAGGGTCATTTTCTCCGCCTCTAACCCCCCTTATGTACGGTGTCGCCTCTGAGCTGAATAAAATCGTCAGTCGTTAGCCAAATAAAATATCAAAAGTGACATTCCCGTAGTGAAGGGGTTATCTGGAGATCATAGCTTGCTTACACTTTAAAGTAATTACTGTTATTACTGATACCTAAAGATAGAGTTAAATACGTAATAGACTGTGTGTAAACATTCCTTTGTCCATCTGTGTTCTGTAAATAACATACTTTGGGAAAACACTCCTTAAAAATGTTAACTAATTTAATGGACTCTCGTGGGGTGATTCTAAAAGGACAGTCAGAGATTGGTATGTAAATGAGCTAAAGAAATATGTTATGTGGTTTCTGTTAGGCCACAATTAAACACCACGATCATAAGTTGCGTACGGAAATGGAAACCCCAGCGAACTGGCAGTAGCCCCGTTTCAAATTGTTATGTAGCATTTGGGCTAGTTTAGAGTTAGGTCATGTTAGGTTAGGTTAGGTTAGTTTAGGTTAGGTCGCATTTAAAGTTGGTTAGGAAATGCCTTGGCAGTAGGACAGGTAAAAGCACTAGTATGTTTATTATACGAAGCCTAGATACTTGAGACCCCGTCAAAAGCTTTTTCTATTATATCACGTAGATGAGCCACATTGTCTTCATTATTCCACTAAGTTGTTACAAATGCAATAAGAAAATAGCTCAAGTTGTTTATACTTTAAATGAAGCAACGTTGCGCTAACTCGAAGTAAATGTTTTCACGAAGAGGGAAATGTTTGAAGCTTCTGTGTTTCTTATACTGAAGAAAGTTTAAGTAATAGTGCGAGACAAACTTCCAGGGAAGGAAACATCACGTTCATATCAAACTTATATGGTGGAGTAACAAGGGCGTGGTGTGTCTTATGCTCAAGTTACCAGAAAACAAGAACAACTTTGTGTTCTAAAGAGAAAAGTTTCCACGTTAAAAACTATTTTGGTTAAGCACCGTACAGCTCTCCTACTCCACCTATGAACAGACCCATATTAGACTGTATAAGATGGTGAAAGTGTATCCCATAAGCATAACTGCCCGTCTGGGACACTGTACAGTGTATACAATGACTGGTACACAAGGGGGCAGTGGGGTGGAAACTGCACTCGATCGCCTTCATTTCCCCAACAATAAAGTTAGGTACACACATTTACAGCTAGATGGACTACGTGGAGTGCCCCAGAATCGAACCAGTTTCCCTTAGGGTAGAGGGTGAACTCTCTATCCACTCGGCCTTTTAAGTGGTAATTGTGTATAGTACAAATATAATGATCTTTATGACTGCAATATTTTTTCTTTGTTTTAAATAAAATGTCCATCAGTAACACAAGACAACTATTGAAACATAAGTAATAATATAAGAAATAATACCTGTACTACTACTTTAGTTATGGCCTCCGACCTCCCCTCATAACCATACTCTCTTCACACATTTTATTACCTAACTTAATACATAAGTATCTACCCTAGATGAGTTAGTTAAGCCACAAATTTATGCGGAATTGGTGACTGTTGCCTCACAGTCCATGTCTGGGACTGAAGTTGGTTTATAGGCAGAAGATCTTGTTCCCCTGAGACACAGCATAGCGTACCCGAGCAAGAAGGAGAGGCGACAACTCAACCAGGACACGATGTAACTTTTAGGTTGATGTTTCTGTTCTGATATCAACTTATTCAGTCTGATGTAGAAGCACTTTGCACTAGGTTCATTCTGCCGGATGTTGTGAACTCCAGAGAAGTGAAGCTGCCATGTTCGACGTTCTGGATGTTAGCTTATGCTCTGTTCTTTTCGTTCTCGTTTCTCCTGTGTGTAGCCTCGGGGAACGGCTCACGGTGGTGACATGCGGCCAGGGTATTGAATATCCAGATATCAAAGGCTCGCTGTCCCTTCTTCCAGAATACTCGAGCACTGACATCCACACAGGCTTCGTTAGTTGTGTTGGCAGTCCAGTGAAGGAAACGTTCTTCATCCAGTGGGAGGAGGGTCGGTTCAACAGTGACGTCGCAGCATACCTCCTTCAACATGCTTGCTGTTGGTTCCCTTACTTTTTCGGGTCTCTTGCAAACAAAACCTCCCTTCTTGCACTCCATGACATGGTTGATGTCATAGGACGTTCCACAAACGCATTGGGTGGGCATGCCTTCCACTGGCCAACCATACCTTTGCGGGAACGGCTTCTGCGAATTCTTGTTTATTAAGGATGAAACCCTTTGCTCTTATCGGTAAAGTTGTTAGACAGTTGAGGCGACCACCCCCTGTGCTACCTCTACTTTTCTCTTGATAATCTCTGGCAGTTGTTGCATCATTATTTAAAGTTTTCGCATTGGGCGACTTGCCATTCTGTCGTACTGGAACGTCGAATTTTATGTAGTTCGTTGGCGTCTACTACTACTACAACTGCTAATGATAATGATGGTGATAACAACAAAAACAGCGACAAAAACGACAATAATAACTATAACAACAGTAACAGCAACAACATACAAATAATAAATTAATAATAATAATAATATAAGCAAAAGATAATAATACTTAATAGATAAATAAGTTGTACCACAGCACATCAGTAATTAAGCATTCTAATCAGTCAACAAACACGTAATTTCATCACAATAACAATAAACAAACTGTGCTAATTAATATTTTGCGTTCACGTACATTCAAATTACAGGAATAATAGTTGATGAAAAATTTCGTTTTTGTGTGTAGGCCTATGTGTATTCCTGTGTTGACATGTGTATATGGAAGAGTGTGATAAGGAATATGAGAAGGATAGGAATAACAAGAGACGAAGGATAGAAGTGATAATTGTTAAGAAGTATTAAAAACAAATACGTGTTAGATAAGACAGTGTTGAGAGAGAGAGAGAGAGAGAGAGAGAGAGAGAGAGAGAGAGAGAGAGAGAGAGAGAGAGAGAGAGAGAGAGAGATTACTAATTAAATCAAATATCAATATTAATCAACACTTCAAAATACTCGCATATAACTGAGAACTTTGCCTCTTACAAGTAAAAAAACAAACACAACAAGAACAAACCAAATAAAATAAATAACGATTAAATAATAACTCAACAATAACAAGAAAACATCAAATACAAGCAACAAATTACAACAAAAATAGCGAAAAATTTTACCACAAGAGATGCAAACAAATTCTCCTTTCACCCTTTCATATAAACCCGATCAACAAAGCAACAGACTAGCCATTTACAGAAAGATCACTTAAAGCATCACCAATACTCGCAAGCTAGATGGATGGTCATATTGTATCTCTCCTGGGTTCGTATGTTCAGGCAATCTCAATCCAAAGTGAGATAAATGACTTAATGGATAAGATAGTAAGTGTTGTGAACGGCTGTGTACTGTACGTAACCCCAGCGGCATTTTGATTCTCTCATCCAATACGTTCAATGAGCCTCGTCTGTTTAACCCAAAGTCTAGGTGAATCTTATGGAGGAATTGTGAGCAGGTCTTCCTTGCCTTGGTCATACTGATGGAGGAGATGTTGAGATGAAGTGAGGGATGGAGAGAAAGAGATGAATAGGAAGGGAGGAAGGGGAGGATAAATGAGGAAGTAGGAAAGATGTGAAGAGAGAAGGGGGTGTATAGATAAATAAAGAGACAATTGAATAATAAGTGGATGGAGTAAGAATAAGGGAGAGAAAGAGACAAAGAAACACAGAGAGAGAGAGAGAGATACAAGTATTTAGAAATGTGAGGGGAAAAAGAAAATCAACAATAACAATCAGACAAACAAACAAACAAAAGTACTGAGACAAAGACACAAACGGACAAAAAGAAAGACATAAGGAAAACAAGAAAACCAAGAGACACACATCACGCAGACAAATAACAGTGAACAGAAATTGCCAAGAAGAAGGAACTTTGATAAAAGCACAGGAAGGAAGAGCAGCCAACGTGATGCCTCCCAGACAAATATCTTTAATATGAGGAGTGATTCTGTCTTTTGAAGTTCTTCTCAACAAAGTATCAAGCGGGCAGCGTGTGTGTGAGAGAGAGAGGGGGAATGGTTAGCCAGTGCAGTTGGCGAGTTGTCCGGTCTTCTCAGACTATTCCTTGACACTGGTTCATGCAATTCGTTAATTTAGGGTGTGGTTGCTGTATTGGCGACAGCTTCTACACCTTAAACAAATTCACGCCAAGGTGACCCTTGGGCCGGCCATCCTCGTTACACGAGGGGCAATCATTAAGTGTGTGTACTTATTTAGTTCACCATAATCATCATAAAACAGGAAAAAATGAGAGTAAAGAAGATCAAAACTCATAATGATAATCTCTTACGACAACACAACTTACTCAGTGTTTCTATAATAATTGTGAAATCAAACTGGCTTAACAAGATATATTTCCACGGTTTAAAATGGCGAGCGATAAGCAGCTCTGCACTTGACTCATCGGTAAAAGAGTAAATGTATTTTCAACTCGCCGATAATTCCTTCAGTGGAGGCATTACGGTAAATTGTCTTAGTAAAGGTTAGGTTAAGTTAAGTTCGATTAGGTTAGATTGGCCGGAAATGTGATGCTACACACACACACCACACACACACACACACCACAAAACACACACACCCACACAGACACACCACACACACACACACACACACACCACACACACACACACACACCACACACCACACACACCACACACACACACCACACACACACACCACCCCACACACACACCACACACACACACACCACACACACACACACACACACACACACACACACACACACCACACACACACACACACACACCACGCACACACACAGACACACACACACACCACACACACACACACACACACCACACACACACACACACACACACACACACACACACACACACACACACACACCACCACACACACACACACACACACACACACACACCACGCACACACCACGCACACACACAGACACACACACACATACACAGAACAGCACAGAAACTCACCAGAGCATCAGTTCTAGCACAGGTTTCTCATCCATACTATAACTGTGACTTGTGGTGACATGTTGTGCACCAGCGTGATGACCTGTTACCAATTCTGGTCCGTGTCAGTCGTCCTCAACACATCCGCATTGACATAGGTAATGAGGTGTTAAGATAAGCTTACCTGTCCCGGATGCTGCTGCTGCTGCTGATGATGATGATGATGATGATGATGATGATGATGACAAAATATTCATGTTAACACCAATAAAAAACCAATATTTAATTAATACTTCAGTTGACACTACCTTAATCTGATTCCTCTATTCTGTATAATTATTTTTCGTTTCATGATTATTATTTAGTCTTACTCGCTTCAAAAAGTGTCTTTACGATTTGTTGTGAGACAATATGACACAATGGACGAAGGATTTTGATAACCTTACCGAGACAACAGGAGTCGCAGTGTTCATTTTGAAAAATTCATTAGACCCCTTCAATGCTTTTTGGAGTTTAGTTATCTCATTGTTTCATTTAATTAATATCAAAGTATTATATGTAGAATTTAGAAGAAAAATATGGAATTTAACAATAGACTGAAATTATATAGATACAAATTTCATTAATGTCAGTCATATATTTTAAGAATTATTAAATTTTATCGCTGAAATTATATAGATACAAATTTCATTAATGTCAGTCATATATTTTAAGAATTATTAAATTTTATCGCTTAGTAGTTTTTTTCGGTGGGGATGGGGGGAAGGTGGAGATATAGGGGGTGGAGGGGGGAGGGAGATATAAGGGGTAGGGGGGAGAAAGTGGAGATATAGGGGTGGGGGGAGAAAGTGAGATATAGGGGGTGGGGGGGGAGAAAGTGAGATAGGGGTGGGGGGGGTAAATGGAGATATAGGGGATGGGGGGAGAAAGTGGAGATATAGGGGGGGGGGGGAGAAAGTGGAGATATAGGGGGTGGAGGGGAGAAAGTGAGATATAGGGGGTGGGGGGAGAAAGTGAGATATAGGGGGTGGGGGGGAAAGTGAGAATAGGGGGTGGAGATAAAGGGGGTGGAGGGAGAAAGTGGAGAATAGGGGGTGGAGAAAGTGGAGATAAAGGGGGGTGGGGGAGAAAGGGAGGATATAGGGTGGGGTGGGGGGGGAGAAGTATTAAGTCTTTTTTGCATTAACAATTCGCATCAGGTAGTACAAAACATCGTGGGTAATGGGTCATTTGAGATACTTAATGAGCAACACGTCTCTCTGGTTTAGTGAATTAGCAAGACCTAAAAACTTTCTTATTTGCATCAAAGAGAAGGAGGGGGGGGGGAGAAGAGGAGGGGGAGATACGGAAAGAAGGAAGGAGGGAGATAAGGAATTTTGAAGGACGAATGACAGAGAGATTAGTTTGGTAATATGTAAATAATGAAAAGGTTAGGAGGAGACTTGGGAATTTTACACAAAAGCACACACACTTAACCTAACCAAGCTTCTTATTCGACTTTTACTCCAGTCATCCATGATTTTCTCTGCCTATATATCTCTCTCTCTCTCTTAAGGCCGTATGTTAAAAATTAATTAGGGTCTTCTAATGTACTCCCCAGACCACGTTGATATGCTAAAAGGTTTCCAAGCCCCTAATTTTAGGAGATCCCCATAATTTTTGGGGATGTGCCAATACTATATTAAGGGTGCTGGGTCATGGCCTTTGCAAGCTTCACATTTCATAATTTTTATAAAAGTCCTGTACCAGAAAAAGCATAGAGGAATGTATTGGATATAAATGATAAATAAATAAACACGTTAGAAAAGAAAAACGAGAATACAATGGCACCAAATATTTTTTTAAAGCTCTGCCTATACTGTACCTCGGTGGAGCTCAAGTATATTACAACAACAACATCTCTGCAGATACCTCTCAGAGCTGAATACTCACCGATGTTCTTTCTTGTTTTAACAGAATAACATATTCATATGTACTGTATGTGTATACTATTAAATAATAAATGACAAGAAACTATATTAGAGACAGTTGGCGTCAGTACAAGGTCTCGTTATTATGCTCTGATCTGGACCAAATGACGGCTGTCCTTCGTTGTTTTATGTGAAGCGTTTAGGATCCTTTGATTAGTCTCATTTTAAGTTGCAGATAATTATAATTTGAAAGAATTATCACGGACAGCACTGTTCTGGTTATAAATACCAGAACACGTGAAATTCCGTTAAGCAGGAGGATTCTCACCCAAAGTTAGTTCTGTATTATCAAGATGTAGCATTGTATATCGACCACAGTTTATGATTTACATCACAATCATCAAGTAATGATACAGTGTCTTTTATGCTTATCATAATAACAAGAAATATGATTACAGATTTATTGGTAATATATCACTAAGGAGTGACGGGATTTGTATAAGAGGGTTCGTGCTGCAAAATTTCATTGGAATTTTCATCATTGGTATTCTTGAATTGACTAGAATGAGAAAACTTTGATGTCCTGTTGCATTTATTGTTCTCCGAGCAGTGAGGAAGGATGAAGCTGGGCTACCAACCACACCCTACTCCTGATGCGCTTTAAGCATGGCGATTAAAATTTTGGGGCGAACCTACAGTATACCGACGATGGTGTGTACAGTAAAGTGGTGGCCTCAGGTTTAGTTTTTAACATACGCCCGTCTATCTCTTAATATATCTCTTCTCTCTCCTAACTTAACCCATCTCCGAGGTCTCTTACTTATTTTCTCCTTTTCATCCGCCCCCTCCCTTCCCCTCTCTCCTACCCTCCTCCTACCCTCCTCCTCCTCCTCTCCTGTCCCCTCCTGTGCCCCCCCCCCGCCCCCCTCCGCAACACACCCATGACAGGAAAATCAGTTTAAAAATTCCACCATCTTTATGTCGCATCTTATTCCTTGTCATCCAGGTCACACTTCACTCCCCTAATGCCTCCTCAAGATGTCCATTTACTCCCGCTGTCAGACGTCTTTGTAAAATTCTTCGTCCTACTTACATTTCTTATTGAATTTCTCGTCACTTTTTTTTTTTACACTTACGAAATTTCTTCAAGAGGTGAGACTTTGTTTTATTTTTTATTTTTTATTTATTTTTTTAGTTTATCTCTTTTTGTTTTGTGATTTTTTTTTACATAGGACGTTTGTGGTTATATATTATAGTTAATTTTTTTTGTTTACCTATGTATGTATGTATGTATGTATGTATGTATGTATGTATGTATGTATGTATGTGTAAAAATTATTTGCTTATTACCCACAGCTGTTCCTCCACCATTAATCTTACCTCACACAAACTTTTTTTTTACCCGCATAATTTTCTCCGATATGACGACGAAGGAAATCCAGGAATTTTTGTCCATTTGCCTCCGTGTTTGTCGAGGGAATACTTGATACGTGGTACCTGCTGCTTGAGGGTAATCAGGTCAAGGGTTTGGTTGCAGAGATGGAGGTCATTAGCGTAGGAAGTTTAACAAGAGTGATGGTGCAGAGAAGCAGTTAGTGAAGGTGGAGCAAAGTTTAAGTTATAGTTTATGATATATGCTGCTGCTGTTACCTCCTATAATGTGGGTTTTTATAATTTGTTTGTGTTTGTTTGTTTGTATGTTTGTTAATTAGTGTAGGTGGAGCAAAGGTTTGTTGAGTAATTGAGTTAGGATGATGCTGCTGCCTCCTACAGTGTGACTTTTAATCATAGGTGCCTGCTTGTATCTTTGTTTGTGCACGGCTTCAGTTATTATTTTGATTTTAGAGAGATGGAATAGGTAATGGTTGTTTTCTGCACGTACGCTTAATTATGAACAAAGATGGACAATGGAGATTTAGCTGTGTTTATTCTAGTTACCTCTACGTCCTCAAAAACATACCGGGGCAACTCTGGTTAACCTCACATAGAACATTGTAAATATACCAAACGCTCCGGGCGAGAAATAGACCCTCAACAAAGTATAAGAAAATAGAGATAGACAGACAAACAGACACACAGATAGACAGACAAACAGATAGACAGACAGACAGATAGACAGACAGACAGAAAGACAGACAAACAGACAGACAGATAGACAGACAAACAGATAGACAGACAAACAGATAGACAGACAGACAGAAAGACAGACAAACAGACAGACAGACAGACAGATAGACAGACAGACAGAAAGACAGACAAACAGACAGACAGATAGACAGACAAACAGATAGACAGACAAACAGATAGACAGACAGACAGAAAGACAGACAAACAGACAGACAGAAAGACAGACAAACAGACAGACAGATGACAGACAAACAACAGACAAACAGAGACAGATAGACAGACAAACAGACAGACAGATAGACAGACAACAGATGAACAGACAGACAGACAGACAAACAGACAGACAGATAGACAGACAAACAGATAGACAGACAGACAGAAAGACAGACAGACAGAAAGACAGACAGAGAGACAGACATAATTCCTGGAGAAAAACAAACAACCATTAACGCCAGAAAGTTTACATATTAAATCTCAGTAGTGATTATAAACTCTCCCCCCAACGATGGCGACTATCCCAGAGTTTAACGCGGCCGTGATGAGCGAGACAGACGTTGATCACCCGTACAGCAGACGACACAAACCCCAGCAGACGACGCAAACCCCAGCAGACGACACAACCCCCAGCAGACGACACAAACCCCAGCAGACACAACCCCAGCAGACGACGCAACCCAGCAGACGACACAACCCCCAGCAGACAGCAAACCCCCAGCAGACGACGCAACCCCAGCAGACGACGCAAACCGCAGCAGACGACACAAACCCCAGCAGACAGAAGCAAACCCCAGCAGAACCCCAGCAGACGACGCAAACCCCAGCAGACGACACAACCCCCAGCAGACGACACAAACCCAGCAGACGACACAAACCCCAGCAGACGACTCAAACTCCAGCAGACGACACAACCCCAGCAGACGACACAACCCCCAGCAGACGACGCAACCCCCAACAGACGACACAAACCCCAGCAGACGACACAAACCCCAGCAGACGACGTAACCCCCAGCAGACGACGATCCTCTCTTACTATTACCACTATGTTGGGGTAATATGTATTAGGTTCGGTATATGTATATGTAGACTCGTATGTTTACCAAGTATATGTACCTCGCTACATATTTTTGTGTGTTTACCTAAATTTCGGTGTCCTTGCCTTAAAATACCGATTATGTTAAGTAAATATTATGAAATCGTCTAGGAAATAAGTGTAATTTTAAGTAGATATTAATGATAAGTAAATTTTCTTCATCTAAATTAAAGTTAATATTATACAGTATGTTTTAAGGAAAGTAAGTCATGCCTTGATTAATATATACAACAACCGTATTAGAAACTGAATTTGATTATTAGTGAATAAATTTCCTTCTATATAAACTTTACACGAGGGAAATAATTATGAACCTTGATATATTGTTTAATTAATATATTTTTCTTTTAGATTTACAAATTTATTTCAGTTTTTCTTTGTTAAACATTTTCTCATCTTCTCCCCTTCTGTTCCTTCATCTCATCTTTCCTCTCCTCTTTTGTTTCTTCATCCCATCTTTATTCTCTCCTTCATTATTTGGACTATCCTCAGTAATAAGCTTCAGTACTGGCACTTTGCTGGCTAGTCACCTCAGTTGACGAGGGAAGTGTAGCCTCTTGCGGTGGTTGTTGCTGGTGTGGGGGACATATTCGTCACAAAGGAGCCGCAACAGTTTCTCCAAGCAGCTACGGAGGCTTTTAGGAGGAACTCAAAGGATTAAGTCATTGTACTCAAAAATTTACAATATTTTACTTCATGTTTTAATCGGTTGTACTCAGTGATTACCATAATGTTCTTAAGCAGTCTTCATCAAACAGAGTGTGTGTGTGTGTGTGTGTGTGTGTGTTCGTTCATACAAGACAAAGGCGTGTATTTTGACATGTTGTTCTCTATGGGGAAGACACCAGATACCATTATCCAGACAAGTTTATATATTTTTTTTAGGATATATTCTTAATCAATGACGTGTGTAAATTGACCTGACTATATAATTCCCGGTTCCTTTCATCATTCCAGCCAGTACTTAAGTGTAATTAGATAAGTGGAATACTGAATTTGTATTATTATTTTCAACATAGGTGTAATTTAAAATGTAATTACTAAATCTTGTATTGATCTGTAATTAATTGTAGTTCATTTACATATATTGTTTTTCTTTTCTATTTTTTTATTTGAGTTCTCTAAAATAAGTAAAATTGGTTGTTAGTAAGAAAATATATTGCCCGAGTTTAAAACAATCCAGTCTGGAAACAATGGAATTCGCTCGTGTTTTTCCCCAGACCGGCCAATTAAAACTTCGATACTCGCGAGCCTTTGTTTTTAATGGTCAAATCTGTTTTATGAAAGATAAACAGCATGTTGTACACACGATACATTTTGCTTCTGTTTATAATGAAGTAATTTCGTTTTTAATTATTCCTTGCATTATCTATCGTCCCATCGAAACTGGGGAAATATACTAAAAAAGGCAAATATTTTTATAATATTCTTCTGTTTATGCTTACCCCATTTCGTCTGTCCTGCCATTAAACCTTCCATTATATAACAAATTAAAAATGCATTCTGAAATAACACAAATCAAAACGGGTAAAATTTAATTGAAAGTCGTTAAAATGAGTTCTTATTGGCTAAAAAAAAAAAGACAACACGAGTAATGAATGTTTGTGATGTTCAGTTATAATAGTACATTAAGTTTACGACATAAATGACGATACTAAGGCAGGTGAGTTAGTCAGGTGTTGGTGGGTGGGAGACAGAGAGGAATACCTGAAGATTAGACACCTCCCAACTCTTGCTTAGGGGGTCAATCCTGCCACCCTTCAGATAGTGAGTGAATGGGTAAGACAATCACGCTAAATTATTGATATTTATAACAATATTAAGGCTTCATTCACCACCATAATACCAAGGCTTCATTCACCACCATAACACATCAAGGCTTCATTCACCACCATAACACACCAAGGCTTCATTCACTAAGATAACACACTCAGGCTTCATTCACTAAGATAACACACTAAGCCAAGGCTTCATTCACTAAGATAACACACTAAGGCTTCATTCACTAAGATAACACACCAAGGCTTCATTCACTAAGATAACACACTAAGGCTTCATTCACGAAGATAACACACCAAGGCTTCATTTACCACCATAACACCAAAGCTTCATTCACCACACACTCTAGTATATATTAATATGAATGGCTTGAGGGTGGTGGGAGATAATTACGTATCTCTCATTGTTTACATTGTAGAAATAAATGTTGTTGATATACTCTGGTCAGATCTCGTGAGGACATTGCTACGGGAGATGTGATGTGACACTCGTATTAATAGGAGTTGT
This sequence comes from Homarus americanus, assembly GCF_018991925.1. Lineage (NCBI taxonomy): Eukaryota > Metazoa > Arthropoda > Malacostraca > Decapoda > Nephropidae > Homarus > Homarus americanus. The sequence continues at coordinate 5,198,152 of NW_024739542.1, read as the reverse complement.
CTGTGTATCTAGTTCTCTCTGTTTCTCTTTCTCTCTCTATTTTGTTTTTGTTTTCTCTTTTCTTGTGTGTTTTATGTTTAGCTGTTTGAATTTTTTGGCTTGTTAATAATTCTCTTTTTTTTTTCTCGAGTTCTCTCTCTCTCTCTCTCTCTCTCTCTCTCTCTCTCTCTCTCTCTCTCTCTCTCTCTCTCTCTCTCTCTCTCTCCATATATCTTATTTTCCCCTAAATCTTTCTCATTCTATCTCTCTTTCCTTTCCTCTCTCAATCTTTTTCTTTTTCTAACACTTTCTTGCTCTCTCATTATGTCGTTCTAACTCTCTTTCTCAACTCTCTTTCTTTCTTTCTTTCTTTCTTTCTTTCTTTCTTTCTTTCTTTCTTTCTTTCTTTCTTTCTTTCTTTCTTTCTAAAATGCCTTGACTACGAAGTATCATTAAAATATTAACTACTTGGATCACCTGAAGGTTAGGTTAGGTTAGGGTTAGAAAAAACAACTTGTGAAAAATATGATAAAATTTTGGTTTCATGTTATATAATTACATATGATCAAGGCAATAAATTAATTTAATGTTGGTCTGATAGGCGTAACAACCCCTTAAAGGCAGTGGGGATACAGCATACTGCATACTAATAGGTAATTAAATTAACTCCGCATTAGACTGCTTTCACCTTCCCTATTAATATCAGATATCTATTCATATAGCTGCGTCGACCTGAGGTGCGTTAGGAGTGAATCAATAACAACTTATGACTGGAGATGAGTGTTGTATCTACTAGCCCATAGCCCATACTGTATAAACAACTGAACAATTATATTAATTTTTCAGCTTAATGCCATAAATTCTCTACCTGACAGAAAGTAGTTAATCAGGCATAATTCCTGGTGTGATGGCCAGCCCGTCAGATAACACCTCTATAAATTGGTCATTATTCTTTTATGAAGATGAAATATGTAGGTATTGACAGTGAGTGGGGGAGTTTTACCTCAATTATTCCAAAACTAGAGTGAAAGAGTCTGGTTGGTTATGAGAGATGGTTTATTATTATTTGCAAGGTGTTGGTCGGTGGCCCACATCATATATACGAGAAGATACAGTTATAGGTTATATGTATCACTAACACGTATATGTAATGTAATTCTGTAATGTATTATTTTGTACTGGTGGGGTCAGTGTCACGGAAAAATGTAGGGGAGACGTTTTCCTTATCGTAGAGTTCAGGTAACAAACACTGGTCACGTCACCCAGGAGATTATAGTGTATCACAACATAGAATTTCACTCCCCCTCCCGGCTTTCAATGTGTTGTATACTTTATAAATGATGATTTAATGAATTACATTAATTTCCAACATCCATCTAAGTTATTGATTATACTTTGTCATAACCAGTCAGTCATTATCTTTAGTAATAATAAGTTAGGGATCACGGATACGGGCAGATAATTGCACTTACGTTTATTTGCCAAGGTTCCATACACTGATTTAGAATTTACTTGGACATATGAGTCACTCACATTCACACTACAATAAAATCAGTTTTGTAAAGAGGGAGTTTGTCAACCTGGGGACCCCATATTTAAATACACTACCATGAGGTGGCTGATCACAGCCTTAATTCCTCAGTTGATACACTCACTTTACTGGGGAATATAACCACTCACAGTAGGTTCACTAGCTCAGCCTGGATCGCTCATGTTGCAAACAGGAACCACAAGTGATCTTTTTTTCACGGTGAATAATAAAGCCTAGGGTTTGACACACATAGTCTCGTGTCACTGACAGCCCTTTTGACGTTGTCGCGGCAGGAGAGCTACGTATATCGCCCTGTTTCCTGATGGCTGGGGAGCAGGGGGGCCTTAACTAGCCCATAGTCTGGGGCCTACTGGCTTAAATGTTGTTGTGACGGGTGTGAGAATCTTGTTTGACATGTCGTCATGCCTCGCCTACGGGCTTATCATCACAAACAAATATTCGAGTCGGGAAGCCTGAGGGAGGTAGCCCATGATAATCGTCCCTAGTAAGAATTTTTTTATTTCGGAGAATTAAAATTTCAGCACCGTATACAATTCAGAGACAGCCAAGTTCAGATACACAATTCGACATTTACACTGTGGTGTGTGTGACAGTAACACTGCAACGGGATGTAGTCGCCAATCGCCACTGAGGGAAAACCTCAACCTTTATTTTAGATTTTCAGGCTGGGGGAGAACTCCGAGGCGAGGGTGACAATCCCGAGCACGAGTTCATGCTGAAAGCGTAAACACGCTACATTTACGTTACAGCAACGTGTTGTGTTGTGTTGGGTATGTAGACATTGTTTAGGTGGTACTGGTATTGTGTCATGTTCTCAAGTGTAGAAAGGTGTAAAAATGTTTACATAACATTTGAAGAGCCGTCAGACACGTGGAGGTTTGAGTTGACCGGGACATAGGGACACTCCCACACATAGGTCAAGTCCTTGACACGCTCTGTACTGTCGTCTGGTCTTCCCCGGTCGGTGAAGAGAAGTATTTCTTCAGTATGTCGATGTGGAACCGGGTCTCTTTGTCGCTGAGAACCACCAAGGTGAGGAGGTACTCTGCCCATCACTCGCCCTTGGGTTTATTTGGCCCCCACAATATCTACCGCCACCCTCTCAAGGGTTCGGGGATCACTGAGGGAGGCCACAGTGGTGCAGGTGGAACTCTCCCTCCGTCGTTGGTTTTCTGCATAACATCACAAGTTCTCTTTTGTTTCTTTATTTTTCACCTTTATTACCTTAGACCCCAAATCATTTAGGATCCTCTCAATTGGCGCTAAAAAGCATTTCGTAGTACAATATATGCATATACATAAAACATTGACATCAAATTCAATTATCCACTGTCTGTGTCCCTGTTCTCATTAATTGCTAAAGGTATTGACTGATTGCTTATGACAAAGTATAACCAATAACTTAGATGGATGTTGGAAATTAATGGAATTCATTAAATCATCATTTATCAACTATACAACACATTGAAAGCCGGGAGGTGGAGTGAAATTCTACGAAGTGATACACTATAATCTCCTGGGTGAAGTGACCAGTGTTTGTTACCTGGACTCTACGGTAAGAAAAACGGCTCCCCCTACATTTTCCCGTGACAGTCGGTAAACAGTCTAATGTTTAAATTACGTCGAGAATGGGGAGGAAATATTGGCTCCTTAACACCTAAGCGACGTAAGCTTTTCCTTGAGGCGGATAAGTCGGTGGCGAGACGAGAGCTTTAGTACCTGTGTAAGAAAGGTAACGCTGGACCTGAAGACACAATGTGAAGCAACAAGAACCATTGGTCCCAGGGAAAAAGGGTATCACAGTCTATTGGTACCTAAGACACTAAGACACTGTGAAACGAAAAGAAGAAAACATGATAATGGAAACTGAGAGGTCAAACGTTCGTTTCATATTGAGTATCATGCCAAGACATACTGTAGGCCCAGTAGAGAGAGATACAGAGACAGAGAAAGACAGAGAAAGAGACAGATAAAAAACGGAGACAGAGAGAAAGTTTTATACCATCAGTAAGGAACGACTCAAGAGGTACCAAGAGCGGTGGTAGTGTGAGAGGGTAATACTTAAGCACCCGAGAAACATATGTGGCCATTGTGTATCGGGTCTTGGCCAGTGTGTTCCTCGAGACAGCTGCCCTTGTAACGGAAAGAATTCTGCTGGTTATACACGACACCAATATCCTGGGCAATACTCTCTCAGCCGCTGTTATATTGACGTAGATGGAAGACTTGAATGTCGCTAAAGAATAATGATGTTGAAATAATTATTATTGGCGATGTTAAGTGATTGGTGATAAAATTACTACTAATAGTTTACACACACACACACACACACACATTCTCTCTCTCTCTCTCTCTCTCTCTCTCTCTTTCTCTCTCTCTTTCTCGCTTTCGTTCCTCCTGACGATAATGAAGTATAAGCGACCATTAATCTTGGGCTGAGAGTAAATGTCACATAAGAGGAGCTATTTTTCCTTCTCTTGTCAGTGTATAAATGACCATTAAGGTCTCATGCATCATTTGTGTCTAATGAGTGGTGGAGGAGGTCTACTGCTAATGAGTTTCCCTAATTATCTTCAAGTTGGAGAGAGGGGATTGTAGTCTATCTCGTGTGCGTATGTGTGTGTTCAACCACTTACACAACCACCCGAACAACCGCCCAACCACTCACAGGAGGAAGAAAGTGAAAAGGAGAAGGGAGGAAGAAAAGGTAGGAGAGAAGGAGGAGGAAGAGGAAGAATGGGAAGAGAAAGAAGAGGAAAGGGAGGAGGAAGAGGAGGAAGGAGAAAAGAAGTAAAAAGAAGTGGGAGTGAAGGAGGAGGAGTAGGAAGAGGAGGAGGAAGGGGAAGACTGGGAAGAGAAAGAAAAGAAGGAGAAAGAGGGTAGAGTGGAGGAGGAGGAGGAGAAGGAGAAGGAAAAAAGAAGCGGGGGAAGAGAAAGAAGAGAAAAAGGAGGAAGAAGGGCAAGAGAGAGATGAAAAATGGGAGGAGAAGGGAGAAGTAGGCGTGAAGGGAAAGGAAGGGGAGGAAGAGGAAGAGAGAGAGGAGGAATGGGAGAAAGAGGAAGAGAGAGAAAAGGAATGGGAAGAGGAGGAGGAAAAGACAGTAATTCACTTGTGTTTCTCTCGCTACAGGTAATTTAATAATTGTCAAGAGCTCCACTGGGAAAAATCTCAGGTAAGACCTTTAATTAGTAATTACTTAGGGTTACGCGGTGTGTGGAGGGTGCGAGGGTGTGTAGAGAGAGGGAAGGATTGAGGGTGAATGTGTGCGTGGTATGTGGATGGAGAGAAGGCGATGGTGTGTGGATGCGTGGGTGTATGGAGGGAGGATGTGTGGATGGGTACCATGGATAGAGGTGAGTCTCACATTCTTAGTGGTTTTATTGTGTCAACGATTATTTAGCAATGAGTTTCATTAAATTTCATTTGTTCATATAAGCTTATCTTGTTTAACATAGTAATTTCATCTAGAAGAATAATATTAACGACTTGTTCATTGAGACAACGCTTCCCTCTCGTGGTTAGACTATGGGAGTCGTGTTACACTCTCATAACGGTATATTTGGAGTACGTGTTTCACGCCTTGGCTGGTCACACATGGACCCTTACAATTTACGGCACTTCTCTGTTTAAATCTTTGTTAACATTATATGAACAATTCTCAACAATTTAAGTGAATCTCATTATGATAGTTAAATTTTAACCTAATATATATATATATATATATATATATATATATATATATATATATATATATATAT
>NW_024739542.1:5182862-5187862 GCF_018991925.1 Homarus americanus | reverse complement strand
CTTCTGTTCGGAGATCACCTCTGCGAGTCTGTCGTAGAAACATCTTGCACTTGGTCCCATCCCCCGAGAGGTTGTGAACACTAGAGGAGTGAAGCTGCCTTGATCAGCGTTCTGAATTCTCTCCCCGTATGCCCTTATCTTGTCGTTCTCGTTCCTATTGTGTGCCGCACCGAGAGCTAAGTTACGGTAACATGTGGCCATGGGATCAAAATCCTGATGTCGAAGAAGGCTCACTGTCCCTGCTTCCAGAATCCTCGAGCACTGACGTCCACACGGGCTTCGTTGGATGTGTTTGAAGTCCTATGTTGGAAAGTCTCACCGTCCAATGGAAGAAGGGTCGGTTCTATCATGACTTCATGGCATATTTCCTTCAACATATTTTATGTGAGATCCCTTACTTCGTCATGTCTCATGCAGATGAAGCCACCTTTCTTGCACACCATGGCGTGATCGAAGTCATAGGTCATTGGGAGGGCAAACCTTCTACTGGCCAACCATACCTTAGAGCAGTGGCATCTGTAAATTCTTGTTTATTGAGACTGAAACCATTTGCCCTTATCGGTAACGTAGTTAACCAGTTCGAGGCGCCCACCTCCTGCCCTGTAGCTACTTTTTTTTCAAATTTTCTGGTACCTGCAGCAACAGTTGCTGCAGCTTATCATTTTGGCAGTGCTGTCGTTCTGTCGTAATGGACCTACGAATCTTGTTCACTTCACTGGTATCCACCTCCCCTGTTGCGTTCTGGGCTATTATGTGGTCCGTGAGGGCTGCCGTGAGCTTAACTGAATTTTGATGTTCGGTGGAAGCAATCTCCTCTGGATTGGTTAGTCCCATCCCTCCCAGTCTTGATGGAAGTGCAAGAAGTGCTCTTTCTGCTGGGGTTAAGTGAGTGTGTTTCACTAATTTGGGAATGAACTTGACACTGATAGCTTCTTCCAGAGGGTGGAGGAGGAGTCCGATATCAGGGATAGTGCGCATCAGGTAGTTCCAACGATGCTTGACTCCATGGGTGAATGCAGCAAATACCGCATGTGGCTCTGTGTTAGCAATCTCAGACAGAGCTTGGATTTCACTAACCCACTCATTCACCTTTTCCCGCTACATACTTGGTCTTGAAGTCCATAGTGCCAATTACAGCACCTAGATGTCTTTGGCCGTCCTTAGTTATTTTGACCTCACTTCCGCCAAAAACCTTCTTTGCCCGTTCATAATGTTCTGGCTTCACAATGAGGAAGGACTTGCTGGCGTTTGAGTGGTACCCTATTTGTGGACCTCACGATGTTACCAAGTCCCACCACTTTCTGATGCCCTCCACTTTTCCTGCTCCTGTAAGGTCATCAGCATACGCCACTTGTTTGACCTCAGTTGTTTCAAATTTTATTTCTTGTTGGAGCACTGATAGGCCTATTGCATACATTGCCATTGCAACAGGGTCCCCCTGTTTTGTTCCCTCCGTTGACTGTAAGATGGTATCACCTCTTAGAGCCTTGTTGTTTACTATATAGAGGTCTGATGGATTCCTATACGAGTTTTCAACATACATACTACTACTACTAGTACTACTCTAACTACTCTTCTTCTTCGTCTTCTGGAACACTACTGCGACGTTTTTCTTATTTGGGAAGGAGAATTGGTACTTGATTGTTACTTATAAGAGGTGTTCCTTAGCGAGGTACACTCGGAAACCATATTCTCTAGCCCACCTGGGTCGGTGCTGGAGGTTAGTACAGTGCCCTTTCTGGACGGGGGCCCACTCTAACTATCACGAGGCAAAACACGCACGAACACACACAGTCATAGTACAGCTGTATAGATGACATTATGTATAAATATTGTATATGGCATTTTATACTCTGCATTATCTTCATTATATATGAACACGAAGAAAAATTGCCATAGGTTGTAGTTACGAAAGTATGAATGGAAATAAACACTTCCAAACTACCCAGTGATTCCACAGACAACGTTTACAGAGCTAGGTGTCAGACCATTGATGTTTCCAATTAATATCTCTAACATGAATCTATGGCGAAAAATCGTGTTTAATTTAACCACATATTTCAAAAATCTTAAATTACATGTGGATCAGTCACTCCTCATTTGACACACTTATAGTAATACTTGACTATCCCACCTGGGCACATGGAAGCTCCACAGTAACTCTAACGAGGCAACATAAGCACCAACACACAAGTGTTGATATGAACCCTTCCAGGCTCTACTATCATTATCATGTTGTCTATCGTGCTCTCTGTATCTTGGTAACTAATAGCCATAACATGACAGTGTTATTGGTATAATATTGTAACTTTTACCTACAAGTTATTAAGTTGTAAATCATGGACAGGAAGGATACATAAATTCGTAAGTATCAGTTTATGGTTCGCTTCAAAGCCACCCTAAGTCAGACAACACGTCACACAAAGACCAGGTGTGTGTGTGTGTGTGTGTGTTCTGTAACATTAAGCTTCATCCTTAGTGGTAAGAATATTCCATAAAGAGGTTTCTCCCATTCGTCATTGTGGAGAATGTCCCAGTATATTACTTGTTTCACCAAAACCAAGGTTCATCCTTATTTCCTTCTTCCGTTTAACTATATCCATATGGCTATGCTTGCTTTTTCTTTTTCCTTATTTACCAAAATACTACTGTGGATCACACGTTATTTTACACATGAAGCATGCACTAAGAGCATCATGATTGTTTTGTAGGCATGACTATTATTAATCGAACCCCAAAAAATGTGGTTTTACGCCACCACATAAATATGCTTACAAAAATCGGCGCATTAATATGCATAACTCCTTTAAATCTGTCCAGATATTAAATATATGTTATATACTACAATAATCACATAGATATGTTTACAATACAGCATAATAAATGTAAAATATTTTTTGGGTTTCAATTAACCAACAGTCATGCAAAACAATCTTGATGCTCAAGTGCATGTATGCAATAAAGACATGAAAAAGCAAGCATTTTAAATATATGGATATAGTTACACGGAAGAAGGGAAATAAGGATGAACTCTTGGTTTTGATGGAAAATGTGCTCTGGGGACGATGCTTGTAATGACGAATGGGAGAAACCCCTTATGAAACATCTTACTACTAAGGATGCAAGCTTTAATGTTACAGAACACACACACACACACACACACACACACACACACACACACACACACACACACACACACACAGTGTAACTTTGAGACACGTTATGCTCCGACTTGGGGTGGCTCTGAGCGAAACCCCATACACTTGATATTACAATTTATGTATCCTTCCTGTCCATGATTTACAAACAATAACTGGGAAAAGTTAAAAATATCAAGTGCCAACACTGCCATTGACACGTGACTAGTTAATAAGATATAGAGCACTATGAACATAATATGATAATGATAGTGAAGCCCGGGAAGGGTTCGGTATCATAACTGTGTTCGCGCGTATGTTGCCCCATGAGAGTTAATACCTATGTGCCCAGGTGGGATGGTCAAAGTATTACACTCTAAATAGAGAGTTTAACGATCCACATGTAATTTATGGTTTTTGGAAATATGTAGTTAAATTAAACACGATTTTTTCATATAGTTTTTAAATGATGGGTGTGGTAAAAGCGCATCGTGGTTCATACACATCACGAAGCGCTGTAAACGTTGTGTGGATTCCACTCAGTGCTCAAGAAGTGTTTATTTCCATTCATACTCGTATCTACAACCTATGGTAATTTTCGTGTTCATATATAATGAAGATAATGCGAGTATAAAATGCCATATACAATATTTATACATAATGTCATCTATACAAGTCGTATATGACTGTGTGTGTGTTCGTATGCGGTTGCCTCGTGATAGTTAGAGTGGGCCCCAGTCCAGAAAGGACACTGTACTAAACTCCAGCACCGACCCAGGTGGGCTAGAGATTATGGTTTCCGAGTGTACATGTTACTTGATGTTACTTAAGAGACGTGTTCCTTGGTGGGTCGAGTACAGTAAGTAGGCGTGAGTACTGTACTTATCATCCTTCCACATAATTATTACGAAAGGTTAGGTGCTGAGAGTCACTATAATAAGACATACACACATATACATAGGCTCACATACATATAGACACATACATACACACAAACAAGCAAACATAATGCACAATAACATACATACATACAAATACTCATATACACACAGAGGTATACTGTATATTAGCCAGTGTACAGACATAGTTTTGGTGAATGTTGTTTCAAGCAATAACTTTAAGGTCAGTAAATAGGAAGGAGTAGGTAAGCAAACAAACTATTAGTACATTTGTTACTCCCAACCTAACCTAACCTAACCTAACCTAACCTAACCTAACCTAATCTAATTAAAGTATTGTCACTATATATATGAAAATCCAAAGTTAAATTGAACCGTTGTTACGACATAGTCAATATTTTCCATAGATTTATAGTAATAATACACACACAATAACAGAGGAAAAGTTGTTTGTGTTTCATGTAAAAATTTGATGAGTAAAGTGTAATTAGTGTGTAATGTTATTAATGTGTCCAATGTTCATCATTAAGTAAAAAAATGTGTAAAAAAAAAAAAATATATATATATATATATATATATATATATATATATATATATATATATATATATATATATATATATATATATATATATATATATATATATATATATATATATATATATATATATATATATATATATATATATATATATATATATATATGCACACACAATTTGCGTGTTGTGAGTTGTTTATATGGTATGGTTATATAGTGCTAACTTAATTATTTATTATATATGGATACATATATACATATTAATATACATATATACATTATACATAATTACATTAGTTTCCAGAAAGTGTACGTACAAACATTGACCTAATTTTTTTTTGTGGAAAAATAATTGGTGAGTTGGTTTAATTTTCCAACTGAATAAACGAGCTAGGCTTATTTTAGCAGGTCGTATACCATAATAACGT
>NW_024739542.1:5168271-5182762 GCF_018991925.1 Homarus americanus | reverse complement strand
TGGTGTAGTGGGTGTGGAGTAGTGGTACAGTGGTTGTGGAGTAGTGGTGGTGATGGTGCAGTGGGTGTGGAGTAGTGGTGGTGATGGTGCAGTGGGTGTGGAGTAGTGGGTGTGGGTGTGGTGCAGTGGGTGTGGAGTAGTGGTGGTGATGGTGCAGTGGGTGTGGAGTAGTGGGTGGTGGTGATGGTGCAGTGGGTGTGGAGTAGTGGTGATGGTTATGAAGGCTTCACCTCTCGACAACATTCTCTCAGCCATCGTCACAGGCCACAGGAGGTGTTGGTGGAGTGGTCTGCTCTGCTAGTCACATTACACTGTTTGTATTCCCACATATATATTTTACATCAATATTTTATTTTTGTCATAATTATATTCCTGAGCTATTTACCCTCAAGAAAAGCAATAAATCAGCATTTATAGTTAATTAATGTCGGAATAAACGATAAAACATTCTGCGTAGCTAATTATCGCATTTACAAACAGTTTACACTTTCCACACCTCGTCGTATACACTAAACAGTTTACACTACACATACCCGGTAGACTTAACAGTTTACAGTAAGGTCAGTCTCCCGTACTTTATATTCCGGTTGCCTTTTGACTCTCCACTGTGTCCTCCTGGGCCGCAACACCATAGACCAGACACTAAAGTTTCCTATGAATAGAATTACACTGTGAGACGGACTGTGAGGGATCTTGTGTATTGGCGTGGATGGATCACCTGAAGATTAGACACCCCTGTCTATCTCGTCTGATGATTAACAAACCCTAACGTTAACTTAGTCAAACTTGTCCTAACGCTAACCTAACTTAGCCAAACTTGTCCTAACGCTAACCTAACTTAGCCAAACTTGTCCCTAACGCTAACTAACTTAATGGAAAAGCAATATAATGCTAACTTCTTAGCCAAACTTGTCCTAACGCTAACCTAACCAGCCAAACTTGTCTCAATGCTAACCTAACCAGCAAATTGTCCTAACGCTAACCTAACCAGCTGGAAAGCTTGTCCTAACGCTAACCTAACAGCCAAGCTTACATCCCTAACGCTAACCTAACCCGTAAACTTGTCCTAACGCTAACCTAACTTAGCCAAACTTGTCCTAACGCTAACCTAACTTAGCCAAACTTGTCCTAACGCTAACCTAACTTAGCCAAACTTGTCCTAACGCTAACCTAACTTACCCTCAGCTAACGCGAATTTATCCTAATCCAAACTTATCTAACGCTCCCTTAATATAGCTGAGCCGGAACTAACTTAACGCTGACTTAACCTAACCTAACCTAACCTGAAATGCAACTTATACCCCAAGGTAACCAGGGAGCCCTAATTCATTTACTGTAATAGGATGTAAAGATTAAGCTGATGTGAGATAGGACACATAAAGATACATTCAACCTGATATGTATTACGTTGAAACATAATACAATAGATAATACAACAAAAAATAAATTCCTAGTTTGTGTTCCTGTTTGTAATGGCGTCTTGTGTTGATAACTTTGTGAGTTTCTTTAATGTGGTTTAATTTCTTGAAGGTTAAGTATTACGTTTTACAAAGAATATTGCCAGTGAGGGAGTTTCCGAAAGTTTATTATGTTTGACTTGAATTTGTTTTGTTTTCTGCTGAGTGTGTGTGTGTGTGTGTGTGTGTGTGTGTGTGTGTGTGTGTGTGTGTGTGTGTGTGTGTGTGTTTGTGTGTGTGCGTGTGCAAAAAAAATCAATTCTAGTTCGGCAAATAGTTTCCAAAGTTTAGAAGTTGAAGAATTCCTTTACGACAACACATCACTTTAAACTCCCGCACAGATCGCAAGAGCAGTGAAACTTATGCCTATATATGACAAATGCTGTGAGGCTGACACGACGCTGTGTAGGTTAGGTTAGGCTAGGCAGAGACACAAGGATGTTATTTCTTAATATATATGCGTGTGTGTGTGTGTGTGTGTGTGTGTGTGTGTGTGTGTGTGTCCTTCTAGGAGTACAAAACCGAAGGAATCTTGTGATTAAAACAGTTTCTTTGAAGTTGTAAGAATTTCCTCCGCGAACATGACGCTACAGTTTCTTGTATAAATTGAAGTTTTTTTGTTACCCTGTATAAATATCCCAGTTCCTTTCATCCTGTATATACATTACATTTCTTTAACCCCTGAATATCTACTAAAATATTCTTATATATCAACTTATCGACCGAACTATAAATAAATGCACCAAAAAATAAGAAATTATCACATATATTTTAAAGATGATACAACACATTTTCATTGTTTCCTTTCCAATCATTAATTTTCATTCAACTGCATAAAATAGAAAATCGGTTCCAAAAGCTTCTAGATACATTAGGGGCAGCGCGGTTACAGCATACTGAGTACTATGCTTTAACTAACTGAATCAATTTACAACAACGATAATTTACCTTCTAATTCTACGTAAAAAAAAAAAGTTCTGAAATGAGTTTAAATTAGTTGCAATGAGTTTTAGTATATTCTACAAAATCGAATTCCTTATGTACTGGATAATCTTACAACTCATTTATGACAACACTGCTTAATGTTCAATCGTGAGACAAATGTAAACGGTAAAAAGCAAAGGTCAATGTAGGAGTGGGGGGGGGGGAGGGGAAATAGCTTTAACCCGAGCCATCAACATCGTTCAGACGGGTTAAAATTGCTTCGAGGACAACCTGCCACGCTACATCACAGACTCACTGATGGATGAGCCAGGGAGCTAGAATGTGGTGTGTGCTTGAGAGACAGACGGACCTTCCCTTTACCCATAAAAGCAAATTTGTCCGACCCTTTGTGATGTACGTAGCAATTCTCCCCTGTGTCAAAATTGCAGTAGAGGTGATTCTTGTGGGGGGTTTTTTTAGCGTATCACTTCCTTATGAAACAGGTTACAGAACAGCTCTAGAAAACAGCAGTGACACAGCAACTTTATGGGACAGCAGAGAGATACAGCAGCTTTATGGAACAGCAGAGACACAGCAGCTTTATGAAACAGCAGACTCACAACAGCTTTATGGAACAGCAGAGACACATCAGCTTTATGAAACAGCAGAGACACAGCAGCTTTATGGAACAGCAGACTCACAACAGCTTTATGGAACAGCAGAGACACATCAGCTTTATGGAACAGCAGAGACACATCAGCTTTATGAAACAGCAGACTCACAACAGCTTTATGGAACAGCAGAGACACATCAGCTTTATGGAACAGCAGAGACACATCAGCTTTATGAAACAGCAGACTCACAACAGCTTTATGGAACAGCAGAGACACATCAGCTTTATGAAACAGCAGGGAGACACAGCAGTAGCAGCAACGTGTGTATCTTGGAGGGATAAAAATTACCAAGTTGTTCCTGCTCACGTCTTGACTTAGTAAACACTGCAAGTAATTTAACCCAACAAATATTGCAGACTTTTAACTCTCAACAAACACTGCAGACCTCAACAAACTCTAAAGATCATAAACCCAGCCAACACTGCAGTTATCGAGGTATACCCGCTATCCTCCACACGCACCTTCTGCAGTAGTTACACACCAGGGCGTCTCTTCCCTCAACTCCAGCGCCCCTCCAAACATGGTATTACGTGTAACTTTAATTATAGCGTAGTTGACCCTCGACCGCAGAGAGTTTATAAGAAATGATGCCCAGGAAGAGAGTGAGCTGCTCAATCTTTGGGTAAAAATAGAACTTTCGACCACCTGGATATTTTTTTTTTCTAGTTTATTTTACCTGGTGATTAAATCTTTAGCTTAACCTAACATAAAGTAACCTAACTTATCCAAACATAATACAGCATAAAGTACTCTAACTTAACAAAAATAACCTAATCTAAGCTACTATAACCTAACCAAACCTAACTTAACCTTACCTAACCTATGGCATTTAATCATAATGTGAAAGAAGGACGGGGCTAATCTTCAGGTGATCTTAACTTTGTCATAAGGAGAGAGAGAGAGAGAGAGAGAGAGAGGAAGTTGTTTTAAATTATGATAATGAAAGTCGGTATATATATGTATGCATCTCTCTCTCTCTTTCTCTTTCTCTTCTCTCTCTCTCTCTCTCTCTCTCTCTCTCTCTCTCTCTCTCTCTCTCTCTCTCTCTCTCTCTCTCTCTCTCTCATACAAACACAACCCGACCACCAGGCAGGTAGTTACAGCACACGTCAATCGCTTCTCCAGCCAACACTTTACACACACACACACCACAGCCCAGACTCCCCCAAATGTCACTCCTACTATCTAAAAGCCCGGGCTGATCGATCATTGGAGGTGAGGGCGTTTAAACTCCACTTATTGGGAATTGATGAATCACCTCACAGATAAACAAACTTGAGAATTCCTGCCTCTCGTTCATGTTGCTGATGTTATAATGGAATGTTGCGGTGTTGGGGTGTGTTGTGTGTTAGGTGTAGGTGTTGGTGTATTGTGTGTTGCGGTGTTGGGGTGTGTTGTGTGTTAGGTGTAGGTGTTGGTGTATTGTGTGTTGCGGTGTTGGGGTGTGTTGTGTGTGTGTGTGTGTGTGTGTGGGTCCATATTCTCATTTTATGTCGATCGACTCACTTTGGGCAACAGTGATATCAATCTTCAGATCAATATTCCTCATAACAACCTCATATATTGTGCTTTAGGACACGTACAGTAAACCTAACGTAATATAACATGACCTAACCTACCCTAATACACCTTAACCTTACCTAACACACCCTAACTTAACCTAACCTAACTGAAATAAGCTAGGGTGTATAATCTTCAGGTGATCCGATTATTTATACATGAAAAAATAAACATGTTGTTGGTATCATTGTCCGTGCAGAGTGAAGGCATTGATTCGCTCAGGGCAATATTGGTGTCCTGGGGTCTCAATACCTTGACATAATTATTTCACCACCAGCCAAGTTATCAACACCAGAAACCATTTAATTTCCTGCAACCCCGAAACTCCATCGCTCTTCTCCCTTACACTGTTCTCTTCTCCCTCACACTGTTCTTCTCCCTTACATTGTTCTCTTCTCCCTCACACTGTTCTCCTCCCTCACACCCCCTCCATCACCACCCTACCTCACTCACCACACTACTGCTGGCCCTCACACCACCAACAGCCTCCAACTCCTCCCTCACTACTCCTCCAACACCTGCCTTACCACACCTCCAACACCACCACCCTCACCACACCTCCAACACCACCACCCTCACCACACCTCCAACACCACCACCCTCACCACACCTCCAACACCTCCCTCACTACACCACCAACAACCACCAACACTGTAGCTTTAATAATCTGACTTGACTCCCAAATCTCATACAATCACAACTCAAAACGACGTCACAACTTTTTGAGACACTGACAACACAATTGTTCCAACACCATCGTTATAGCTAATAGTTCCCGCAACACAACTGTGGAGCTCTGTCACGCTAAGGGGCTAGATTAACTAACAAGACCTTTACTTCTGTAGCTCTAGAGAACACCTGCAGTAATACATCTCTTTCCCAGCTGGTTAGAATTGTCCTTATACATGCAACACACACACACACACACACACCTCTCTCTCTCTCTCTCTCTCTCTCTCTCTCTCTCTCTCTCTCTCTCTCTCTCTCTCTCGGCTCCCCCTTCCATTCTCCTTGATGCCCTCGCTTGAATACTAGCTTCTCAGTTTTTCATCTTCTTCCCCACAACGATATGCCAACCAAGCTTCCAGGTCAGATGGTAATCCTCTTCTATGTATATAAACAAATGCTTTCCAGAATTCCTGCCTCCCCGCCCCGTGTAAAACATTTTATTTTCTTCTCAACTACCACAATCTTCTCCTTGAGTCTTGGTGACGTGTTAATATATATCCCAGGCCTTGTAAATGATGATTCATTATTGTCGTCAAACTTCACATTTTCATTACATTCGTCAAACATCTGTCGATTTTGTTTCATTCTAAATAATTATGCTGTAGATATTTTACTTTTCAGTCATAACGTCAATTTTCTTCAGCAGTAACTTCAGTAAATCATTTCCCCTTTTGTTACGGATCCTCAAGAATATTCGATAAGTTTTAGTGTTAGGTTTTAGATCTCATACAACATTCATATGGCCCTCCAGCATATCTCACTCCTTTAAGTTTTTGTCTGTTTGGTTTACCAGTGGAAATCTTGTAGCTCTGTGTACTGTATTTTCTCAATAATAATCCTCGAAACAATTAAGTATCATTCGAATCAGTTTCATAAAAAAAAAATATCACTGAAACGATACTCGAGACACGCTTCATAACAGTGAGACAAAGTGAGTCAAAAGAGCAAATATTAATAACACTGATAACATTACAATATATACAAGGTAACATTATAGAAAACGGAATGTTGTATTGCTAGAAGACTTTTTGAGAGTTTTATGGGTTGGAATATCGTAAGACACCCATACTCCTGGCACTGTTTCTTGATATTATGTGTCTGATTGTCCTGGATAATTGAATATAACTATGTACCTTGATGATCTGTCGGTGTAATATCCATAAATCTGTCGAAGTAATCTGATGGAATATCGATTTATAATGAGATGGTGTCAAAGATCATGATGCAGTGGTATAATGCAAAATATTATCTACATATTAAAAATTTCCGTGGGAGTAAAGTACAAAAAAGGAGGTATTGTTCTTTTGTTATTAACATCTACCCTTAAAATAACATATACAAACCTAACAATCCCTCCCCATCAATTTACCCCATCAATCCATAAATCAACATACCCACGTAAATAATCAATTTCACCCTCAATTCTTATATTCTAAAAATCACATCGTGGTGAGAAGCATAAATTTCGTGTATTTTATATTGGCAAGAATTGAAGTATTACACCACGACCCGTAATCAAGGCTCCGCCGGTCACATAGCCCTTCAGTGGGTGAGGAAGGTAGTGGTGATATATCTTTCTCTCTCCACGTCAGTATACAGAAAGGAGCAATAACTCTTTTTTAAAATTCTCTTGAAATTCACATCGTTCGCAAATCATTTATCACACTTTTAGAAGAGACTTGAGGGTGTTCTTTCTTGCTATTTCTATCTATATATTTTTTCCCATACCTATACCTATATCATCTACCTATCTCTCACGTGTTTACCTATATCATCTACCTATATCTCACCTATTTACCTATATCATCTACCTATCTCTCACCTATTTACCTATACCATCAACCTATCTATTACCTTTTATTCACCTTTTATAGTCATTTCTACAAGCCTTTTCACAGCATACAGTGTTCAATAAATAAATAACCTAACAATTCAATAACCAAATTTACCTAATCAATCCTAAACTAGTCTAATATTAACCTATCGATATTAGAATAGAAGGTTAGGTTAGGTTAGGTTAGGTTTACTTTGTTAAAAATAAGCTCAGGACAACACAGCCCAGACGGAAATTGACCCAAGATGCTGATATCCATAATTACCAAGACAAGTGTGTGTGTGTGTGTGTGTGTGTGTGTGTGGGTGGGTGGGTGGGTGGGTGGGTGGTGGGTGGGAGAGAGAGAGAGAAGGCAGGGAGAACTTCAGGTTATCTTATTTTCTGATGTAGGTAACATTAGCCATAAACATTGTTGTTACCCATCGGAATGAATCAAATTGTGATGTGATAATCAACGAAGGAAAACAGACGTGGGAAGGGAATGGGTCGGATGGAAGGGGGACAGGGGGGGGGTATGAGGGAGGAGGAAGGAGGAGTGAAGAGGGGGTGAGGAAGGGTATGGGAGGGTGGCGACAGAGGTGAGGGAGGGGAGGAGGAGGAGTGATGAAGGAGGAGGGATGAGGAAGAGGTAAGGGAGGGATTGTAGTAAGGGGATGTGAGGCAGGGAGGGAGTATTGAAGGAAGAATTGAGGAAGGAGGGAAGAAGGGATGCGAGGGCACTGTCGCGTGGTGAGGAAATTGTCAATTCCTTCAGGCTATCAGAGAGTTGCACCTGCTGATAGTGGTAGTGGTGGTGGTGGTAGTGGTGGAGATGATGGTAGTGGTGGTGGTGGTAGTGGTGGAGATGATGGTAGTGGTGGTGGTGGTGGTGGTGGAGATGATGGTAGTAGTGGTGGTGGTGGTGGAGATGATGGTAGTAGTGGTGGTGGTGGTGGAGATGATGGTAGTAGTGGTGGTGGTGGTGGAGATGATGGTAGTAGTGGTGGTGGTGGAGGAGGGCTTCTTCCTCTCTCGTGAGTTGAAGGTCGAATTGATACCGTCTCTGCCCTCCTTTGATCACATTAAGGCGATCATTATCCATCAACTATCCTATAAGACCAGTTTTATGTACTATTGGGTAATCCTCTTATATCCTGTTGCAGTATTGAGTATAGAATTACGACACAAAACAAAGCTGAAGTAGATTGTGACCAGGAATTAATGAGGGAAAATAAAATATGTAGAATGACCCAATAGTAACGAATATATAAGAAGAATATTTATAAAACATTAAAGCAATTGAGTTTATCCCAACACTAAATATATAAATGGTACGGAAAATGTATCTGGTTAGTATTAATAAAAGTGATAAGACTAATTACTAACTCAAATATTCATCCAAACATTATCAATTTGTTGTTGTAGTTATGCATTAAAAAAAATAAAGTTCATATATTTTTTTTTTCACGTTGATGATAATTAACCTGAGTATTTTACTTTTAATTTCAAGTCAATTTCGTCACTTTTTTTGTTTGACATTCGATAATAATGACGAGTAATATTTCAATTAAAACTTTTGTGAATATTGATAGAGAGTGAGTCAGGTGGTACCGACATTACAATTACAGGTGGGAGTCTATCGCTTGTGAGTAGGTGGGAGTCTTTCGCTTGTGAGTAGGTGGGAGTCTATCGCTTGTGAGTAGGTGGGAGTCTATCGCTTGTGAGTAGGTGGGAGTCTATCGCTTGTGGTGGGTGAAGTCTCTATCGCTTGTGGTGGAGTGAATCTATCGCTTGTGGTAGATGGGAATCTATCGCTTGTGAGTAGGTGGGAGTCTATCGCTTGTGAGTGGGTGGGAGTCTATCGCTTGTGAGTAGGTGGGAGTCTATCGCTTGTGAGTAGGTGGGAGTCTATCGCTTGTGAGTAGATGGGAGTCTATCGCTTGTGAGTAGGTGGGAGTCTATCGCTTGTGAGTAGGTGGGAGTCTATCGCTTGTGAGCTGGTGAAAGTAGGGCGTTAAGGACATACCACTTCACGGGTATAGCTTGAGAATCTGGGCTCCAGTGATGAAATTACCCTGGAGTACCGACTAGTACGGACCTGGAGAATAGAATTTGTCGCAAGAGATTACATAGGAGTGTTGAGGGAGTCAAGAGCCCACACGTCAGACCACAGAGGGAAGCTTAGTGGGGATATACACAAAGCGAGGAGAACAGCGAGTGATGTGTTAGGGATGTGCTGCCAAACTCGGGTCGTATATGCAGAGGTATTGTCTGAGTAACAGTAAAGAGTGAGTGTACATAACCGGTAACTGTGGGAAATAGCGAAGCAGTAACTGTAACGCCACGGACGACTGGTAGATACAGTGTGAATGTATATGACTGGTAACTATTGGAAGCTACAATAACACAGAACTGACTGACTGTACACCTTATACTACTTCGGGATTTTACACTTTAAGATTTACTCCACCAGGTACTCTAGTGAAAGCAGTGTCGTTGTACTCCGGGAGACTGAGCAAGGTACTCCCCTCAGAGGCGTTTCACAATTCTCTGAACCAAGTTGTTGATTGTAAAGTATTATTATACCAACGATCACATGAGAGGGAGAGAGAGGGAGAACACAGGGAGGGAGATGGATAACAAAGGGTGAAGGGGGGAGGCAGGAAGAGGAAGAACACAGAGAGGTAGAGAGAGAGAGAGAGAGAGAGAGAGAGAGATTCTATAACAGGCTATGAGGGGAAAACTTTCTCTGGCAGGGAGAGAAAAGGAGAGAGGATCTGTGAGAGAGGGAGATAGGGAGGCACTGAAAGAGATAATAATCTAAGACCTATGGGAGATAGAGTGAGAAACAGAGAGAGTGAGAGAGAGAGGAAAATTGATGGTGAGAGGGAGAATGGGGGTGGGGAGGAAAGATAGATGGGGATAGAGGAGGAGAAAGATAAAAAAGATAAGTGATAAAGGAAGAGGATGAGAAAGAAAGATATATATATATAGAGGAGAGTTAGAAAGATAAAGTGAGAGTTAAAGAGAAGAAACAAAATAAGAGAGAGAGAAAGAGAGAGAGAGAGAGAGAGAGAGAGGAAAACTGAATGAAAATAAGAGAAATAGAGTGATAGAGAAAAACAAACAGAAAGAAACATAATGAAAGAAAAATGTAGATAAATAATGGGGGAGAGAAAGAATTATATATGTATAAATAAAAAAAAAAGTAAAAAAAAAGTAAAACATTAATTCTATCTCATAAATTGCAACATTTTCATCCTAATTATTTATTGTTTTTATTTCGTCTGTTTAATATATGAAATTATCAACTTCATAATAACATCCATGAAGGAACATAGATAACTGTGAGGTGAGGTGGGAGGGGAAGAAGAAGGGGCTAAGCCAAAACGTTTTAATTACTTGCAGGAATATATTTACTTTTTTTTTAGGGCCCCGGGGTGAAAACATTGGAAACTTTATATTGTCTGTAAGTTACTGGAGATGTAAGTTAGTCTTTTTAAACACCAGAAGGCTTTATATATACCGAGAGATTATTATTATTATTATTATTATTATTATTATTATTATTATTATTATTATTATTATTATTATTATTATTATTATTATTATTATTATTATTATTATTATTATTATTATTATTATTATTATTATTATTATTATTATTATGCTTGATACTCACTCATAATTTCAGGGGTTGGTGGAATATTCTCGGTATATTTTATGACAGTACGGTGAAAATAACTCTGACAGATGAAAAACGGGGAAACGTAATATTGAAGAGGTGTAACAAAGGATAATAACTAAAAGGTGTAAAAAAAAAATATGGTAAAGTTAAGATAAAATGTTAAGGTAAATGAAAGAATAAGTCGTAGTATCAGTTAAGGGTGTTAGAGTTAAGTGGGATAAGGTTAGGTTAGATTAGGTTAAGTTAGGTTAGGTTACCAGGCGAAATAAGCTGGTATGTCTAATCTTCAGGTGATACAGGTGCTTTTTTTTCTCGACTCATTGACCTCACCTGTGCTGTGTAATAATATCCCCGGAAGCCAACCTCCTCCACACCTGTCATATAAGGTATAGAAACAGGTAATTATTTCATGATGGAATTAAAGTAAAAAAAAAACAAATAGAAAAGTGTTTTGATTAAGCAATTAAAAAAACGTTAAATTAGAACCCCCCCGCCCCCCCGCTGACACCCCTCCCATGACACCCTCCCCGCTGAGCACCTCCCCCATGACACCCTCCCCCCGCTGACACCTCCCCGCTGCCCCATGACACCCCTCCCCCGCTGCCCCCTCCATGACACCCTCCCACGCTGCCCCCTCCGCTGACACCCTCATGACACCCTCCCCCGCTGCCCCCCCACGCTGACAACCCCTACCCGCTGCCCCCCCCTGACACCCTCCCCGCTGACACCCTCCCCGCTGACACCCTCCCCGCTGCCCCCCCCCGCTGACAACCGCCCCCGCTGCCCCACCCACTGTACCCTCCCCCTTGTACCCCCCCCCGCTGGCCCGACCAAGTCAACTCGGGTCATCACTAAACATAAACTCATCTGCAATTATAATTCAATTACATTATTAATGCAATTTTTGCTCCAGCGTCTGAATGTTGATGACGTTGTCGTTATAATTGCCTTTGTAAGTTTTAAGTGAGATATTTATGATGGAGCAAAGTTAATGAATTTATTAGATGTGTGTGTGTGTGTGTGTGTGTGTGTGTGTGTGTGTGTGTGTGTGTGTTACTGTAAGAGTTACACCAAGAAGAAGTATGTAATTAAGTAATCAACAGGTGAGTGATACCTGGGAACTGTTATACAGGGTTTCTATAATAATTTAATCACCTGACGATGAAGCTTCATACAAATTTTTCTGCTAATAAAGCAACTCAGGTAATCATTTGACATGTATTTGACACACATAAGCCCTTCAGTAAACCTCCACCTGGGCCCCTTTGGTAACACGTTGATTATCATGGCGGCAGCTGATTTCATTCCAGGTGTTATGAAACATATCTAACGTGATGAAAGCCAGAATTTCTTCAATCCTGTGTCTTAACTCTGTGATGCTATTAACCTTTATCGTATACACCTTGTCCTTAACGTAGCCACATAAAAGGAAATCCATAGTCGTGATGTCCAGGGAACGAGGAGGCCACGGAATGGGACCATCACGTCCGATCCAACGAGTAGGAGATTTTTCATTGACGAAATCGCGCACTTGTAATCCCCGTGTCAAAAGATTACCTGAGTTGTTTTATTAATTGCAGCTCATCTCTTACGGGTCCTTCATATATATATACAGTAAAACCTCCATATAAAGGAACTAAATGAAACGAATACTGTCCGCTAGATAATGGTTTCATATAAACGGACTACTCTCTCCCATAGTGTCCATTAAATAGAGGTTTCACTATATACCTGTACATTATGCAGGTAACCAACAGAAAGCAGACAGAGCGATATATCCGAGTTGTGCTCACGATATAACCCCTTGTGTACGGACTCTCCTCTCAGCTGAAGAAAATTGTCTGGTGTTTATCAAAGAAAATATTCAAAGCGGCTGTCCGCGTAGGGAAGGGGTTAATCAAATCACGAATATGATTAGATTCTACGGTGTTAGGGGTCACCTGTATAGTATATGAATTACCTGTTAAATATATGCCAAAGGTATTATAGATATCACAGGTGCCACAGGTATCACATATCACAGGTATCACAGGTGCCACAGGTGTCACATATCACAAGTATCACAGGTGCCACAGGTGTCACATATCACAGG
This sequence comes from Homarus americanus, assembly GCF_018991925.1. Classification (NCBI taxonomy): domain Eukaryota; kingdom Metazoa; phylum Arthropoda; class Malacostraca; order Decapoda; family Nephropidae; genus Homarus; species Homarus americanus. The sequence goes on along the minus strand of NW_024739542.1, from coordinate 5,169,825 downwards.
TATCACAGGTGCCACAGGTGTCACATATCACAAGTATCACAGGTGCCAAAGGTATTATAGATATCACAGGTGCCACAGGTATCACATATCACAGGTATCACAGGTGCCACAGGTGTCACATATCACAAGTATCACAGGTGCCACAGGTGTCACATATCACAGGTATCACAGGTGCCACAGGTGTCACAGATATCACAGGTGCCACAGGTGTCACACATATCACAGGTATCACAGGTGTCACATATCACAGGTGCCACAGGTGTCACATATCACAGGTATCTACCCAGGTTCCACAGGTGTCACATATCACAGGTATCACAGGTGCCACAGGTGTCACATATCACAAGTATCACAGGTGCCACAGGTGTCACATATCACAGGTATCACAGGTGCCACAGGTGTCACAGATATCACAGGTGCCACAGGTGTCACATATCACAGGTATCACAGGTGCCACAGGTGTCACATATCACAAGTATCACAGGTGCCACAGGTGTCACATATCACAGGTATCACAGGTGTCACATATCACAGGTATCACAGGTGCCACAGGTGTCACATATCACAGGTGCCACAGGTGTCACAATACAACCGTAAACACATATTTCCTAAAGTTTTCCTAGCGACTGAAAATATTTACAAGAAATAAAAGTTAAAATGAAAGTCGAATTTCAAAAGCATGATATGAGATTCATGTGAGATGTTGAATTAATGGTAGGAGTTTTGTCTATAATGTATTGAGGTCCTTGTCATCAATGTAAAATTCCTACACGAGTAATTAAGATAATCCAGATTAGTTAAGGATAATCCATTAAATTAAGATAATTCGGATTGATTAATATAATCTAGGTTCATATAGGCTGTGTCGGGTTACGTCGGGCTGTGTCGGGTTAGGTCGGGCTGTGTCAGGTTAGGTCGGGCTGGTTCGGGTTAGGTCAGGCTGTCTCGGTGAAAGGCAACGTGATTTGGAGAACAATGGAGAGTAATTCGAGAGATACCAGGTAATTTATCGCCTTTATTCCCTTAATCAGCCCAATTGTTCTCTAAATGCAGCCAAAGCTTCATACATTAGCAGTTCAGTTTAACTTTTCGCCTTGAATTCTTCCTCAAACCTGAAATTTTACAAACTAAATTATTTTAAGCTGATTTCACGTTAAGATTAACTACCTTAATGCTATTCTAATCTAACCTAACCTTCCATAACCTAACCAAATTGATTTCAATATATATACACACACGAGGACTTCCATATACAAACAATACCTCACTAGTCGGGAGTCGAACCCTGGACCTCTGCATGTGAAGAGGGATCGTTTCCACCACGCCACAAGGACAAATTCACGTTCATATGAATCGTTGAGATATACTGTATATGTAGTAGACTCCTGTTTTCCAGCTGGACTCGGTAAAACGCTACTACGACCACATAGTTGACACGGGCAATCCCCAATGGAGGTTTACGTTGTTTAAAAATAAGACGAATATACAGGATTTTGTGTGAAATAAAACAAAGCCTATTGTATACATAAATGAAATAATGAAACAGTTTATATA
>NW_024739542.1:5159761-5168171 GCF_018991925.1 Homarus americanus | reverse complement strand
TATTACGTATTGCTGAAAGTGAATTGTGTGTAAACGAGGAACAGCAGGAAACAAAACAGGAAAGGAGGATTTTAATGAGACCTGCAAGGTAAACCGAAGTGTCTTATTTAGAACTGTGTAGCCTCGGAGTGATTATATATTGGTGCGCTGTTGCAAGGCCTATTCGGCTGTTAACTGGGCAATGCAGTGATAGATCTAACACGGTGTACAGGGTAGATGTGACACACAGGAATACGGAAGTAGCCAGTTCTAATATAATAAATAAATAATGTACACTTCAACCAAACGCCCAGTGTAATATTGAAAGTAAAACACACAAACGGGTCATGTAGATGTGTGTGTGTGTGTGTGTGTGTGTGTGTGTGTGTGTGTGTGAGTGTGTGTGTGCAGTTTTACTCACTCATTATTAAGGTTGTAATACACTAAGGTCGAAAGATTTGGTAATGTCTATGAATTTATGCACTTTACGACTTCATCTACTGTGTTTTATTCTATTTTTGTTGTTATTCTACTTCAATTTGTTTTTTGCTTTTGAATCTATTCGAAGGTCAACTCTCTCTCTCTCTCTCTCTAACACCATGCACAACCCCTAGCTCTGTGTAATTCATGAACATGACAAGACTACGTTAGTAATGTATAGTATGGTTAGGTTAGGTTAGGTTAGGTTAGGTTAGGACAGGTTAGACAGTTAGGTAAGGCTAGTATGGTTAGGTTAGGTTAGAGAAGAATAGGTAAGCGTTAGATATGACATTATAACACTCAGCACACGAAAGCCAAGTCCACTGGGCCAGTCTCGAAATGTGACGTCACCCTTAAGCAGGAGTCTTTGCACTAAGTTATTTAACAGAGAAAGAAAGAATAAAGATAATGTAGAAGTGAAGACAAAGAGAGAAACAGGCAGGCAGACAGATCGAAAAGAGAGTTAAGGATAGCGGAATGAAGAGAGAGAGAGAGAGAGAGAGAGAGAGAGAGAGAGAGAGAAAGAGAGAGAGAGAGAGAGAGAGAGAGAGAGAGAGAGAGAGAGAGAGAGAGAGAGAGAGAGAGAGAGAGAGAGAGAGAGAGAGAGAGAAAACAAACGACCCAATTGAATAAAAGTCTTCCTGTCAAACTCCAACAACTCAACGAACCGTATAAGTGACCTCTGAATCCCAATGAAGCAGTTGAGTAAATTCCACAGACAAAAAATAAATTGCCTGGTTTTCTGACACACACACACACACACACACACACACCTACACACACACGCCTACACACACACGCCTACACACACACACACCCCTGATGGAACAGCTCAATGCCTCTCGTCTCTGTAGGGGAGTTGAGGAAACACAGCAGCCATTAATCTGCAGGTGACATTGCAAACATGGACCAACCACCGGTACATGTTCTGAGTGGCTCTGCGGGAGACACTTAGTGAGTTGTTGCATGGTAATGGGAGGGGTGGGTGAGGTGAAGGGTACGTGTGGCATATATATTTTAATGATGATGATAGTAATAGGTAACAATAGTATTGCTGGTGATACACAACAACAAACAAAGACAATAACGACAATACTACTAATACTACTACTACTACTACTTTTTTTTTAAATGGCTCAGCCCCAATAGCCACACCTTCGCCACCATTTAATTACCTAATATTAAATATCCTAATACATAAGTAGCTATCCTATCTGTGTTAAATTAGTTGAGCCGCAGATCTTGCGGCATTCAGTGACAGTAGCCTCATAGTCAATATCTGCAGCAGTTGTCGGAGTTGGGGCAGAAGCCTGTTTCCTGGAGGCAGAGCAAAGCCGACCGAAGGAGAGAGAAAGACAGTCGGCATTCTCATCCAGGCTGTAACATAACTTCTGGGCTGCTGCTTTGTCGGAGATCAACCCGCGAGTCTGGCGTTGATATCTTGCACTTGGTCCCATCCCACCAGAGGTTGTGAACACTAGAGGAGGAAGCTGCTTGATCAACGTTTTGAATTCTCTCCCCATATGCCCTTATCTTGTCGTTCTCGTTCCTCCTATGTGCAGCATCGAGAGCCAGGGTACGGTGACATGCCATGGATAAAAATCCTGATGTCGAAGAAAGCTCGCTGTTCCTGCATCCAGAACTCGAGCACTGACGTCCACACGGGCTTCGTTAGATGTGTTTAAGTCCAGTTGGAAGATCTCACCGTCCGACGGAAGAGGGTCGGTTCTACCATGACATCCCGGCAGATTTCCTTCAACATATATTGTGAGATCCCTTACTGTCATGCCTCAGCATATGAAGCCCCTCTAATACACCATGGCGTGATCGCCATCATAGGAAGAGCCACATACGCATTGGGAGGCGCAAACCTTCTACTGGCCGACTGTACCTAGAGCAATGGCATCTGTAAATTTGGTTTATTAAGACTACTACCACATTATTTTTTTTTTTTTCACGGTCCTCCAGCTTTTCCCCAATAGCCACACCTTCACGCCATTTTATTAAGTTAATATTAACATATCAATACATATAGGTATCCATCAAAGTTGAATTAGTTGAGCCACAGGTCTATGCAGCATCGTGACTCAGCCCCTCATAGCTAATATCTGCAGCTGTTGCCGGCTTTGGGGCAGAAGCCCGTTCCCCTGAGGCAGAAAGCAAGGACCGAAGGAGAGAAAAACAAGGACATCTCATCCAGGCTGCAACGAAATTGGGCTGTTAAGCTTGTTCGGAGATCACCTCCGCGAAGTTTGGCGTAGAAACATCTTGAAATTGGTCCCATCCCAGAGTGTTGTGAACACTAGAGAGTGAAGCTGCCTGATCAGCGCTCTCCTGAATTCTCCCCGTATGCCCCATTAACAAGTTCTTGCCCCCATGTGCCGCAATCGTAGCTATTACGTAACATGTGGCCACGGATCAAAAACCGATGTCAATAAGGCCCACTGTCCCCTGCTTCCAGAATCCTCGAGCACCGACGTCCACACGGGCTTCGCTGACGTTTGAAGTCCTTATGTTGGAAAGTCCACCGCCCAATGGAAGAAGGGTCGGTTCTATCATGACTTCATGGCATATTTCCTTCCAACACATTTATATGAGATCCCTCACTAATGTTCCCGCAGATGAAGCCACCTTTCTGCACAACACCATGGCGTCGAACAGTCATTGGGAGGGAAAACTCTACTGGCCAACCATACCTTAGAGCAGTGGCATCTGTAAATTCTATTTATTGAGACTGAAACCATTTCCTCCTTATCGCAACGAAGTTAAACTCTGGAGGCCCCACCTCCCGCCCTGTAGCCACTTCTTTTTTCACCTTTGGTACCTGCAGCAACAGTTGCCAGCTTATCATTTTGGCAGTAGCTCGTTTCTGTCGAATGGACCTACTAATCTGTTCACTTCACTGGTATCCACCCCCCTGTCTGGCGTTTGGCCATATGTGGTCCGTGAGCCGCCGTGAGCTTAACTGAATTTTATGTTCGTGGAAGAATTCTGGATTGACTAGCCCCATCCCTCCCAGTCTTGATGATGCAAGAAGTGCTTTTCTGCTGTTAAGTGGGTGTATCCACCAATTTGGGAACAAACTTGACACTGATAAGCTTCTTCCACAGGTTGAGGAGTCCTACATCAGGATAGTACGATCAGGTAGTTCCAACGATGCTTGACCTACGGGTGAATGCAGCAAAAACAGCATGTGGCTCTGTGTTAGCAATCTCAGACAGAGCTTGACTTCACTAACCCACTATTCACCTTTCCGCCATTTACTTGGTCTTGAAGTCCAAAGCCACTACAGCACCTAGATGTCTTTATCGCCCTAGTTATTGACCCCACTTCCGCCAAAAACCTCCTTGCCCCGCTCATAACGTTCTACCACAACGAGGAAGGCTAATGCTGAGGGTAACCCTACTTATGACCTCCGATGTTACCAAGTCCCACCACCTTTGATGCCCTCCACTTTCCTTGCCCTGTAAGGTCATCAGCATACCTACTTGTTTGACCTCAGTTATTTCAAACCTCATTTCTATTTGAGCACTGATAGGCCTATTGCATACATTGCTGCAACAGGGTCCCCTGTTTTGTTCCCTCCGCTGACTGTAAGATGGTATCACCTCAGACTTTGCTTACATTATATAGATATCCGATGATCTCTATACGAGTTTTCAAAATACATACTACTACTACTAGTACTACTCTAACCACTTTTTTCTTCGCCTTCTGGAACACTCAATGCTAATCTTTTTTCTTATTGGGGAAAGAATTGCACTGATTGTTACTTATAAGAGGTGTTCTCAGCGGCGTACACCTGGAAAAACCATATTCTCAGCCCACCTGGCCGGTGCTGGAGGCCAGTACATGCCCTTTCTGGACGGGGCCCACTCTAACTATCACGAGGCAACACACGCACGAACACACACAGTCATAGTACGCCATAGATAGACATTATGTATAAATATTGTATATACATTTATACTCTGTATCTCCATTATATAGAACACGAAGAAAACTGCCATATGTCAGAAATACGAAAAAAGGAAATAAACACCCAAACCACCCAGTGAGTCCAAAACAACGTATAGAGCTTGTGTAAAAGCCAGACCAATATGCTTCCACCTATCCCCATCATCTCAAGTAACTATACATGAAAATCGTGTTTAATTAACCACATTTAAAAAATCTTAAATTACATGACCAGTCACCTCATTTGACACACTTATAGTAATACTTGACCATCCCACCTGGGCACATGGAGGCCCTACAGTAACTCTAAAGACGGGCAACATAAGCACCAACACACAAGTTATGATATGAACCCTCCAGGTTCACTATCATTATCATGTTATGTCTATCGTGCTCTGTATCTTGCACCACAGCTAATAACACGACAGTGTTATTAGACAATATTGTAACTTTTTACCTACGTCACCAGACGAAGGATACATAAAGTAATATCAAGTTTATGGTCTGCTCAGTCAATCCTGTCAGATAACACGTCACACAAAGTTACACTGTGTGTGTGTGTGTGTGTGTGTGTGTTCTAACATTAGCTCTCCTCATAGTAGGTAAGATGTTTACAAAGAGGTTTCTCCCCATTCGTCATTAGGCATCGTCCCAGAGCATTCCACCAAAAACATGTTCATCCTTATTTCTTCCACTATATCCATATGGCTATGCCTTTTTTTCCTTATTTACCAAAAATAATGTGGATCAGTTACTGTTATTTTACACACAACATGCACTAAACACAATTACAGCAGACTATTGTTAATCGAAACCCCAAAATGTGGTTTCACGCCACTCACATAAATATGCTATACAAAATCGATGCATTAATATGCATAACTCTTGGGAATCTTGTCCAGATATTAAATATATGTTATATAATTACAATAATCACATAGATATGTTTACAATGTTTATAAATAAAATGTGAAAATATTTGGGGTTTCAATCAACCAAATAGCCTACAAAACAATCTTGATGCTCTATGCATGTATGGTAAATAAAGACATGAAAAGCAAAGTATCTTAGCCATACGGATATAGTTACACGAAGAAGGAAATAAGGATGAAACCTGACTTTTAATGGAAAAATGTGCCTGGGACGATGCTCACAATGACGAATGGGAGAAACCTCTTTATGAAACATCTTACCTACTAATGATGAAGCAATGCTACAGAACACACACACACACACACACACACACACACACACACACACACACACACACACAGTGTAACTTACGTGACACGCTGTCTGACTCAGCTCTATTAACCATACACTTGATATCACAATACGTATCCTTCCTGTCCATGATTTACAATAACAATCAGGGCAAAAGTTAAAATACATGCCAATAACACTGCCGTGTATTGATACTATGACTAGTTAATAAGATATAGAGCACTACGAACATACATATAATGATAGGAAGCCTGGAAGGGTTCATATCACAATCGTGTGTTCGTGCGTATGATGCCCCATGAGAGCACATCAGGGCCCATGTGCCCAGGTGGGATGGTCGCAAAGTAATTCTCTATGTGTCAAATGAGGAGTGACTGATCCACATGTAATTTAAGGTTTTGAAATATGTTAAATTAAACACGATTTTCATATAGCCAATGATGGGGTGTGTGGAAGCATCGTGGTCAGACACACACACAAGCGCTAAACGTTGTGAACTCACTGGGTGTTCGGCAATTTATTTCCATTCATACTATTCCAGCTAAACCTATGGTAATTTTTCTTCGGTCTATATAATGAAGATAATGCAGAGTATAAAATGCCATATACAATATTTATACATAATGTCATCCATACACAGATTAATGACTTTGTGTGTTCATGTGTTGCCCGTGATAGTTAGAGTATCCAGTCCAGGGACACTGTACTAAACTCAAAGCACCGAACCCAGTTGGGCTAGAGATTATGGTTTCCGAGTGTACATTTTACTTGATGTTACTTAAGATGTGTCTTTGTGGGTCTAGTACAGTAAGTAGGCGCAGAGAATTGTACTTATCATCCCTTCCACATAATTATTACGAAAGGTTAGGTGCTGAGAGTCACTATATACAGACATACACACATATACATAGGCTCACATACATATAGACACATACATACACAAACAAGCAAACATAATGCACAATAACATACATACATACAACTACTCATATACACACAGAGGTATACCAGTGTACAGACATAGTTTTGTGAATGTTGTTTCAAGAAATAACTTTAAGGTCAGTAAATAGGAAGGAGTAGGTAAGTAAACATTAGTACAAGTACTTAACTCCAACCTAACCTAACCTAAAACCTAACCTAATCTAATTAAAGTATTGTTACATATATATATGAAAATCAAAAGTTAAATTGAACTTTGTTACGACATAGTCAATATTTTTCCATAGATTTATAGTATTAACACACACACACACACACAGAGGAAAAGTTGTTTGTGTTTCATGTAAAAATTGATGAGTAAAAGTGTAATTAGTGTGTAATGTTATTAATGTGTCAATGTTCATCACATATGGGTAAAAAAAAAAAAAAAAAAAAATATATAAAAAAAAAAAAAAAAAAAAAAATATATATATATATATATATATATATATATATATATATATATATATATATATATATATATATATATATATATATATATATATATATATATATATATATATATATATATATATATATATATATATATAATATATATATATATATGCCACACAATTTGCGTGTTGTGAGTTGTTTATATGGTGCATGGTTATATAGTGCTTCTTACCCCTTATTATACATACATACATACATACATACATACATACATACATACATACATTATACATACATACATACATTAGTTTCCAGAAATGTACGTACAAACACCTGACCTAATTTTTTTTTATGTAGGAAAAATAATTGGTGAGTTGGTTTAATTTTTCCAACTAACAACGAACAGGCTGACGGTAGCAGTCGTATACCCGGCCAATAACGATGTGTTTTACTGTTTGTCATTTGGTAGGTTTTGTTGTTTAGGTAAATAATACTAGCATGGCTATACCAACGGCTAAAACACGTGTATATTGGAGAGAGAGAGAGACCTCACAAATCCACAATTGTCACAGATCTGATATTCGAAGAGAATCAAGTTGTAGGTGGATGACAAAATGGAATCTACGAGAGTATTAAATAAACCAAGGCTCAGGACTCTACAGCGAAGGGTGCCAACGAGGAATCTTTCAACGTGAACTCAGCCCACGCCGATGAAGCATGAAACGAACCACTGAAGAAGCCACTCGCCCCGAACCCTTAAACGCGTTAAATCAGCTAGAATAAGGACAACCCGAACCGTCTCGAAGCAAGGAAGAAGACGGAGAGACGTGAAGCAGTGATATGGTGTTGAGGGGCTACTGACGATAAGGGACAATCTTCTCCGTCATCATACAAACACGGGAGATAAGATTGGTGGCTTGATAACTCTAAAGATAACCTAGATTCCTTGGATGAAGATAACAGGTATGATAAAGACATGTTGTTGAGGGAAGCAGGAAGGTGACGCAAGGAATATTAGTACAGACAGCAGGGACGGTGTGGCTTATGTGGTGACCCCCAGGGAAGAATAATCATTAACAGAGCGACAACTACAGGTCAAGTGACTGGAGCTGTGTGATGAAATAATTAGTGGAGGGAGGAAGAGAGGCAGGGAAAAAGAAAGGCAGGAAGGAGGAAGGGGGAAGCAAGAGCAACAGCAGCAACAACAAGCTCCAGTCGTGTGGATGTGAGACGCCACTGCCTCACACACAAGGTCCGACGACCTCAGGAAATTCCAGAACCCAGTCCTTCATTAAATAGCAGAGGAAGGAGGCCTGGATGAGGTTGACTGGGTGAAGGAGGCTGGGTGAAGGAGGCTTGGTGAGGGTATCTGAGAGAGGGAGGCTGAGAGAAGGAA
>NW_024739542.1:5092261-5154761 GCF_018991925.1 Homarus americanus | reverse complement strand
AGTGCGTGTGTTACCGACTGAAAACTCATAGTATGGCTAACACACAACCGGAGCCTTTAAATTTACGTCAGTATTTACCAATACAGAAAGAAAACTCATAGGAATAGTAACACACAAGACTGTTTGCAAATACAAAAGAAAACTCATAGTATAAGTAACAAACAAACGCAAGCAAAATTATATTAAGTGTTGCAGCCAGAGGTTTCATCACCTGTTGGTAGACAAATACTATTTGTACGTGTTGGTATACAAAGACATTCACTAATGATAGTAGGCGTAAAACACACAAAGTAAATTAACAAACCTGCTCCATCGAGAGAGAAAACTGGTACTAACAGAAAATTATTTATGGTCTCTATAAAAAACTGTTCTGTAAACCAAAAAGTTTAATAGTTTTGTAAATATAAAAAGTACGCATCTGGGTACCTCTTTTTGACAGATTTAATCAAAAGTACTATGATGTGGGTGTCCAAACCTTTCGTGGGTGGTAAGGTGCGTGTGGGTGAGTGAGAGTGTGTGTGTGTCATGTGTGTGTGTGTGTGTGTGTGTGTGTGTGTGTGTGTGTGTGTGTGTGTGTGTGTGTGTGTGTGTGTGTGTGTGTGTGTGTTTTGACTATGCATTAATGGTTGGGGAAGGGCCTTCATGGGTATACAATGTTTCTCTTAATTCTGTTCCATCATTATCAATTAAAATGGGAATTAATGGGTGATCGGGTTATGTTTTTTAAGGCCCCCATTAACGTGAAAAGTAATTGGTGATGAAGTCTCATTGTATTTAAAACCTCCATTAGCAGATGAAAGAAAGTAATTGATGAAAGTTAAAATGTGGCTTTCCTCAGGCTCCCATTGGCATGGTGGAAGGAAAGGCTAGCCTAGAACACAGGGGAGGAGGAGGGAGGAGGAGGAGAAGGAGGAGAAGAGCAGGGAGGAAAAAGGGAGAGACTTACTCCTCCCTCAGCAGAGAGAGAGAGAGAGAGAGAGAGATTCTTGACCCTAACTTAAAGATGACCTGTTTTGAGTCAGTTCAGGTGTGATATTCGTACCTATCAACACAACATCACCACTACTACCACTCGTACAGCAGGAGTAGTCAGTCACAGTTCACACAGTGTTATCCCCCACCATACAGTTAATCCTACAGTCAACATCATCCTGAAAAAGAAAACGATCTTAAATAATCATAATGACGACGATGGAACTGGAGAACGACAATAAAAAACAAAACAAACAGTATACGTAGAACAGATTTCTCACCGCCATTATTCTCACAGATTTTTATACTAAATATTTTTCTGTAGTGTCTGTGTTTTAACTTAGGGTATTTGTGGTTTAGGTTAAGTAAATGAGGAGGGATTTTTTTTATGAAGCTGTAATTAAGGTAGTGAGTGAGGGGAGGAGGTGGGGGGTTAAAAGGACGAAATGTGTGAAATATGTAGGAACAAGAAAGAGGTGATAGATGGTCATTCTCTGTCCTGAGGGCCTCTCTAACCCGACCTCAAACCAGCTAGATGATAAGAGCCTTAGGTGTAGTTGTGGGATTGGCGGCGGGACACACACACACACACACACACACACACACACACACACACACACACACACACCATAAACGTCACTATATCAAGGAAGAGGCTGGCTGGAAGATGAAGGCTCACCCCCACACACCTTTTGGTACAGTATTCACCAGAGCCTAAGGTGTAGTTGTGGGATTGGCGGCGGGACACACACACACACACACACACACACACCATAAACTACATCCTTGACCACTGAAGGGTCAAGACACACCTGGCGCTCCTCTCGGAGCAGCCAGGTCAACTGTTAAGTTGGCCCATACCAACCCCCTCCCCTGAACCCTCCTCCCCACCGGAATATCAACAAGTTCTCGCCAGAAGTTACAATTTCATTTAGGAAAGGAACGGAACCAGTGTTAAACCGAGGTGAACAGTGGTGAACAGTGCTTAAGTCAGTGAGAACAACTCAACAGTAACAGTCGCACCCACGTTAACCTTCACACAGTGAGGTCCCAGGTACCCAGTGATAACAGCCCCCGCGAGACCCAACAACAACCACCGATGTGTTAATCCGTCTACGATAGGAAGGCCTGGGACCAAACCTCACTCATATAACACCATCTGTGAGGGAATTACTACACCACATGTCCCTCATAACACCATATGTGAGGGAATTACTACACCACATGTCCCTCATAACACCATATGTGAGGGAATTACTACACCACGTCAAGTCCCTCATCACACCATCTGTGAGGGAATTACCACACCACGTGAGGTCCCTCATAACACCATCTGTGAGGGAATTACTACACCACGTCAGGCCCCTCATAACACCATCTGTGAGGGAATTACTACACCACGTGATGCCCCTCATAACACCATCTGTGAGGGAGTTACTACACCACGTGAGGCCCCTCATAACACCATCTGAGGTAATTACTACACCACGTGAGGTCCCTCATAACACCATCTGTGAGGTAATTACTACACCACGTGAGGTCCCTCATAACACCATCTGTGAGGGAATTACTACACCACGTGAGGCCCCTCATAACACCATCAGGGAATTACTACACCACGTGAGGGATAACACCATTACTACACCACGCCAGGTCCCTCATAACAACATCTGAGGGAACTACTACACCACGTGAGTTCCTCCTAACACCATCTGGGAGGGAGTTACTACACTACGAGTTTGCTGTTCAACACCTACATTAATCTGTATGTTCACTGTATGTTCCTTTACCTTTCTCTAATGAAGGCTTTTGTTAAACCACCAATGTATGTAATAAGTCATTTATGTCCAATGTATATTTTCAGCCTTCGGGCTGCAGAATTTTTTCAATAAACCGTTAATTATTATTATTATTATTATTAAACGTCACTATATCAAGGAAGAGGCTGGCTGGAAGATGAAGGCTCACCCCCACACACCTTTTGGTACAGTATTCACCAGAGCCTAAGGTGTAGATGTGGGATTGGCGGCGGGACACACACACACACACACACACACACACACACACACCCACACACCATAAACGTCACTATATCAAGGAAGAGGCTGGCTTGAAGATGAAGGCTCACCCCCACACACTTTTGGTACAGCATTCACTAGAACTTGTATAACTTAACCTTTGACAGAAACAGGTGTGTCGACACTGAGGTTTAACGTTGAATAATTTAGTGCGTTAATGCTACTAATTTTTCTATCTCTCTGTGGACAGCTGTTTGTTAAGTTGACCAATAAGTCTTGTTACTCTTAAATATTGATAATGTATCTCTCTCACTACTGCCATCTTCTGTTGTCAGTCGTGTAGGTGCTCATTTATGTACACACACACACACACACACGCACACGCACACGCTTACTTTTCCAAACACAGACCAAAGTAAGTTAGGTGTCTCCGAGCCCCACTTACAAGTCAATCACATTCAATTAGTCTTGTTGGTTCACTAGTTCCAGGTGTCTTAATTACCTGCCTCATTAACACCACTTTGATTACCTTAAGCTCACGGTCCAGGTAGAGAGATAGGTTGTTGAGCTCTAGTAATTAAAGGTAATTTTGTTTAGCTGGAGGAGGTGCGATTCTTTTTATAGAGAGTATTTATTGAAGGCTTGAGTGACACGCCTAGGTGACACACACGCCTTGGTGACCTACATACACGCCTTGGTGACATACTTTACACGCCTTGGTGACATATTAATCATTCTTTTATGAGCGTCTTCAACATTTAGGCCTAAACGATAAGTAATAAAAACGCAGTAAATTTACCCTTTATTGACATTCTACACACCTGCCACCGGTAAATAAAAAAACTAATACACTCTTCATAACTATAACAAACACGTCAACAATTACCTACATAAACGAAAAACTATGTATCATAATCATACGTGAACAATATAATGTGATTTCCTTAAAAAAAATAATATATATATATATATATATATATGTATATATATATATATATATATATATATATATAAATATATATATATATATATATATATATATATATATATATATATATATATATATATATGTATGGTAATCAGCTGCTCTTGTTGTGTTACCGGAGTGATGGTTTAGTATTCAGAATCAAGAGGATTGTTTATTATGTACAAAACAAAAACACAAATATTGGTAGTAATTTCGTTCAGTGTCATAACGTTATCAACTCCCACACAATACTGCAATCAAGTTAATTTTTCGATCTATTATTATATACATACATACATACATACATACATACATACATATATACATACATACATACATACACAGTGAACATTATTCGTAGTTGCCAGATGGCAGTGTGGTAGTGAAGGAACACGACAGCCAAATGGAGCTTTATTCCTGACGTTTGGCCACACCCAATTAAAACGCATCTTCTTCATTTACTTTACTGACCGTCAACATCGATGGTCATTACGGCCGTAGCGTTCTTGTAGAATGTCTGGTTTACTGTAACCTCTTCCTTTTGTTGCCGTTCATCATCCTTTTTCTTCTTGTTCTCGGTGTTCTGCTTCTTCTTCTGATTCTTGTTCTTCTTGTTCTAAGTCTTCTCCCGTTTCTGTGTCTTGGGGGTCTTCCTCTGGAAGTTCTTGTTGGTTCGGTCTACTAGTAGGGGAACATCCCTGTGGTTCATGTTCTGTTTCATCTTGGTTACCTTACACCCCTCCCTTTACTTGGGACATGTTCAATCGGAGGAGGAGTGTGGGCCGCCACAATCTGCATATTTCTTTTCCATGTTGTTGCAGTTCCTGTACTGGTGTCCAGAGGACGAGCAACTGCAACACACGTCCTCTGGAACATTTAATTTCTTCGTGTTGTGGCCGTACCTCTGGCACTTGTAGCACCTGGTTGGCCTCGGTTCGTAGGGCTTCACTGGGATAGTCTCCCACCCCAGTAAGTACTTCACCAGGTAGTTTCTTGGGATAGCCGACCAGGGCCGCTTGACTGGTCAGCTTCCTCACGACGTGGAGATGGTCACCGATCAGTTCGGTCAGGTCGTCTTCATTAAGGTGTTCGATTTCTGTGTGGGAGATTATCCCCGACACCAAGTTATCTTTTAAGTGGGTTTCAACCTGTATCTTAACGCGGTTGACCCTTATCATCTCCTTGATCGCTGAGGAGTAAAAAAAACTCCCTCAGGACAAGGAAGGTAAGTAGCTCGGGGGAGGGGCATTTGACTTAACCTGGTGTAGCCGTACCACCTTCACCTTGTCCTGTGTCAGTTTCATGTAGAGACTGGATGCGTGTTTATATTTTATACATTGATACACAGTATAGATCATATATATATATACATTCATTATACAAATTATAGATTATACATATTATGTACAAATGAAAAATGTATATGATCATATAATTATACAGTATTTTGTCTCAATACGTAAAGATAATTTTCACTCTTCCTTTATAAAGTCACGTGAATGAAACTGATGATAAAATGATGAAGAAACGATGACAATTATAGAAAGTTATTGAAAAAATTGAATACCTATATTTTAATAGTTTCTATAATAAAAAGTGGGTGCTTTCTTTTTACCGATAACTATATAAAGTAATGAAAGACATAAACAAGAGGAGGATCAACATTGATACATTTATATAATTAAACCAGTTAATATATTACGAAAAAAATAAACATATATTCCTTAATTATTAAATCTCAATTGTATCTCTTATATTTCAGGCATTATCATTTACAATCGTGCGTAATTAAACAAGTCGCACGCCTCAGTAATTACCTGAGTTCTGGCTAAAAAAATATGACCCCTTAATTACAATATTTCTATGAACAAATGTGTGTGTGTGTGTGTTTAAAGGGACTATATTTAATCAGAGCAATTACGACAGGTTGTTTTGAAAGGTGTACTTATCTTTTGCTGATGAACATAGATTATATTTCTTTAGCTGTATTCATAATATATTAGTTACAGTGATGGTTGAGATGCAAGACAGGTTAATTTGTTACTGCACACACACACACATATATCTATGACAGGTGAGTCCATGGGAAGATTACCAAGATGAGTACAGGGTGGGAGGTGAGTACATGGACACACTATTAATATGAGTACAGGGTGGGAGGTGAGTACATGGACACACTACTAATATGAGTACAGGGTGGGAGGTGAGTACATGGACACACTACTAATATGAGTACAGGGTAGGAGGTGAGTACATGGACACACTACTAATATGAGTACAGGGTGGGAGGTGAGTACATGGACACACTACTAATATGAGTACAGGGTGGGAGGTGAGTACATGGACACACTACTAATATGAGTACAGGGTGGGAGGTGAGTACATGGACACACTACTAATATGAGTACAGGGTAGGAGGTGAGTACATGGACACACTACTAATATGAGTACAGGGTGGGAGGTGAGTACATGGACACACTACTAATATGAGTACAGGGTGGGAGGTGAGTACATGGACACACTACTAATATGAGTACAGGGCGAAATAAATGCATAAATAAGTAAATAACTAAGTCTTAAATTATTTATCTTTTCATTCCTGAGACTGATGTAAGAATTTGTAATATAATGTGAGATTATCTGGGAATTTCATGTTTGTCAAGAATTTGCATCGCAGCAGAAAGAATGAATGAATGTAAATGAATGAAATGTGAATGAAATGTAAATGAAATGTGATAAGGAATGTTGTTTTGTCAAGAATAGGATAGGGTGTATACCCATGGTTGGATGGGCAAGTTCTTCAAGGGAGTCTTTCAACACAAACATCAAAGGACTCTGTAAACACAAACATCAATGAACTCTGTAAACACAAACATCGACCAACTCTGTAAACACAAACATCAAAGGACTCTATAGATACATGCATCAAGGGTCTCTGTAAACATACACACCAAGGGACTTTATAAACACAAACATCCAAGTTTTCTGTAAACACAAATAATAAGAGACTCTATTTTCTAAACTTTTAAACAATTAAGTAATGGTTAGGTTATAAATTCTCACTATTTTATTAACCCGAGACATTAAATGGTTCGTGTTATAAATCTCATATATCTTTGCTTAGAGAATTATAAAGGGTGAGAATATAATTATATATATTTTTCGTTGATATAAAAGGACATAATGAAAGGCTGAAGCATATTCACCAGTAGAAATTATATGATTTTTTTATACCGGTAACTTCCCCAAAATTAATTAGAAATTTTTAATGAAATAAAACTCATCGGACAAAATGGATCACCTGAAGATTAGCAACTTAGCTTATAACACCTGGTGATTAGACACCCTTTAAAAAGCTACCTGGGTTAGGTTAGGTTACGTTAGGTTAGATTAGGTGAAATAAGTTCTAGGTTCTAACAATCAAGTAATTCGACCAAAATATATAGACATGAAAAAAAAAAAATATCAAGAATAAAAGACATTGGTCATATTAACGGATAAATTAAGAATAGATACAAGAAAACAATGTACCAGCACAGACTAGCCAATGCCTCAGGACCCAAACTTAATTAAATAGGATTACCACACGGATCTTAGCCTAACGAGACCCTGCTGTCATAAATTATTCTTTACGAGGAAACTTAAACAAAAAACAAATATGAATGTACGACTGATTTCTAAAGCATTAGTCTTATCCTATGAGAAATTTTCTCGGCCTATGTTACTATTTAATATTATCATTTGTAGTGTTACGTGAATGTGTCTAGTTAAGGAAGTGTCTCTCAGTCTGATTGGTTAGTTAAGATATCTAATCGGATGCATATTGATATTCTCTCTCTCTCTCTCTCTCTCTCTCTCTCTCTCTCTCTCTCTCTCTCTCTCTCTCTCTCTCTCTCTCTCTTATCATCTTGTTTTTCATGTGTGTCTGTCTGCGTGTTTCTCTCTCTCTCTCTTTCTGTGTTTCTCTTACTTTTTTGTCTGTCTCTTCGCCTCTACCTCTCTCTTTCTCTCACTTGTGCTTGGTATTTCTCCGTTCCTTTTCATGCCATATTCATTCCCTCATCTTTCCTACCCTTTTCTCCTTCTTCCACTTCACCTCCCTCTTTCTTTTTTTTAATTTTCCTTCTTCCTTTTCTCCCTCTTCCTTCCTGTCTTCGTTCCCTCTTCTTTTCTGCCTTACCTCCCTATTTCCACCTTCATCTCTATCTCTTCCTTTTTATCTATCTCCCTCTCCTCACCGTCTTATTTCCATATTGGTTCTCTTCCTATCTACTTCCCTCTCGTTCCATCGTCCTTTCTTCCTCTTCATTTCCCTCTTCCTATTTTCCTTCATCAATCTCTTCCTTCCTCCCTCTCTTTCTTATGATCTATCCCTTTATTTCCTATCCTCCCTTCATCACCTTCTCTCTTCCTCACCTTCTTCCTTCCTCTCCTTCCCCCTTTTCCTTTCATGTCTTTCCCTCCCTCCTTACTTCCCCATCTTCTCCTCTTCCTTCCACTTCTTTCCTCTCCTTCCCTCCCTTCCTCACCCTCTCCTTTCTCCTCACTCCCCCCAGGACTCTGAATACAGGAGTCACAACACTCATGATTTTTCACGCCGTTCCAGAGGGAAATGCTGGTACCACCCTATTGCTGCTGTACCCATTCTCCCTACTGCTGTACCCATCCTCCCGAGAGAGAGAGAGAGAGAGAGAGAGAGAGAGAGAGAGAGAGAGAGAGAGTTTTTCCTCTTATTTTCATCATTCATCAAAATCAACCTTAACATATCTTGTCTACGTTTTATTTTTATCTTTTTTCCTACATTTAACATAAGCGAACAAATGAAGGGAATTAGATGAGTCTTTAATGATGAATAAACTGAAGAATATTTTTGTTTTATATGATATTTTATTTAATTTAATTTTATTTATTCTATTTTATTTTATTTTATTTTTTTATTTAATTTATTTTATTTTATTTATTTATTTTTTATTTTTTTTTTTATTCAGGGTTGACTGAGATATTTTATACTTTTCATTTATTGTTACTTTTTCTTAAGCTGGTAGACATCATCATCATCATCATCATCATCATCATCATCATCATCATCATCAATATTCTATAACATCATCATAACGAATATATGATTAAACAGACCTACATATACAACTACAATATATAACTCACTTGTTTTTAAAATGTGGACAACATATTATTATGTATGCCCACGTATGTATATATGTATATAGAGTACGACACAAAGTATACACATGCAGGAGAACAAATGAATAGGAATTATGCAACAAGGACATTTATACACATGGAATCTCATTTCTTTGTATACGATACGTCCATTCACTTACATGGAGAAAAAAACTCATACATTAAGAAGTATGCACACACACACATATACACACACAAACACACATATATACACGCACACACACACAAACACACACAAACACACACAAAGATACAGTAAGTTACTTTCAAGAGTCGCGGCAACAACCAAGATCTCTCTTTAATACGTGAAGAAGACCCAAGATGGAAAAGTCTGGTTAGGGGTAGGGGGTTGTAGGGGATGGGTCGTCGGGAGTCGTAGGGGATGGGTCGTGAAGGTCGTAGGGGATGGGTCGTGGGGTATAGGGGATGGGTCGTGAAGGTCGTAGGGGATGGGTCGTGAAGGTCGTAGGGGATGGTGTCGTGAAGGTCGTAGGGGATGGGTCGTGAAGGTCGTAGGGGATGGTGTCGTGAGGGTGGCAGGGATGGGTCGTGGTGTGTAGGGTCGTTGTGGGTCGTAGGGGATGTGTCGTTCGTGGTAGCTGTAATTAATAGGTCGTGGGAGGATCGTGAAGCCTTACCCTAGAATGAATCATGTCCCGCAACTCAACACCGTTCACAACTGCGAGTCGACTAGTTTGCGTCATCGAGTAGGAAGCGCGGAGGGGAAATGAACCTTCTTGTTTTCGAATGAGACTGATTCGGGTATCGATTCATTGATGTCTCTCATGGTCTGTGCATGAGTTTTTAATAATACTGTTTCGAGTTATTGGTTTACTGAATCGGATTGAGATGATCATTGGTGCTTGGAATGAAACTGATTCGGGTAATTGGTTCATTAGTACCTGTAGTGGTTTGTACATGAAGGAGACTCGATACAGAGTGTTCTTTAAGACCTGAGTAGTTGAAGCGTGGTAACAATTCAAAGATTCGGTACAGTAAAAGAGAACCTATAAAGGAGAGTAAATAGATTCAAAGTTCCTTCATATAACAATACTCTGATGGCGGGAAATCTCATACACGCCAATTAAAAAAATACCCAAAACTTTAATACGGATTATATTTTTCGCAATGAATATACATACATATACAGGGTGACTATAAATGGTTCCTACCTATACTACAGATAGTGATATATATCTCTATATTTATTTATATATATATATATATTGTTTGTCCTGTTTGTGCAATGAAGTTAAATGAATTATTTCACTTGTGGGTTTATTATTAATTCTCGTCGAGGTTAGTTTATATCTCTTGTAATATGTATGTTTGAGAATCCTTTATTTGGAAATCGTCCAAGTGGGATGTACGTTATGTAACCTATTCTTGTGAATAGTGAAGATCGATTTCTTTCAGAGAGAGAGAGAGAGAGAGAGAGAGAGAGAGAGAGAGAGAGAGAGAGAGAGAGTGTTGATGAGAAGATGCGTATATTACTACTTCCATCTTGTTGATCCCTTACCCCTAGCACCCACACCGCCTCTCCACCAGAGTCAGAGAGATGGAACGTGAAGACATGAATAGATTTTCGATGCTGAAAATCTGGCCCAAGTAACCTTAAGAGCCAAGGGTGTTGTTGTCCAGGTGTGTGTGTGTGTGTGTGTGTGTGTGTGTGTGTGTGTCTGCCTGTCTGTCTGTCTGTCTGTCTGTCTGTCTGTCTGTCTGTCTGTCTGTCTGTCTGTCTGTCTGTCTGTCTGTCTGCGTGCGTGCGTGCGCAGATACTCATGCAGATGTGACATTCATCAGTAATATATAACCTATACATAAATAATGTTACACAAATATACTGTATATAATAGTATATACAGTAGGTATAATATAGCCTTATAAAACATATAATAAAACATATATTTGAGCACATGT
The DNA here is from genome assembly GCF_018991925.1 of Homarus americanus. Classification (NCBI taxonomy): domain Eukaryota; kingdom Metazoa; phylum Arthropoda; class Malacostraca; order Decapoda; family Nephropidae; genus Homarus; species Homarus americanus. The sequence continues at coordinate 5,143,682 of NW_024739542.1, read as the reverse complement.
GATATAATTCGTACATTATAACACTTACTGTATAATTAACATGTTCGTTTCGTAGACACATTATATATTGTATCGTGAGTCGTAAAACAAAGAACTAATTTATAACTTTAAATAAACTCTTATGTCTGTACCAAATTATTTATAACCCGACCGTAATACGCGATTAAAAGTATTATTGTGGAAAAAGTTAACTACTGTCTGCAATAATTAATTAGTAAAGTTTATTCAGTCACGTCACACTAGGGAAAATATTTATGTATGAAGCAGAACTGTGATTATTTATTTGTGTGTATGAGTATTTATGGTATTATTCATAATAATAATAATAATAATAATAATAATAATAATAATAATAATATAAACGGTTGATTGAAAAAGTTCTACAGCCCCAAAAACTGAAAATATACATTGGACAAAAATGACTTATTACACACTACTACAACAAACACAAACAAACAAACAAGAACACACTCTTATATCTGGGTCTTCCGCCTCTCCCTCTTCAAGTATTTTGGCGGCTGAGTCCTTTTGAGATATTGCACGGGCGTGTGTCTCTCTCCCAGCAGTCGACGCGGCTTATCTCTCTCTCTTTCACCTCTGCCTATCTCGCGGCGTCTTTACACAACAGTAGTGGGAGGAAGAGGAGCAGGCATGAGATCTCTGTCTTTTCCATGATATTGCTCATTAATTGGAGAGGTATTGACGAGGACTTATTGAAATTGTGTGTGGGTGGGTGTGTATGTATGTGTGTATGTATGTATGTATGTATGTATGTATGTATGTATGTGTGTATGTATGTATGTATGTATGTATGTGTGTATGTATGTATGGTTGTATATGTATGTGTGGGGGGTTTGCCTGGTGCACTTGGAGAGAGAGAGAGAGAGAGAGAGAGAGAGAGAGAGAGACTATCTAGTAGAGGATGAGAAAGCCAAGTACTTGTGGAATGCTTCAAGGTAATTCGTTTGTTATACATATGTCTTTCCGAAACACGCACACACACACTATATATATATATATATATATATATATATATATATATATATATATATATATATATATATATATATATATATATATATATATATATATATATATATATTCCCCGACGATAACGCCTCGTAAATCATAACAAGACCCCCATGCTGGACTTGAACAGCGTCTGGATCGAAGGGGGAAAGAAGTCGCCTGTTTCGCTAGCGCGTGTGTGTGTGAGTTTGTATGTCGCGACAAGCTGCTGCTGGTCTATCCCCCTCAAGATAAGCATGGGGGTGGGGGCTGGGGGAAGAGTTAGCCTAGACCCCCCTTCACTGGATCGGGCACCCCCAACCTTCCCATGGGGGCCCTTAAAACCTGTTGATTAGTCTGTAAAGAGGAACATTCCATGCTGCTACCACCACTACCACCCCTACCACCACCCCGAGGTTCGCCGATCACTACCTAGAACCAACGTCTCTCCACTAGTCGTATGGCAAAGAGAAAAATCATCCCACAAAGGCAATAATTTTCACCCCAAAGAAAACATAGATTATTTTCTTCCTATAAGGACACTGATGGAGGAATTACCTGCAGATTCTCACTCAAATTTACTATTGTTGTGGTTTTGTTTCACGCGGATCTTGTCATGATGTATCGAGCTGTTGTGGAAGCAGTAAGAATCGACAGTTTTGTTTTGTCTAACTGGTATATTGGTTTAACACTTCACTCATGTTATTTCCAGGTCCAGTTTCGTATCTGTATTTTCTCCTTGAAGTCTTGTCAGTATCGAGTACCAAGTCGTCCTTATCCCTGACGTCAAACAGTGATAGATAGGTTCTTTTATTGCTCAGTTCACCATTCTTGTTAATCCACTCAGCCGCTAACACCCGTCTGTCTGTCTGTCTGTCTGTCTGTCTGTCTAATCAGAATGTACGCTCACGCCATCATGATTACAATAGACACTAGCGCCGTTTTTTCGAGTAGTGGCAAGAAAATATAACATAAAGGTATATCATCCCATAGGCCTTGATGGTCACTTGGGTTAATCTTACAAATCCTGACGCCGTGATGTTGGTTGTCAGTGGCCACATGTTGAGGATTTACCCAACTTGCATGACTTAACGACAAAACGGAGGGGAAGTTGCCAGAATTTCGTAAGTGTTAAAAATGACCTGACAAAAACTTACCTCATATTGAAATTCAACGTCTTTTTCAATGTTTCCAATTCTCATGGAATTTTTCATAATTATTTGTGTATTTTTATTTATTTTTAATGGCTTTGCAGTAATGATGAAGTTATCTCCGACTTTACTCAATTGGGGATGATCAAAATAAGCGTGGATAGAATAGAGGTTGGAGTCTTATTAAGATGTAAGACTGTAATCATCTTGGAGAGCAGCGACTGATGGATCTCTTTAAAGGCTCAATCAGTGGAGTCGGGATTTTGTTTCGTTTGATTCATCAGCTTCTGCTCTTCAACGCGACACTCACGTCAATATATTTAAAGGAACTCTTCTTCTTGTTTACTTAAAATACTTTCTGTGTGCAATCCTAACCTAACCTAACCTAATCTAACCTAACCTAACCTATCCTATGATGAGATAGTCCTAGTCTACTGTCCGTGAGCAGAAATCGTATCTAGGTCATGAGAGAGAGAGAGAGAGAGAGAGAGAGACCTGACCTCTGTGTCGTGAGATAGGGATCGCAAACCTTTACCAACCACGGACAAAAATCTCATCTCTTCTTCAGTATTAAAATTGAAGTTTAATTAAAGCATCCGTCTATTTCCCACCAGCCGCTGGGATCTGGATGACACACACACACACACACACACACACACACACACACACACACACATTGTCCCACCTCCTTCCATTACCCTAGGTCCGAACACACTCCAGGTTGTAGATTCCACGAAGCTCCTCGGCGTCACCATAGACAACAAACTAAATTGGAAACCACACGTCAGTGAAGTTGTCAAAGCCTCCAGTTTCCGTCTCCACCTGCTCCGCCGACTCAAGTCCCTCGGAGTTCCTGCACACGAGCTCCTCAGTGTATACACAACATTCATACTTCCCAAGCTCACCTATGCCTCCCCCACCTGGTCTTCCTCCCTAAATGCCACACAACGTAAACACCTAGAAAAAGTGCAAAAGAGGGCATGCAAAATTATTCTCTCCCCTTCCTACTCCACATATCAAGAAGCGCTCAACACACTGACCCTTTCGACTCTCACTGACCATCACCACGACCTTATCTGCAAATTTGGTAAGAAGCTTCTACACCATCCCCGACACCGGCTCCTACTACCACCTGACATCCCCTGTCCGAGAATTGCTGTTCGACACCACAACCGCATCCAGCCCATACGTGCACGAACCGATCGCTATAAGAACAGCCCAGTCCCAACCATTGTAAAAATTATAAATAACATGTAATAAATCAGTGTATTCACTCCCGGTAAACACTGCTCCTTACACTGTCACTATGTTGAAATGAACTGTAGTTTGAGCTGATCCCCATCTAAGTTATTATATGTCTTATTTGTGTCACTTATGTTACTTGTATATTATTTGTAACTCGTAACCCATTCCCCAAATATGTAACTGTATATTTTCAGCCTTCTGGCTGCCAAGCTCTTTCAATAAACCGTTAATTATTATTATTATTATTATTACCATTGAAACCTTATGAAATACAGAAAAAATCAAAGAAATTATTGGCTACAGTGAAGAGGAGAGGTCATCCTTATTGAATTGAATATCTCACACAACAGCTGGTGTTGCTGTGTTAACGCCACACTACACAGCAGCTGGTGTTGCTGTGTAAACGCCACACTACACAGCAGCTGGTGTTGCTGTGTTGACGCCACACTACACAGCAGCTGGTGTTGCTGTGTTGACGCCACACTACACAGCAGCTGGTGTTGCTGTGTTGACGCCACACTACACAGCAGCTGGTGTTGCTGTGGTGTCGTTGTGTTGCTAGTACCAGCACCACTTACTCTCCTTCCCAACTCTACTCCTGATATCTGTTCACGCCTGATCACACCATACCACATTCTTCATCCCTTGAAAGCCACTCTCTGCCAGCCTTGACAGTCCATAGTACTTCCATCAGATTACTTCCCGGTCTTCTGGCAGCCACAGACGTCACTCGGAAACCTCCTGTAAGCCTCAGGGAACCCTCAAGGTGTTGCTGCCGTTGTAGGAGTCAGCGGTGGGGGATGGGTTTACGGCAACACCGAAAGCTTTATTGAAATTAGGATATCCACCATCACCTCATTCCCACCCACCATCACCTTACTCCCACCCACCAGATACACCCACCATCACCTCATTCCCACCCACCATCACCTTACTCCCACCCACAGATACACCCACCATCACCTCATTCCCACCCAACATCACCTTACTCCCACCCACCAGATACACCCACCATCACCTTACTCCCACCAAACATCACCTTACTCCCACCCACCAGATACACCCACCATCACCTCATTCCACCCACCACTCCCACCCACCATCCTTACTCACACAGATACACCCACCATCACCCCTCATTCCCACCCACCATCACCTTACTCCCCACCCACCAGATACACCCCACCATCACCTCATTTCCCACCCACCATCACCTTACTCCCACCCACCAGATACACCCACCATCACCTTACTCCACCCACCACCCCCACCATCCTCACCTTACTCCCAAACATCCACACTCCCAGATACACCCACCATCACCTCATTCCCACCCACCATCACCTTACTCCCACCCACCATCACCTTACTCCCACACACCAGATACACCCACCATCACCTCATTCCCACCACCATCACCTTATTCCCACCCACCAGATACACCCACCATCACCTCATTCCCACCCACCATCACCCATACACCCACCATCACCTTACTCCACCCACCAGATACACCCCACCATCACCTTACTCCCACCCACCATCACCTTCCCACCCACCAGATACACCCCCATCTTGCCTCCCACCCACCATCACTCCCACCCACCATCACCTTACTCCCACCCACCATCACCTCCCACCCACCATCACCTCATTCCCACCCACCATCACCTTACTCCCACCCACCAGCTACACCCACCAGCTACACCCACCTACTTTAGCTTTCTTCTAGTCTTGTTACTGATCACACAAAATGGGAACTGATTAGGTTAGGTTAGGTTAGGTTAGGTTAGGTTACGTTACGTTACGTTACGTTACGTTAGGTTAGGTTAGGTTAGGTTAGGTTAGGTTAGGTTAGGTTACGTTACGTTACGTTACGTTTTATGTTATTTTATATCTTGATACAAAAGTTTTTTAATAAAAGTATTAAACAACGAAAAACTGAGAGAGTGTCGGTACTTGAGGCAGCGTCAGACTGGGCTGTAGTTACTTGAGGCAGCGTCAGACTGGGCTGTAGTTGTATACATTCTAGGGGTCGCTGGCGAGAGGGAGTGAGTGGTGAGGCTCTGAAACCCACTCATGTAATATTCTTATCTTCCGTGTCCCTTTAATCCCCACCTCGTCCCCACCCTCTTAACCCCACCCATGAGAGGGCCTCGTCCTCCCCGTCCTCCCAACCCCAATCATGAGAGGGCCTCATCCTCCACGTAGTCTCAGCACCGCTCATGCGAAGGTCTCCCCTCCCCGCCCTCTAAACCCCACTCATGTGAGAGCCTCTTCCTTCTCGCCCTCTCAACCCCACTCACGAGAGGGGCTCTTCAACTCAACCATCTAATATACGATAATGTTTAGGTTTTAGGAGCTAGACAAGACCAAGTTGCTCATAAGAGATGCTCACAATGTTGTCTTCACAGGGGAGGGGTGAGGGAGGGTTGGGGGGAGAGATGAGAGTGAAGCAGGGAGGGGGGGTAGGGTCGAGTAGGGAGGGGTTGAGGGCTGAGGGTTAAAGGGGTGTAACGGGGCCCTAAGTGGCTTCTCGGATGTATTATGAAAGGAGGACGAGATGTGGATTGAAATATGGCGTGTGTGTGTGTGTGTGTGTGTGTGTGTGTGTGTGTGTGTGTGTGTGTGTGTGTGTGTGTGTGTGTGTGTGTGTGTGTGTGTGTTCTGCTTTTTCTACCTCACCTTTTTTAACTCTTTACATTTCCATAGTTATCATATCTTATTTCGCTTTTTTTTTGAGTCTAACTGATTCTATGAAGTAAAATTGACCAGTACTCCTCCAGTAGTTCTCGGCCCTGTGCTTATTCTCATGTTTATTCCTTATCTCTCTTATATCCTTTCCAACTTTGTATTTCCATCTTTATTCATTGTTTTCTTCTGCTTCCTCTTACCTGGTTGATCGTCCTCAGCTGTGTAATGTCGTAATATTCGTCATGTCGTTACACTTAAACCCTGACACGGAAAATACTAAAGAGTTTCCTATTTAGTGGATGCATATAGTACACAAATCTCCCGTATTCGTTTTACCTTTCTATTGGCCGGAGTTTTCGACACACTTGTTAAGGAGTGACGATACGAGCCTTCGTCACCCTTGATTGTACAAAGCAAACTATTGTTATTTTTGTGTGTGAAGCTGGTGATGCTTTTTGTTGTTGTTTTTTTAAAGATGAGATTAAAAAAGAAAAAAAAAGTATATATATATATATATATATATATATATATATATATATATATATATATATATATATATATATATATATATATATATATATATATATATATATATATATATATATATATATATATATATATATATATATATATTTATATATTTAGGATCATCTGAAGATTGGGTCCCAGCTTATTTCCTCTAACTTATTTCTTATGGTGATTTAGCCCCATAATTCTAACGTACTGTAACGTAATCTAACCTAACCAGAAAGTATTCTAACGCTAACCTAACACTAACGCAACCTAACGTAACTTCACCTAATCTAATGTAATCTAAAATATACTAACCAAAACTAACCTAACCTAACACGCCAGGTAGCGTTAGGGTGTTTATTCATCAGGTGATATAATCCGGAGGCTGATATTCAGGTGATTTCACGTATAAAAATAGTTATTTTAGGTTAGGCTATGTTAGGTTAGGTTAGGTTAGGTTTGGTTAGGTTAGGTTTGGTTAATATACACAAATACACGAAGGGGAAATGTCCTGCTGTAGAAGGATCTTATCATGAGTCAGGATGTGTGTAAGGTGCAGCGAATACAGGGATTTACCAAGATGCTGCCGATGGTTAGGTCTAGCTATAGCAGTCGAGGTCAACTTACACATTCACCCCACACGAGGCATCTGGGGTCTAAAGGAGGTAATTCTAGGTCAAACTGGTTGAGGGGTAAGCTGTTCATACAAAGCTTCTAGGCATACAAGTTCACAACAATATCTGGAGGGGTTGGAATAGCAGGATAGTAGGCTAGAAATACAACAAATCCAACCCTCTGGCCTACCCGTAGTGGACAATGTACTTGACCACTTTCATAACCACAACTGTATCTTTAGGCACCAATTTACACCTAGAACTGCCCTCGGATCGAACCAGTGATCTTGTAGACAGGATGGAGTCAAGTTATTTCAGACCAAGTAGTTAAGAAGAAGCACATACGTAAATTCGGGCATACATTAAGATTACTCCCACACTGAAATAAGATTGAACTGAATATCGAGGTCAGGTTAGAGAAGACAGCATCCCAGGGCACCAGGAGCTTATCTCAGGTCACTGGTTAAAGAGCTGTAATATAAACAAGGTTTTGGGGGAGGGAATGAGGCCGGTACAGTGCCATCTGGAGGAGGAGGAGGAGGAAATGAAATCGTAATCTTAACCCTTGGCAAGTGTTTGATTCTAGAAGCTTTTTACCTACCGAAGTTACGTCATTCTAGTAGCTTTTATTGTAGACCAAGTACTGTACGTGATTCTATTAGATGTTACCCTAGGCAGGTACGTTATTTCGAAAGCCATTATCCTTGGACAGGCGATGTAGGTGGAGCCTTTTGCCGAAGTCTTCACGCAAATTATGGTCAGTATCAAAATAAAGTTAAGTTAGTTTAGGTTAGGTCAAATTGGCTTAGTTTAGATTAGGTTAAGTTGAATTACGTTAGGTTAAGTTAAATTAGGTTAGGTCATGTTAAGTAAAATTAGGTTTGATTAGGTTAGGTTAAGTTAGATTAAATTAAGTTGGGTTAAGTTAGGAATCAAGGTAAGATATACTGTACATGTAACCCTATGATAAGTTTTCCTCGTGTTGTAGACCGAGGTGAGGTCAAATGGCGTGAGAGGAGGAGGAGAAGGAGAAGTAGGAGAAGGAGCAGGAAGAGGAGGAGGAGGAGGAGGAGCAGGAAGAGGAAGGGGAGGAGGAGGAGGAGAGGCACCTTTAAGACAACAACTGAGACCAGAAAATTATAAAATATAAAGGAACTCTTCACCATTAGGAACTTTTAAGGCGATATTCATTTGGTTTACCAGTGAGTTGACGTGTCCAATCAGCTGCTTAAAATCCATACCTTCACCTGTAACTAAAGCTGAATAATTAATTGACGGGAAATTATAAAGGTGGAATTAAAACAGAGATATAAACCAACATTTGATTATAAGGGCCAAAATTAAAACGTTTCTTAACTCATACGTCTCTTTATTAGTCTGTAACGTAACGTATGATTATTGGGTCAGAATACAAATCAAACGTTTCTTCACTCGTATGTTTCTCCACTAATGTAAAACCCAATTCATTAGGTGTGATGAACGTAGTTGTTGTCGCTGCTCGTAATGCCTTTCACTATTATGATGATGAAGGGGAGGGGTGGGTGGGTGGTGAGCCGAGCCGAGCAAGCTAACTCTCTCTCTCTCTCTCTCTCTCTCTCTCTCTCTCTCTCACCTCAGCAGCCAGCCAGTATCACCCTGTCCCCTTCCCCCCTCTTTCTTATACCTCCCTGTGTGAGTGACTATCCTCAGTGAAGGTGAGAGAGATTATGTATCATCCTAGCTTAAGTCGCTAAATCCTTCATCACCACCGCCACCACTACCCACGTACACCTACCACCACCACCACCCACGTACACCCACTACCACTATCACCACTAGCCATGTATATCCCCTACTAATACCATCACCACCGCCATCTACTTACACTCACCACCACTATCACCACCATCCCTACCCAGGTACACCCACTACCACTATTACCCCATGTACACCCAGCACCACCACCAACTACCACCATCCATGTACACACCACCATCACACCACATATAGTCACCATCACCTCCACAAACACTTACATTCGCCATCACATTCACATTATCCTTTGGCACTCCTCATTCTATTCCTCCGTCGCCAGCAGCTGTACCAGGTCTGGCCGCCCCACCGATTACTCCAGAAGAACGATCGATCGCCAGAGAATCGTACCAACCGGAGATCGATGCCAAATGCCCTTCTCTGCCTGACATTCTATGATAACTAATTCAGACACCTAGAAAAGGTCACTACGTCTCACTTGATAATATTGACGACTCCGAGACTACGATACACATGTCCCCCTGTCTGAACTGGTGGCACTGGTACTCTCATGGTAAGGGTACAGTTACACAGTCTAGTGGTCCTGACACACTAAGGGCACAGTCTAGTGGTCCTGACACACTAAGGGCACAGTCTAGTGGTCCTGACACGCTAAGGGTACAGTTACACAGTCTAGTGGTCCTGACACACTAAGGGCACAGTCTAGTGGTCCTGACACACTAAGGGCACAGTCTAGTGGTCCTGACACACTAAGGGCACAGTCTAGTGGTCCTGACACACTAAGGGCACAGTCTAGTGGTCCTGATACACTAAGGGCACACTTACGCTTCTAGACTTGGTTCAAAAGGAATATTTAGATGTACTTATGTTTAGGTAATGTGGAGGTACCGTACATGAGTCTAGTGAAATTACTTCTACTACTACTACTACTACAAATACAAACTACTACTACTACTAACTACTAATACTACTAACTACTAATACTACTGACTACTAATACTACTAACTACTACTACTGGTAACTACTTTTTTTTAACTTGGCCTCCATCCTCCCTCTATAGCCACACCTTCGCCTCTATTTTATTACCTTCAAATTAAATAATAACGATAGTAATAATATATTACTCTACTTACCCTCGTCTCTTCTGCCTCAGAAAACAAATACACCAGACTAGATCGAGGTTTACAACATAGAGCTGAACTGTGTGTGTGTGTGTGTGTGTGTGTGTGTGTGTGTGTGTGTGTGTGTGTGTGTGTGTGTGTGTGTGTGTGTGTGTGTGTGTGTGTGTGTGTGTGTGTGTGTGTGTGTGTGTGTGTGTGTGTGTGTGTGTGTGTGTGTGTGTGTGTGTGTGTGTGTGTGTGTGTGTGTGTGTGTCATGATAGAACCGCCTTCATAGACCTTTTTTGAGAGGAGAGAGAGAGAGAGAGAGAGAGAGAGCACATGAAAAAACATTAAACAAAATTAATACAAAGAGAAGGAAAGAAATGAAAGAAAGAAACAAAGTGAACAAAAAAGAAAGAAAACCGAGTGTAATTTCAGTTGGCGAGATGCTTAAAGGATATATCAGACTGTAGCTGTCCGGCTCACTACCGCCATCTGGACGTGCTTCGATTACTACTTTGTTTATGTGATCGAACCAAAACTATTGTACAATATGTTACTCTAGCCAATGAAACCAATCTTAAATACTTTTATTATTTACTTACTAGCTAAAATTATATAAGATTCGTCATTTACCGAATTACAGAAGTATTTGTCTTGAATTGGATAATACGTGTAATATTTACTCGGGAAAATAAAATAAATGTTTGTGTTATGTGTGGTTGAATCGTACAGCCTAACAAGCAGTGGCACTCATCCTCCAGCACTACAACAAGCAGTGGCACTCATCCTCCAGCACTATAACAAGCAGTGGCACTCATCCTCTAGCACTATAACAAGCAGTGGCACTCATCATCCACCACTATAACAAACAGTGGCACTCATCCTCCAGCACTATAACAAGCAGTGGCACTCATCATCTACCACTATAACAAGCAGTGGCACTCATCATCCACCACTATAACAAGCAGTGGCACTCATCATCTACCACTATAACAAGTAGTGGCACTCATCCTCCAACTATAACAAGGGTAGCACTCATCATCCCACAAGCATGGCACTCATCCTCAACTAAACAAGCAGTGGCACTCATCCTCCAGCACTATAACAAGCAGTGGCACTCATCAGCACTATAACAAGCAGTGGCACTCATCATCCACCACTATAACATGGCACTCATCCAGCACTATAACAAGCAGTGGCACTCATCATCTACCACTATAACAAACAGTGGCACTCATCATCCACCACTATAACAAGCAGTGGCACTCATCATCTACCACTATAACAAGTAGTGGCACTCATAACCACCTTGAATGGTTCCTGACTTTGTGCTGACGGCCTACTCACCACGTCTCAGCTGCTTGTAACGACCGTCAAAACACAATGTAATTATCCCCACTCTACACTGTGACTGCGGGGAATGACTGCCTCAGAGAACGTGGGAAAACTTGTTCTTATACTGAGAAACGTACACACACACACACACACACACACACACACACACACACACACACACTTTAACTAGACGCCTCCTTCTTAATTAACTTTATAATCAGAGTAACTTTACTTTCAGTACCTCAGAGACAAGACGAGAAAGTGAAGAAAATCGATATGTTTAGACGTGTATGTAAAAGCGAGACTTTCTTATCCCTGGGTGAAAACAAAACAAAACAAACATTTACTCGTGATGTGAAAGAAAAACACAAACGTTGGCAGGGAAATAGCGAGAAACGTTCATTCGTTGATGTAGGAGATATAAACGTTTACGACTGCCAGAGCCTAGGAGGGAGTATGAGAGCTTGTCGTCCTGTAATGAAGAAGATGCCAGAGAGATTGGCACGATTTCCACTGTGTCACTCTCCTAATGTGAAACTTTCTTTTGTATGTCTGTCTGTCTGTTTTTCTCTTTCTGTCTACCTTCATGTCTATCTATGTCTGGCAGCCTGTTTTTCTACTGTAATGTATGTATGTATGTATGTATGTACAGTGTGTATGTATGTATGTATGTATATACCGTATGTACAGTATGTATGTATGTATGTATGTATGTATGTATGTATGTATGTATGTATGTATGTATGTATGTATGTACAGTGTGTATGTATGTATGTATGTATGTATGTATGTATGTATATACCGTATGTACAGTGTGTATGTATGTATGTATGTATGTATGTATGTTCTATCATCTATATATGTATTTAATTACGATCTTCCTGTATATAGTAAAGAAATTTACGAAGCTACTCAAGAAGGTCTAACTCAGCCACAGGTATTCTAAGCCACCATACAACCTGAGCCAATCAGAATCTTCCAAGGGAAAATGAGCTAGTTGAACGTTATGTACAGTCTCGTTCAAGATTCTTCGAACACTGCTGGAGACAGCTGGCAACTCAAGGCCGTTTGTTTACTATAGGACGTAGTAAAAATTATGAATGAATGTAAAAGTGATCGGTGTTTGGTTACTTAGTTCCCCGTTGCTTAATTAATGGTTGGGCTTTGTTGTTTCACATTATATTATACCTTTCTGCTGGTGTATACTGTTAATTTGATTTTAAGATGGTTGGAGCAATGGGCCAACCTATATGAATTTATGTTTAGACAATTAAACATAAGAAAAAATCGGTAAGCATGTTAAAGAACATCATGCATCGGCACAGCTGTGTGCAGGCTGTTTATGAGGTTGCCTGTTTATCATTAATTTATACTAATATTGTCTTCAAACGTTTAATTCCTATCGGGTAATTAATCCAGTTGTATGTAACCGATGCTGAACAGACTTCTTTCTAAAGATGCTGATTTCATGCAACATAAACTACTGTTTTAATTCGCTGTGGAATTAAACAGAATCATCGGTTCACTGCTACCTGTAGTAAGTGTGTGTGTGTGTGTGTGTGTGTGTGTGTGTGTGTGTGCATGCACGTATGGAGTGTGTGCGCGTGCATGTGGAGTGTGTGTGTGCATGTGGAGAGTGTGTGTGTGTGTGTGTGCGTGTGTGTGTATGTGGAGTGTGTGTGTGTATGTGTGTGTGTGTGTGTCAGCCTGTGTCTGTGTTTAATAATGACGTTCATTTGAAGGTGATGGTAATTAATCTTACGAATCATCCGTCTGATGGTGTGAATTAGTGCGGCAGCATATGCCTAATACTTTTACAAGTCTTTATCCAGCAATATCATTGTCATTCCAATGCTCTAAATATCGTAAACAGCAAATGGTATTTCTTTCATTGAGTGACTATTTGCTCCCCCCTCCTCCCCATAAATCCTTGTTTCTGACTTGTGTAGATTACGTCACCTTTAGTCTGGTGTCTTTTAAAAAATTATTCTATTTTTTTTTCAAATATGTGTATGATGGATTATAAATTTGTATCTTATTTATTTATTCTTTCAACTATTTTTTTTATATAATGCCTAATAAAATATAAATATAAAGCTAACGTTATGGGCGGGAAGGTGGGGGAGACAGAGGTGTTGTCAGTGCTGACTACCCTTCCACTCCCTCAGTTGTAGAAGGACCCTGCTAACATGGAATACCACACGCAGAAAATCACTGAACGTGGAAGAATAATCGGGATGAAGGAGGCTGGGTTTTCACCCACTGAAAATGCCCGAGAATTGGGGGTTTGTCGGTCAACTGTGTACTATTGGATTAAGCGATGGGAAGAGGAAGAAAGTTTAAAGGACCACCACAGGACGGGAATGGCGCGCAGAACAACACCTGCACAAGTTGAAGCCATCCGGAATTTCGCTGAGGCCAACCCCTTCAAGACTTCATTTTCAATAAGAGAGAATCTCCAATTAAATATTTCCCCTTTAACAATCGGGCGAAGACTTCACGAAGGAAGCATTCACCATAGAACTCCCGCTACCAAGGAGAAGTTAAATGAGCGACATCGCGAGGGCAGGTTGTAGTTTGCTCGACGGCATGCTGAAGAAGGCCTAGATTTCTGTGGAAGAGTAATAATATTCACTGACGAAAAAACTTTCTCATCTACCTCTCACGGAAGCTGCATTGCTGGAGGAGGAACAACACCCGATATGATAGACAGCATATTTATGAGGATGGAAGGAGTGGCCATGTGACTTGCAATATTTGGAGATGGATATATTCGCACGGAGTTGAAGAGCTGACTGACATAGAAGGAAGATTCACAGCTGAACAATATTTAGAAATACTCGAAGAAGTTATGCTTCCCTCGGTACGTGCATATGCTTTCCCGTTTCCCGAAAACATAATTTTCATGCACGATAGGTGTCCTATCCGTACCGCACGGATTGTAAAAAGGTGGTTTGCAGAACAAAGAAATTTGCAAGTCTTAGACTGGCCAGGTAAAGGTTGTGACATGACCTCTATAGAGAACGTTTAGGCCAATATTGTGAGCGTGTAGGATCCAACTGAAGAGCGAACCAGGGTGCAGCTACAGGAGCATACACACCGTGAGTGGAAGGTCCTGAGGCGGACACCGCAACTGATACACTTCCACCACCCCGCCTCCGTTCCCAACAGGCTGCAGTAAGTAATCGAGAATGAAGGTGGCTGGACTAAATATTAAAGTGTCAGAAATAATTTCCCTATGTAATCAACCGTCACATACTGAATGCACATCGATATTATTATTTTTTCCATGTTAACTGAAATAAATATAATTTTCATGAATATAAGTCAAATTGTATAATAAATGTAAAGGAAACAATCCTCTTCTCATATCCTCACTTGTGCAGTATGTATTCAGGGTGATTTAAGTCAAACAAATCCAAACATTATACTTATAATTATTATGAAAGTACAGTATAATATATGTTAAATATATTGCATGTGAAATAATTACCATATATACCACGGAAAAAATTCGAGAGGGAGACGTGGACAAAGAAACAACTGTATAACGACACAATTCATACAATACTGCATGTAATGGTTCCGATCACAGCTGTCCGATCCGGCTTTTCAAGGCACTTTTGACGAGGAAATTGATCTTTCATATTTCAATCTCATTATCTCATATTTAATAAGTTCATGTCATGCCGTTCACAATATATTTATGTATTCTTGGAAAACGTTTATTGTAATAATTGTATTTGTATATATTTTTCTCTCCATTTATTTATAAGAAATGAGAAAAAATCCTTGCCAAAATACCAAACTATGTTACAACGTTACCTCACAATTATTTCATAACTTACAATAATGCTTCAACACTCACTCACACTTGTATGGAAACATAAACACTCGCTCGTGAAGAAAAGTTGATTTCAACGGGGTCCTTTGCCGTGTTTATTAATTATACAAAATATTACATTAATTAGTGAAATCTCGTACCGAAGGCATAGCTAATGCGGCAGCATATGTATTGTATCGCTGTAGACCTTTCAACTGTCATTACGATTGTCATCTAAGTAGACTTAGCTTATTATATTTTTCAAATGACATAAATTTGTCTGTCACAAACAGTGATTCTTGTGTGTGTGCTCCTTACTTGCTGCACCCACGTATTTCAGCCCATAGATTATTCGGTCATTATTTTTAAATTGTCAACTTTACATTTCCTCAATGTTGCAGGTTGTAAGGAACATTCAGTTTTGATTTCAAGGTTATTACAATTTATAAATCACATATAAATAAATCCCTCTGTAATCACTTACATATTATATGTGTTGAATCAACGTAAATTTGGGTGATGATATAGCCGAATATCTACCTATCTATCTATCTATCTATCTATCTATCTATCTATCTACCTACTTCTCCAGTTGAGATTTGAACTATAACCTGATGAAATGCCAACGCGTTACAAAACAGCCCCTCAACAACATCACAGTAGAACGTATGAACATTACCGTCATTCGGACTCACTGGGGCTCAAGAGGAGCTTAGCGAAACATCAATGAGCTCTGGGGGCTTTAACAGGAGTTTGGAGGGAGGAGGTAGGAGAGCTTTGTAACAACACTAGCAATGTGTGTGTGTGTGTGTGTGTGTGTGTGTGTGTGTGTGTGTGTGTGTGTGTGTGTGTGTACACACACTACACAGGGTGATAAAATGCGTCTAGTGTGGCAGCATTATGTTAGTGTTAAGGTTCAAGCACTGCTTGCTCCCTCTCGCTTTCAGCTGCACCCGCTGGCTAGCCCTCGTGGCGAACATGGAAGCAACTTGCACAAGTCTTCTTCTGCCAGTACACAGCCTTCTAACCATCAAGACTCCTGCTGTGCCTCTTCGAGGCACGAAAAGGTAACAGGGTACCTCGTGGGCCCAGGCTAGATCAGCAGGGGATCTCGGAGTAGCAGTGGGCCCCAGAGGGGCGGCGCATAGGCTCACTGGCATGTGGACACGTCCTGGCGCCTACCAACCACCACCCCGCTGCCTTGCGAATTAAACTTGGCAGGTATAAGGCTACGGGATTAAACCCCGAATGAAAAATCTGCGGTGGAGCCCGGCATCAGGCAGACTTGCTTACAGAGCTCCAACAGGACCCCAACGGCGGTGTAGGCGGAAGAGGTGGACAACATGGAAACCCAACGACTACACTGGCTGACGAAGGCAATGCCTGATGGACAGGCTACTAAAACGAAACCTAACACACTGGGCTGTCGGCAGTCCATTGCAACTCTCCCTCTCCCCAGTCTTTGCAACACTTGCACCACTGGATCAGGAAGAGGGGGAGCCAAGATGAGTGGTTGCAGCCTGCGCTCCTGCCTCACCACATAAATCAACTCAAGCGCAGCCATCACCCAGCTCATCATACCTCTCACCATCATCAAACCCCTTTATCCCAAAAAGTCCAATGACGACGGACGAGTGGCGACGGGGACAGGCAGAGATGACTGCCGGGAGTCTCTAGACACAACTCTTCACATGGGCGGCACAGATAAGATGGTCGTTTATGCACTGCGATCTAGGCAGCAGTGCAATCCGGTCCTGTCTGTGCGACTGAGCAGCCCTTACGAGGAGCCACTCTGCTCACCCCACACGGGGAGGGAGCTAGAAAACGTGCCCTAAACATAGCCTGTCTAAAAACCCAACCTGACTGGGCAACCGCACCCAGTAAGGTCATCCTTATGCGGTCGAAAACACAACCAAAATCACAGATATAAACAAAAACAAACCATACAACCTCTTATGGTCGCTGCTTGGAATGTCAGGACCCTTCTGGATACTGGCACAAATGAGCGTCCTGAAAGAAGCACTGCCTTTGTGACAAAAAAATAAAAGATCTGGCTAGGTAGAATCTCGACATAGCAGCCATTAGTGAGTCCCGGCTCTCAGACGAGGGTCGACTCACAAATCAGGGTCTTGGCTATACCTTCTAATGTAAGCCTGCTGCGGAGAGAAACCACATTTATGGAGTTGGCTTTACTATCCGTCAATGCATCCTACATAAGCTAACTGAAATACCTGTTGGAATCAACGAGCGCCTCATGACACTGAGTCCCACTAAATCACTTACGTCATACCTTCTTTATCAGTTGCATATGCCCCAACAATGGATACAGAGGATGAAGGCCTTTTATGTGGTACCTTGACACAGTTCTAACCTCTATCTCCAGAGAAGATAAGGTTGTGCTCCTAGGTGACTTCAATGTCAGAGTTGGCAGAGATGCTGAAATTTGGCAGGGAATCATAGGGAGAAATGGACTAGGCAAGTGTAATCACAGTGGCCTACTCCTCCTCAGCAAGTGTGCTGAACACAACCTCACTATCACCAATACCTTGTTTAGGCAGGCCGACAAGTTCAAAGTTTCGTGGCAACACCCACTGGCATCTCATTGACTACATCATTGTCACAGAAAGAGATCGCAGAGATATCCTCATCACCCGAGTCATGCGTGGCTCAGACCGCTGCGACACTGATCATCGGCTCGTCAGAGCCAACTCTCCCTTCACCTCGCCCCAAAACCACGAAGGTAACAAGCCTCCAGAAGAGGTTTTAACACTAAGCGTATGGAGTATCCAGCAGTAGCACATACCTTCAGAGAGCAGCTCGAACATGGCTGACAAACAACCCGGCAACAAACACCCCAAATCACTGTGCCGAATAGGGTATTCTCCACTGTCATGACAAAAACCTGCAGAGAGACCCTCGGCCAGATCGAAAAAATACACCAGGACTGTTTTGATGAAAATGACTCAGAAATGAATGTACTCATCGATAATAAACGTGCTGCTTCAACTGACTGGCAGAACAACCAACAGTCTTGGACCAAAGCTGATACCTTCCTCAAGAAGAAAGCAGTGACCCAGCGCGATCACACTGAGCTAATACACAATATTTGATTTATTTATGTAATTAGGGATTTATTAAGAAAAAATGTTAGGAACTGTAATAAAAAAGAGACACAAGGAACTGAACTCAGAACCAGCGAAATCCGATGATCAGTTCCACAGTGTGGCCGTGACACACACGGAACACTGCCTGTATGTTTGTAATGTATGTTTGTAATGCTACCAGTCATCAGCACAAGAAAACGCCCCAACACACTGTGAGATAATACACAATATTTGATTATTTATGTTATTAGAGATTTATTAAACAAAAGTATTAGGAATTGTAATAAAAAAGAGACACACATACACACAAGGACCTGAACTCAAAGCCAGCAGGATCCGATGATCAGTTCCACAGTGTGGCCGCGACGCCTCAATGATATAAACTTTGTAAGGTGTTTATATATTACAGCTTAACTTCTGTTAATACACAATATTTGTTAATGTATAATAGGTATTTATTACACCGAATAATTGACTCCCAGAGCAAAGCCGAGTAATAGTTTAGATATATTATGAGGGATCACGTGAAGATCAGCCCCACCTCAACCTTTTTCTTATCATTAATTTAACCACGAACTCTACCTGGGGAGGTTAGGTTAGGTTAGGTTACGTTAGGTTAGGTTAGGTTAGGTTAGATAAGGCAAGGCAAGGCTAGGCTAGGCTAGGTTAGGTTAGGTTAAATTTAGTGTGGTTAATAAACTAGGTGGCTGTTTCCCGCGTGATACCTTAAGATACTGAACACACGTCAGGCGTTTCCTTGTGTTGATGACAGCAGCACCATCTCGGGTGCCAGTGACGGCGGCCCATGGTAACTTCGCCCTACATCCTGTGGTGACCTGGGCCAATTTAAGTGATCTCTCAGCCCATCATAATATTGGCCGAGATCAACAACAATAACTTACTTTGGTAATAGATAAACCATATGGAAAGTGTGCGATGAAGGTTAGGTTAGGGTAAGGTTATGTTAGGTTAGGTTAGATTAGGTAAAAAATGTAATAGTAATAAAATTAATGATCACACACACACACACACACCTCTTGTGTTCCTGGCCCCCAAAAAAATTCCTGCTTCGCCCATCATTGTTGATGGTGATCGCGGCCTATAACATATTATGATGGAGCAGGGTAATCACTGGGTACGACACTGGATGACCGAGGTCACTACTGGGTATGGACCGAGGTCACTATTGGGCATAGACCGAGGTCACTACTGGGTATGGACCGAGGTCACTGGACCGACTTCACCTGTATTATACAAACAGAGGTGGGACAACATAATGCTATATTAGATACAGTCAGTTGGATTGATTATCAGTTGAGACAGAACTTGTCCTTATGGTTGTGGTGACTCACCTGTATGTGTGTTGTACTGTATGTGGTGGTGAAAAAAATATTGTATGTGTTCTCCGTCTGTAGAGCTGTATGTTCGTTTTGTACTGTACATTCAGGAGCCGGTGCAGGCCCAGTACTTGTCAACAGTGCGTGACAGAGACGTGACCGATCGCCCGGGGGCTAGCGAGCCGATCAGTGGTGAAGAGGATAAAACGAAAACGAAGATAAACTTATGACAAAAACCAGTCGTCAAAATGGCATCTAAGATTAAGTTAGACTCAACCATACAGTAAGTAGATATAATTTTTCAACAACAAATAAGAATAAAAATTATTACACGAATCTGTGAGACTCTATTGTGTTGTATTGCTAAACAATATAAAAAACTATAAAATTATAGCGATAATTCGGATAATTTCTTTGTGATGTCACGCACCACCAATACTGCTCCACACACACAGGCTGGTAGACCTATGGAAGAGTCTACCAGCTCAATGTGTGGAATCGAGTACAGTACCGGGCTTCAAAATAGCCCTATACAAAATTATTAAGAAAAATGGAGGGATCCTACACAGACCACTGGGCACCTTCCCTCGACACGGTCACCTCTAGTGGACGGGACATAAGGAAAATAAGGTAAGTATAGGTAAATCTATCCTAAGTGAGTGTTTCTTTTATTAGTGTTTATCTATATGCAATCTATTATTTGTTTAATTACTTGAGGTGGAATGAAAGTGACGTGAGAAGGAAAACCCAATGATAGAAGAAGACACTCGGGAAACACAACATGGCATGTGATAAAAATCATCACACAACAAACAGACATACTTGGCTAGGCCTTCACTAATGATAACATCGTTACTTGCTTTCACAATATCATAACAGAAAATAATAGAAATACAAAATCGTAATTTAATTTATTGTAAAATTTAATGTGATCATTTGATTCACAATAATTATTACTCCTTGAACTTCATGTTCAAAGTATCATGACTGTGTGGCGGTGGTGGTGTAGCTAGGGATGGCAGGTGTTGTCTCTCTTCGATCAAGTGTCCACCCTGTGTCTCATCCACTTGCCTCCATGTTGTGTATGTAGCATAGCATCTCCCGATCCTTTCCGTGTCCTACCTCAAGCGTTGGGCCCGTCGAGATGATGAAACATGAATCAAACTTGATCATTAGGGATCTGTCGGAATATGTCACTCCCAGCACCCGGATTAAAAGCGCCTGGTAATTATCACAATAATTACTAACAGGGTGAAATGACTAGTGAAAAGGGGACTACTGGAAGAGCTGACTTCTGGCCCCTAATACCACCTGTGACGCCTGGAAGTCTTACGCTAATTTAGGGTCCAGGACAACTCGCCAACTGCACTGGCTAACCATTAACCCGGAACACGATCCGCAAATCGATTAACATCCAGGTTCCCAATTACTGCTGGGAAGACAGAGGCAAATGGCGTAAAGAAACTTGCCCACAGTTTCACCCTGCCCGTTCTCTATAGGGCTCATGTCAGAACCTTTACTTGGCCAGTCTAAAACTTGCAAATTTCTTTGTTCTGCAAACCACCGCGTTACAATCCGTGCGGTATGGATAGGACACCTGTCGTGCATGAAAATGATGTTTTCGGGGAACGGGAAAGCATATGCACGCACCGAGGGAAGCATAACTTCTTCGAGTATTTCTAAATACTGTTCAGCTGTGAATCTTCCTTCTATGTCAGTCAGCTCTCCAACTCCGTGCAAATATATCCATCTCCAAACATTGCGAGTCACATGGCCACTCGCTGCTTCCTCATAAATATGCTGTCTATCATATCGGGTGTTGTTCCTCCTCCAGCAATGCAGCTTCCGTGAGAGGTAGATGAGAAAGTTTTTTCGTCAGTGAATATTACTCATCCCCAGAAATCTAAGCCTAATTCAGCATACCCTCAAGCAAACTACAACCTGCCCTCGCGATGTCGCTCATTTAACTTCTTGGTAGCGGGAATTCTATGGTGAATGCTTCCTTCGTGAAGTCTTCGCCTGATTGTTAAAGGGGAAATATTTAATTGGAGATTCTCTCTTTTTAAAAATGAAGTCTTGAAGGGGTTGGCCTCAGCGAAATTCGGGATGGCTTCAACTTGTGCAGGTGTTGTTCTGCGCGCCATTCCCGTCCTGTGGTGGTCCTTTAAACTTCCCTCCTCTTCCCATCGCTTAATCCAATAATACACAGTTGACCGACAAAACCCCAATTCTCGGGCAATTTCAGTGGGTGAAAACCCAGCTTCCTTCATCCCGATTATTCTTCCACGTTCAGTGATTTTCTGCGTGTGGTATTCCACGTTAGCAGGGGTCTTCTACAACTGAGGGAGTGGAAGGGTAGTCAGCACTGACAACACCTCTGTTTCCCCCACCTTCCCGCCCATAACGTTAGCTTTATATTTATATTTTATTAGGCATTATATAAAATAAATGAAGGAATAAATAAATTACTAAATAAATAAATAAATAAATAAATAAATAAATAAATAAATAAATAAATAAGATACAAATTTATAATCCATCATACACACATTTGAAGAAAAAAAATTGAATAATTTTTTAAAAGACACCAGACTAAAGGTGACGTAATCTACACAAGTCAGAAACAAGTTTGTAGGGGGCAAATAGTCACTCAATGAAAGAAATACCATTTGCTGTTTACGATATTTAGAGCATTGGAGTGACAATGATATTGCTGGATAAAGGCTTGTAAAAGTATTAGGCATATGCTGCCGCACTAATTCACACCATCAGACGGATGATTCGTAAGATTAATTACCATCACCTTCAAATGAACAACGTCATTATTAAACGCAGACGCACACACACACACACACACACACTCTCCACATGCACACACACACTCCACATGCACACGCACACACTCCACACGTGCATGCACACACTCCACATGCACACACTCCACATGCACACACACACACACACACACACACACACACACTTACTACAGTTAGCAGTGACCGATGATTCTGCTTAATCCCACAGCGAATTAAACAGTAGTTTGTGTTGCATGAAATCAGCATCTTTAGAAAGAAGTCTGTTTAGCATCGGTTACATACAACTGGATTAATTACCCGATAGGAATTAAACGTTTGAAGATAATATTAGTATAAATTAATGATAAACAGGCAACCTCATAAACAGCCTGCACACAGCTGTGCCCGATGCATGATGTTCTTTAACATGCTTACCGATTTTTACTATGTTTAATTGTCTAAACATAAATTGATATAGGTCAGCCCACTGCTCCATCCATTTTAAAATCAAATTAACAGTATACACCAGCAGAAAGGTATAATATAATGTGAAACAACAAAGCCCAACCATTAATTAATTAACGGGGAACTAAGTAACCAATCACCGATCACTTTTATATTCATTCATAATTTTTACTACGTACTATAGTAAACAAACGGCCTTGAGTTGCCAGCTGTCTCCAGCAGTGTTCGAAGAGTCTTGAACGAGACTGTACAACACTGTAAAACATGACAATAAGGGTTTAAAACGTTTTTTATTGAATGTCCCTTTTAAGGGTATGTGATTACTAGTAAACCCTTATAGACACAAAGGTCCTATTAACAGTCTCTAAATCTTTACTGTACAAACGGTATATAAATATCTATACATTTAAATCTCTCGGGTTACAAAAGGTTATATCAATGTGAAGAGAAGTCCTATGAAAATAACTCGGCGGTAATCTTCCTCACATTACCGTTTGTACGCCTCTTTTCCCTCTTATCTCCACCGCCTAGTGATACACACCTTGGCCAAGACTCCTCACACGCCTTTCAGTTACACCGTGGATACTGTAAAAGGAAATAATGTCAACAATATTGATGGTATCACCATACACAACCGAGTATGTCATGGTGCTAGACTTGTGAGACTCCCGAACTTTGGTGCACACCCAGGACATTACCTTCCCACTTTACACTATTCCTTTACCTACAAAGACGGGTCATAACATCTCTTTCTAGACATGCCAACACTCTTCACCAACACTGTCAGGCTCAGACGAAGTAATTCTCACTTAAAATATTCTTCCTTTATTACACAAAAATATCTCCAAAAACAATTAACTGAATCCCGTGGTGAGCTCGTTGCCGCTCAGCGTGACGCTGATTGGCTGTGAAAAAGAGGTCAGGGAGTAACCCAGCGGTCGTTAACTTTCTCAGCATATTCTAAACTAAGGATGTTTTAAATCTTCTCTTATCCCATATCTCTTTTCTTTACCTTCTTGCTTTATTTTCTCCCCTCTTACTCATTTACAGGTGTACAGTAGAGTACTTAGGTTAAACATTAAGATATGATGCTACATGTTAAGTCATTAGATTACCAACACCTTACTGCCATCTCCTCTAATCACACATCTTCATAATTATATTCTGCTAAGATGACCCAAGTAACACCTGTTATTAATCAGAAATAATTTTCAATCTAAAACAACTATTTTTCAGCTCATTAATTTACAAAGAAAATTAAGAGAAGCAGTGTGTCGTGTCGTAGTCAACTTACAATGAATAGTTATGCCATATGTCGCAATAAAACAAATTGTATCCTTATAAAATATTATTCAATACTTTTAGGTCATTTCAAGTAAAAATTCATGGCTATTGATGTATACAGTCAGTGTTATATTCCAATCATTATACAAAGAATGAATTAAAGAGACAGAAGGGAAGCCAATGTATTACCCGCAGGTCATAATGTAAGAACCAATTGCAACATAGAGGGTATTATAGAGAGCAATGTACCCTAACATGTCCGAAGAAGGTAGTTTACATATGAAAGGGAATATTATAATAAATATTCCCGTATTCATCTAAAATGTCATATTTATGGCCAATAGTGTTTACAGTGTCAGTACCACAGAGTCGATACCACAGTTTACAGCATCATGTTAATCCAAAACCTTGAAAAGATATCCCATTATTGTTTGTTATAATTTTTGAATAGGTTAGGTTAGGTTAGGTTAGGTTAGGTTAGGTTAGGTTAGGTTAGGTTAGGTTAGGTTAGGTTAGGAAAGGAAAAGTCACTGTAATGAAAGTGTTAAGATGACAATTAATGCATTACAAAACTGATTTGTTTTTCTCGTATTTCAGGTACGGTGGAGGAATGACCTTTTATACCTAACCAGTAACTCACGCCAGGTAAGGTGATGGAGTGTTCGTTTTTTTGCTTCGTCGGTAACTGCTGAGGTTTATATAAGAATATTAGAACATTAGAATGGAAGTAACTACAGCGGTCTTATTGACACAAACTTGGTTGTCCCATTTACACCCAACTACTATCGCTCATGTATCCGTCCAACCTATATTTGAAGCTTCCCAGTTCGGTAACCTGTTCCACTCATCCACTACATTATTTTCAAACCAATGTTTACCTATCTCGCGCCTAAATCTAAATTTGTCTAATTTAAAACCATTGCTATGAATTCGTTCCTGGTTGGATAATATAAGTACCTTTGTTATATCACCTTTGTTTAACCCTGACTTCCATTTATACACCTCTATCATATCGCCCCTCACTCTACGTCTCTCGAGGGAGTGTAAATTAAGATGATTTAACCTGTCTCTGTACTGAAGTTTCTTAATGCTCGGGATTAGTCTTGTCATTCTCCTCTAAATGCTTTCTAGGGATTCATATCCATTCTGTAATACGGTGACCAAAACTGAACTGCATAATCCAAGTGAGGTCTCACAGGTGCAAGATATAGTTTTAGGATAACCTCGCTTGTCTTGTAACTAACACTCCTTTGTATGTCCCCAAGTACTGTGTTAGCCTTGTTTCGAGCAAATACACAAATGTTGAAAAATATCTGTTCAGATTATTGCTCATTTCTCCGTCGTTATCAGTTAGCTCGCCGGTACCTGACTGTATTGATCCAATCTTTTCTCGTGTTTTAGTTTGATACATTTGGAAGAATCCCTTGGGGTTTGACCTCGCCTCCCGTGCTATCTTCAGCTCATTATTCCTCTTTGCTTTTCTTGTCTCGGTCTTAACCCTACTGGCCAATACCTTATAATAATCTCGAGGGTAAATTTAACCACGATTTATTTTCCTGCCTACAGCCTTCCTTTGTCAAATAATATTCTTTTAATAATTATTTATCCATTTGGGGGTCATTGTTGTTTGATTTCAGTTTTCTGTATGGTATATTCTGCCTTGATGCATGTAATGGTCAGATTGTTAGTTTCTTCAAGTTTATTGGTCATTATTGATTCTAAGGGACTGGCAATAACACTGACGAGATTATTATTGTTATTATTATTATTATTATTATTATTATTATTATTATTATTATTATTATTATTATTATTGTTATTATTATTATTATTATTATTATTATTATTATTATTATTATTGTCATTGTCATTGTCATTGTCATTAATATTACCACATTTCACACACATTTCACATCATTGTCACACATTATTGTCACACACATCATTATCATTATCATTATCATTATCATTATCATTATCATGATCATGATCATGATCATGATCATGATCATGATCACATTATTACATTTACACACATCATTAATACACACATTTCACACATATATATTATTATTATTATTATTATTATTATTATTATTATTATTATTATTATTATTATTATTATTATTATTATTATTATTATTATTATTATTATTATTATTATTATTATTATTATTATTGAAAATATAACATTTTGGGCAAGAATAAGGGAAAGAGAGAGAGAAGAGGGAAGGAGGGAGAAGAATTTGAAGAATGAAGAAGGAAGAAGAAATTGGCGAAGAACGTAAGAAAAGGAAAATAAGAAAAAAAAAACACGAGAAGGAATTGAGAAAAGAAAGAAAGATAACAAAGATGAAAAAGGAAGTTAAAAATATATAAGAAAAATAGAAAAGGTGTAATGAAGGCGAATGAAATGAAGAAATATATAAAAAAAGGAAAGAAAGGATTGAATGGAATAAAGAAGAATAAAAGGGGACGAAAAATTATGAAAAAAAATTGAAAAAACAGAAGAAATAGATAAATGAAAGCGAGAGGCAAAAGAAGAAAATATTACGATAAAGAAAAAAAAAAAAACTAAGTACATCTCAACAAACTTCACCAGATGACGAGACACAATCAAGATTACTTACTTACCATGACACTAGGAAGACAAAGACAACAACAACAGCAAAAGAAAGCCACCTTAATTATCTTACCTGTTGACTGTTACTTGACTCAATGATCAGAAAGAACACAAGAGATTAGAGAATGAAAGGAACAGTATTTTTTTTTTTTGCGGGGTGGGGTGGGTGGTGGGGGGGGTGGTTCTTACCTGACGTGAGATGTATGACAGGAGGAACTTTATGTTAATAGATTCGAGAGCTTCACCTTTCATCTGTCAGGTAAGTTCGTTGTTTGAGATGTAAGAGGAGGAAGAGGAGGAGGAGGAGGAAGAGGAGATAGCGGTGAAGGAGAAGAAAGTGAGGAAGAGAAGGAGAGGAGATGATGAGAGGGAGAGGTAGAGGGAAAGAAGGAAGAGGAGGAGGAGGAGGCGGAAGGGGATGTGGAGGAAAAGAAGAAAGAAAAGAGGCGAAGGAGGAGAAGAAGGAGAAAGATGAAGTGGGGAAGAGAGACGAGGTAGAGGAGGAGGAGGAGGAAGGAGATAGATCTTTTCAAGTGCACAATGTTGTTAATTCTCCTCCTCCCTCCCTCCGTCCCTCCCTCCCTCCCTCTCTCCCTCCTAACCTGTCAATCTGTGTGATAGGTGAAACAGGTGCCAACGCTAAAGCTTCACTCCGTCAGATTAACTCAGGTCTTCAGGATGCTGGGAGAATAGAGAATGAATTTCAGGAAGACTTTGAGGCCCACAATGATGATGGATTTCCCTTTAATAGTTTCCGTGATGAAGGGATGAAGAATATGTACCACTGTTGTTGGGGATAGGAAATGGAGTCAGTGGATAGTAATTTTTTTTTTTTTAAAGATGTTTTGATATTTTGTTATGTCATTTTTATAAGTATTTTATCATCAGATAGTGGGGCCTAACCTAACCTAACCTAACCTAACCTAATCATAATTCCTGTTCATACACTCGTGAAAACCTCTAACAGTTGCACTAGAAAAATGGGAAACCAATTTCATGGATCATTTACTTTGATAATAGTATATACAGTACATAGACATATAGTGATTTAATTATATATAGAAAATATATATAGTGTATTCTCAACCCCCTGGTCTGGTTTGTTTCATTTAATTTTATGGTATAACTCTGGCTATTATCTGAGCCAACTAAACCTTATATATACCACAGATGTAAATGGAATTGAATTTTCCAAAATGTATTTATATTTGTCATTCTCACTCCTTTACCAGTATACCTCTAGGGGGGCAGCTGCATCTAACACTGAAATACTGTATATGGAAAAAGTGTGTAGATATACATACATACATACATACATACATACCTATACCCATACATACATACACATACATACATACATACATCCTTTACTATTATAACTGTCAAAGTATTCTTAAATTCGTTCCTGTCTGTCTGTCTGTGTCTCTGTCTTTGCGTCTGTTTGTCTCTCTATTCTTGTATATGTTTACCTGTCTGGCCACCTGTCCGTCTATCTGCCTGTCTGGCCACCTGTCCGTCTATCTGCCTGTGACTGGGTCACTCTGTCTGCCCATATATCTGCCTGTCTGTGTCTAAGGAGAAATAGACTTTTTGAACACTATTATTTAAATCTTAATTGTTAATCAAACTTAAAAAAAGAAAAAAACCCACAATTGTAGAGGTGTGAGGGAGGAGGAGGAGGGGTTGGTGGAGTGCGTGAGGAGGAGGAGGAGGGTTGCGGAGTGCGTGAGGAGGGGGGAGGAGGGTTGTTGTAGAGCACGTGAGGAGGGGGGGGGAGGAGGGGTTGGTGGAGCGCGTGAGGAGGGGGAGTAGGATTGCTGAGTGCGTGAGGAGGCGGGCGGGGGGATTACTACCCCACTTCATATTCTATTTTTCTCTGAAGTTGTATATGTCAGCACTGTCAGGAGTTCTAAGATGTTCTCGCTGATGGCTGTCAGAGGGATGGGTGGAGTTGGGCTGAGAGTATAGCTACGCTTCTGTCAGCAGGTTAGGTGAGGTTAGGCTGACAGTAGGTACATTTCATATTGACAATTTAAAGAGAGTTGAAAGATTGTGTTCTGTATTTCTGTCTCTTGATTATAGAAATGAATGAGACCTTCTTTGTTATGAGAAATATTATATCTGCGTGTTCCTAACCTTTTTTCCTTTATTACAGTAAGAAAAAAGATTAATATAATAAATAAAAACAGAATTAGAGTCGCTTTCTTATTCTGTTCCATCTATATTTTATTTGTCTTTTTTTTTTTTTTTTCTTACTGTCAATGGGAAGGAGAGAGAGAGGAGAGGAGGAGGAGAGAGAGAGAGAGAGAGAGAGAGAGAGAGAGATAAAAAAAACCATGATTGACCACTGAGTTATACAAGTTTGTGGTCCCCCGTCCGGTCGAACTGGACTTTAAAATGTCAGGTGTCAAGGCCGGACCTAATTGTTTGTATCCGGCACCTGGCTGAGGGAAATTGAGAGATACTGACGTTTTGGCCATTAGAGAGGAGAATTGGGAGATATTAGGCGACACGTGACTTTATCCGGCAGCTAGGTGAGAATTATTGGGAGATACTGAAACTTTGACCGACAGTGAGGAAGACAGGGAGATACTAGGAGACGCACACCTTTATCCGGATAGGTGGCTGAGAGACAGTCTCCTTTGTCCAGCAGATGGGAGGGAGATACTCACTTGTATTCTGAAGGTTGATGAGAGGTATTCACCTGTTTCCTGGCGGGCCACTCCATCCGGTGATGAGACATTTATGTAAACGATGCCAGGCAGACGGACGCTCGCTTGCCTTCTGCCTACGGTGACTGTTTTATTTATGGTTCCTATTGGTTGTTTACATTGTCACAGAAGGTTGGTGTGTCGAGGGCAGCAGAGAGGCGACGTCGTTGAGTATGGCTGCTCGGCGTCATGGTCTCGTTACCTGTGATGGATCGTGTGGTCTGGGAGTCACCTTGACAAATGTACCGTAAAGATCTGGTGTGGGAAGTGACAGACCGTGGATAAATGGGGTCGAGTGTGGGTCGTGGGTAAGGCCTCAGCTCAGGGCCAAATGTGAGAGAAAGTGACCAGAGGCACATAGGAGAATATAGAGAAGTGTCTTACTCCAAGTGTGTCTATATGGTGTTAAACCTGAGACAATTATGAGAGGAAAGAGTCTTACCCCGTAGATGTTGTTTTAAAGTGAGGGACCAGCAGGTGTTACCAAGATCTGAAGTAGAGAACTGAGATAATCTACAGTCGGGATAAAAAAGTTCGCTTACTCCCAATATGAAGCAGCATCGACCCAAATGAGATAAAACAACACACCCGAATCAGATAACAGTTAGAGTAAGTAAGTTCGGAGACTCATTCGCGGGACTCAGTTACACCACGGGCAGCGAACTTTTGTCCGCCACTGTACACCTGGATGAAAGGGGGATGTTGTTTCCATTACCGTTGTTCCAGAATCCCTTTGTTTGTAAAGACTGTTTCCTCCGGGCCATCTTGTTTCCAGGACCTGTTGTCTTCAAGGACCATCACCACTGCTCAGGGCTAAGTCTAACGAATCCTCGCTATTAGAGAATCAGAAAAAAGGGTGTAAATGATTTTTTTAGAATCGTCTTGGAATAGGTCGATAAAGCCATCCTTTTTGTTGGGGAGGAAGGTTTCCAGGGTGAGCTAGAGGCTTCTAAGATGACCCAGAGGCTTCCAAGATGACTCTGGGACTTTCACAAACAACGTTCCTTTATTATCAATGACTAGTAAAAATAAGAGGGTCTATTTCGTCTCACAGGCGCAACATCATCTCACTGCAAAGCTTAATAACACATGGATTTCTGTCTGTACAAATATACACAAACAAGTACACAGTTAGATACACACGTTTACATACACCCGACCCTCCCCCCCACACACACACCCTTCCCACACATACACCCCCCCACACCCCCCCACACACACACGCATATAAAAGTGTTGACAAATGTTTACACCTTTCTCTCCCTCTTGCAAACTAACAAACATTTCTCCTCTCCCTCCCTCTTCCATACATATACACACACATACATGCAACTCTTCCTCCCACACATACAAGGACATACAGCTCTTCCACCCCTCCCTCCCACACATACAATCCCACATACACGTTTTTCCCCCCTCATGTACACATGCAACCACATATACATCAATCACATACCCCAAACACACATACATGCATACACACACACAAACATTCCCGCTTACTACATATATACAAACAGATACAACCGTCTCTTTCCCTGAGCCATAAGCAAAACAAATAAATAATCCCCACACACACACACACACACACACACACACACACACACACACACACACACACACACACACACACACACACACACACACACATCTCCTTCAAAATAACAAATAAGAATAATAAGTAGGACACATACTATCTCAAGATCCTCTCACCAATAGGCGGCTCCCAGCAGCTCTCGTTCCTACGACACAGGACCTACTTTACGCCCGAGTTTAGGAATAGTACATTGAAAAAACCTGAAGATATAGGTGTGAAAGTATAATGGTTTCACCCTTTTTTTCTTTAACTTTCACTTGCTTTTATTTACTTTCACTGTAGTTTGTTTATTTTAGCTTTTTTATTGTAGTTTTCTTTGTTTATTTCCCTTCACTGAATTTTTTTTAGTTTTCATTTTGTTTCACTGTGATTTTATTTTTACCGTTCGAATTTCACTCTTTTCTCTTTCTCGTTTTCACCTACTTTCATTTTAATGTTATATCATGTCTATTCACTTAAGTTTCTCCTCCTCGTGTTTCTTTGTTTTAAACTATCGCTTCATTCCACTCTTTAGGTCTCTATTTTCTTTTTAACTTTCACCTTCTGTTATCCATTTTTTTTAACTCACCTTATTTTTCTATTTTCTGTTTAAGTTCAAGTTTTCATTTTACTTTCTCTCCAACTTTCATTTCCTTTCACAATTTTCACTTTTCAAAAAAAATCCCTCGTACTTTTCGTTTACCTTTGTTGATCCTCATCTCCTTTCACCCCATTTTCTTATTTTTTAACCTGTCACCTAAATGTACTTTCTCTCCTCAACTTTCTCTTTCGTCGTATCTTAACCTTCACTTTCTTTTCAAATAATCTCTGAACTTTCTCCACCTTTCAACATATTTTTGTTTTAACTTTCACCTGCTTTCGTTATACTTTCTTCTTCTGGTATTATTTCATTTGAACTTTCTCTTGCCGTCTCCTCGCCTTTTTATTTTAAACTTGACATCGTGTAAGAGCAAGGAGTATGACAAGGCTATAATCCCTCATTGTTTTCATTCAATATGTTGGAAAATCACTAGTAATATATACAACTTCCTTCCTAGTTGCTTGGCATAGAATCTATTGATAGTTAATCCTTCCTTCACAACTTAATATTCTTCCTCGTGTAGTGAACAGTTAAGAAATGTTGCATCTCTTAGTAAATTTATTGTACAAAAAAAAAGAGAAATTTGTATATTTTTAAATTTTTATTGCATTTTTAAGTATTAGTGTGCAGTGCCTTTTATTGATTTGAAAACGTAGTGGCATAGAAAGACGGAAATAAAGAGGGAATGACAAAAACAGGATAGAATGGAAAAATTAAAAGAAAAGAAGAATTTACTTGTATCTCAATGCTGGCCAAATAAATACAGGGTATCCATAAAGATATTGAAACGCATTGTTTTCTTTTTTTTGCATTTGAAAGAGTAACTATTCAAGCTTTGTTTTTCACCTAATGCATATCAATACCTTATGCCGTTTGCACATGTGTTTTAAATCAGAACCAGACTAGACATTATGGATGTTTAGTATGTAATTGTATGTAATAGTCTGTGATAGTCTGTGGTGATAGTCTGTGATAGTTTGTAAAATCAATTATAGACTTAAAATATAAATATAATCAGAAAGTGTTTTAGTTTCTCCCAAGTTGAGTTATGAGGAACTTACCTTAACAACACCTCTCTCTCTCTCTCTCTCTCTCTCTCTCTCTCTCTCTCTCTACACCAGTAACAATAAACAATGCATTCAAATCTCCTCAGCGGAATTTTACCCAGAATTATCGCACGTAAACAAACACACGAGAGGTTACCTCAGCTGACGGCTCCTGTGTGTTTCATGATTGAGCTGAGTTTTGCATACCTAACCTAACCTAACCTAACCTGTCGAGGGTGTGCAAGTGGTGGCAGTGGCAGCTCCCTTACCTCCTTAAAGTGGGGATGTCGCCTCCCTCCTCCTTCCATGCACTCCTACTCTCTCTCCCTCTCTCTCTCTCTTTTCACGCCCTCCACCCACTAGTCCCCCTCCCTTCTCTTTCTACCTTCTATCTCTCTCCCTCACTCTCTCTACCTCCGTCCCTCCCTCCTTCCCTCCATCCATCTCCCTCTCCCTCCCTTCTTTCTGCTCTCTTTCTCTCTCTCTCTCCATTCCATCTCACTCCCTTCCCTCCCTATTACTATCTCTACCATCCCTCCCTTCTTCTCTCCCTCCCTCCCTCCCTCATGGACTTACGTTATACTATTGGAAACTTATCTATACGGCGAGGTGGTGGCCCAGGAAATTGTTCCCGAAAGCCAATTTCAATAACTCCCCCTACTCATGACCCATAAAGAATGACAAATGGAGGCTTAGTGTTGCCGTGAAGCACAGTACTATGGCGTTAGTTTCTTAAGGCGATCCAACACTTGTTTTTTTTTCTCCCTCAGTTGATTCCCTTCATCTATCTTCCTTCTTCTCTCTCTATCCTCTTGGGTCGTGATGGTTCGTGTGTGACTGGTGATTATTGTCCGTTTAGGGCGTGTGGGTGAGATGTGTGGAGGAGAGGGAAGGAGGAGGGAGTGTGTGGGTGAGATGTGTGGAGGAGAGGGAAGGAGGAGGGAGTGTGTGGGTGAGATGTGTGGAGGAGAGGGAAGGAGGAGGGAGGTGGGGTGAGATGTGTGGAGGAGAGGGAAGAGGAGGGGAGGTGGGGGTGAGATGTGGAGGAGAGGGAAGGGAGGGAGGGAGGGGGTGGGGTGAGATGTGGAGGAGAGGGAAGGAGGAGGGAGGTGGGGGTGAGATGTGGAGGAGAGGGAAGGAGGGAGGGAGTGTGTGGGGTGAGATGTGGAGGAGAGGGAAGGAGGAGGGAGGTGGGTGAGATGTGTGGAGGAGGGGAAGGAGGAGGAGTGGGGTGGGGAGATGTGAGGAGAGGGGAAGGAGGAGGGTGGGGGAGACAGGGAGGGAGAGGGAAGGAGGGAGGGGAGGGGGGGGTGAGGGGAGGGGGGAGGAGAGGGGAAGGAGGAGGGGAGGTGGGGGGGTGAGATGGGGTGGGAGGAGAGGGAAGGAGGAGGGGAGGTGGGGGGTGAGATGTGGGAGGGAGAGGGAAGGAGGAGGGAGTGTGGGTGAGATGTGTGGGAGGAGAGGGAAGGAGGAGGGGAGGGGTGGGGAGATGTGGAGGAGAGGGAAGGAGGGAGGGGAGGTGGGGGAGATGTGTGGAGGAGGGAAGGAGAGGGAGGGGGGGTGAGATGTGGAGGAGAGGGAAGGAGGAGGGAGGGTGAGGATGTGGTGGGAGGAGAGGGAAGGAGGAGGAGGTGGGTGAGATGTGTGGAGGAGAGGGAAGGAGGAGGGAGTGGGGGTGAGATGGGGTGGAGGAGAGGGAAGAGGAGGAGTGTGGGGGTGAGATGTGGGAGGAGAGGGAAGGAGGAGGGAGGGGGAGATGTGGGACGAGGGAAGGAGGAGGGAAGGTGGAGGAGGTGGGGAGGAGGGGAGTGTGGGTGAGATGTGGAGGAGAGGAAGGAGGAGGGAGGTGGGGTGAGTTGTGTGGAGAGGGGGTGTGGTGAGATGTGTGGAGGAGAGAGTGTGTGGGTGAGATGTGTGGAGGAGAGGGAAGGAGGAGGGAGTGTGGGGGAGGTGTGTGGAAATGATTGTTTGATTACTACACCCACCCACACCCACAAACACACCCATACACACACCACACACTCACACCCACACACACACACACACACACCCACACCCACACAAAGCTGATGAATAAACTTTCGTGGTTCATGACTACTACATGATCATCTTAATATTAATCACGTGAATGAGTCAGATGATAGTCCCATGAAAGTGATTACGTCTACAATTGCCCTCCTAAATGACCCAATCCCCTTGCCTTTAGATGATTTAAACGACGTCCTCCAATATATTCCTTCAATACTCGTTTCATACACGTTGGTATTCACTAAAACTGGATTTAAATCATCATCAGAATAAGGTAATCGTTGTTCCTGCCTTACTTATACTTAATGACTTATTCACCTCCTAGTTAATATTTCACCTTTAATTACTTGATACATAAACGAGTACTGTGACCTCAAATGGCCCTGTAGTTAAGGGATGCTTGGGTCACTTTATTAGTTACTGTAATATCACTCACCTTAATAGCTGCCATCGCTGACTACCCAGGCCGGGAGGGATCACACTCTACACACTAATTTATGGACGTCGTTTAGCAAAGGTGTACTGTAATGTTACCTGAGAGTAATTAGTGTTTGGTTTAAGCCTTTGACGACTGAGGTTTAAAGTGTTGTCTTCGATGGTTAGGTTATCGCCCTTTAAAAGTTAAACCAACGTCTATAAAGGGTAACCCCATCGACCATAAGGGGTGTTCATGTCAATAATTGTTTGGGAATTCGCTCACTAACTTAACTTTCTACTCAAACATTATACCTTCACTGTCTACCTACATTGTATACCTGTATTGCCTGTATGTATAATGTATCTGCGTAAACTTATATGATGATTTGCTTAATATCCATCTCTCTCTCTCTCTCTCTCTCTCTAGTGAAACCGTTCCTTGAGTTCGGTAAAAAAAAAAGACGATAAGACTAACAATATTGTTCTATAAGGGGAAGAAAGCGTCGCCTATTTCAGGGTTGTCAAGAGTCTAAGCTGGCGCGGGCTATGAGGATGATACATGAGCTAGTTTTAACGCTGACAGCTTACCACGGGAGTGAAAGTGGAGCCCCATATACCAGACGGCTCTCCTGGGACACTGTGCATACGGTACTCTGAATAATAACCCCCTTCAGTGCACAAGGAAGGCAGTGTAGATCTCTTTTTAAAGCCAGGTATCCACTCACACCTGGGTGGACTAAGGGTGCCTCGGCCTCGAACCAGAGATCACTTAGAGAAGAAGAAGAGTGTCTTATCCTCTCAGCCACCACAGCCACTTGCGATATATAACCATACTATTTCATTAGTTAATTCTACATACTTATAAAGAACTATTACGTTATTTTTTTTTTACAGTAGTCTAACATTTATACGTTTTATGAGATAAATTACGATATATAAAAAGAATCTGCATACGTGGACTAAATTATATGTGTTATAATTATGATATATTAAGGTGTTTATGACGTCTTAGTGATATATGGTATGTTTGACTACAACTAAGAGGGGTTCATATAGCGTTGTCCTGCCTCCTTATACCGTCGTTTATACTGCCCATTATCCCACCTAAGACTGTCCCTCCTACTGCCTTATATACCGTCACCTTATACTGTTCATTATACCGCCTCTTATACCACTATTTATACTGTTCTTTATTCTAACCCTTGTACTGTCCCTTATACCGTCCCTTATACTGTTCCTTATATCGTTCCTTATACCTCTCCATATACCGCCCCCTATACTGCCCCTTATACCGGTGTGGAGCTTCACTTAGCGATGGTTATAATTTTTGTTTTCATACTTATCTAACGAAATATATACACAAACACACACACACGGACATCTATAAAGAAGTACACACACACATACACACACACACACACATACACACACACACGGACATCTATAAAGAAGTACACACACACACACACACACACACACATACACACACACACACACATACACACGGACATCTATAAAGCAGTACACGCACACACAGAGTCTTACTGCCATAGACGATGTACCCTGATGCGTATCTGTAAATAACTTGAAAGTGCAGTGTGTGTGTGTGTGTGTGGGTGTGTGTGTGTGTGGGTGTGGGTGGGTGTCGTCACCACAACACACCCTTAACACAACGACGTAGTGCAGTGCGGCGGTTCACACAAATCTCCGCCGCTGAGTCTACACCTGGGGGGAGGAGGGGGGGATGGGGGAGAGGGGGTGAAGCATACGTGGCCAGACCTTGTCCCTGCCGTTAAATTATTCAGAGCGACATTTCAGCAGCACCGTGTAAAATGTTACCTGAGAGATCCAGGTGAATGGATGCCGTCCTGGGAGCGGAGAACCACACCCTCGCCTCCTTCAGCTACTTCCTCAGGGTGTTTTTATATCTTCCAGTTATTCTTGACTTTAACAGCAGATGATCCATTCCCACGTGGATTTCACTGAAGATGGAGGATTTAATATTCTGTCATGACTGAGTATCTTGACAGTATTCGAGTACATTGCTTATCGGTCATCTGGAGTAGCGTTAATTACTTTGTTTATGATATACATTTTTATAGTAGTTTGTTCCGTCAACTTGTTCACATAATCATACTTCCCTGAGGTGGTTTATACGTTATGCACCTACTGTACCTCCCTATAAAGTACTGATCAGAAGATGGCGTGTCGACCGTGTAAATAATAATGGTTGTTCTTTGTAGTTCACTGTAGTTGTGTTCCAGAAAGTGTGGAGAAATTATGGCCATTTAGCGATAAAACCAGACTATATTTGTAATCCTACATACTGTACATCTAGACGTTTATATGTACAAAAAACATAATATATTTGTGTATATATGTACGAGTATGTGCCATGATCTAATTTTTAAAGTCTAACTGATGGGCTTCTACAAATTCTACTCTATTTTGAATTATCTTTGGCTATACTGAACGTCTTAAGACACAAATCGAACGACAATTTCAGCCAACCAGTGGACGAGATCTTAAAGTTCTTCAAGTATAAAATTACCGCCATTACCCAGCCAGACCCTAACCCCTCCCCTCCCCTCTTGCCTGTTGGTGGCGACCCGTCCATGAGGCGCCAAGTCCTCTTATTTCAGTCCGCTGGCCAATTACCAGTTTCATTTCGCTACTCAAGGAGGTCGATGAGTCTCTTCAGGAAGTCTGTCAACTAGTTAACAGTTTCTCAGTCAGGCAATACCTCAGCTTGAGAATGGCATCAGTGGTTGACGTCGATTTGTGCTGACTACTGCAATATTCCGTTGTTTCCCGCCTGGATGAGCGCCGTGTAGTGAGCGCCCCGGACTCTCAGAGACTTCCCAGATCTTCCTGCGTTGACTATTTCTCCTGGTAACTGAGAACACCTCTAACTGTTTATCCTAACCCACGGAACAAAGAATGGATTCTTAATAGCGTTAAAATTTCGCTGAAACTTTATTGTAATTACCTTCACCCCCCCCTCCCCCTCCCCACCAGATTGAGAATAAGAGAGCAACTTAAACAGCGAATCTTTAAGAATCCAATTTTGCGCCTTGAAATTTCACCAGACCAAGTAAGGATGTCGTCAATGCCTTTTCTTATAAACAACAACTAATATTCTGTGATTCCATGATTCTGTGATTCTCAAAGGCACTGAAACCTTCCAAATGAACGGCAGATTTGATTACCGTAATGAGAGATCAATTTCACGCAATACTCATTAACAGGATAATGTTCGTATATGATGAATCAAAATAACGCGACTCGCCTGATGAATTACTCTCAGCAGCGGGTAGTGCACTGAGGGGTGTAATTCACTTAACGTATAGGTAATGAGGTTAGTGACCTGTAACGACAATATATCAGGCGGACCGTAATGAGATACAAATATGTACAACGTAACAGTGTACAGTAATGCAGTAAACAGTAGATATGTGGTTAGTGTACTAGTTTTGATTTAGAGAGAGAGAGAGAGAGAGAGATAAGGTGGGAGTTGAGGAGGAAGATGGGGAGGAAAAGGAGATATGAGAGAGAGGGTGAAAGAGGAGTTGAGACAGGTGGTGTTAAAGAAGGAGATGAGAGGAGTGGGAAGAGGGAGATGAGAAGAAGAGAAGGAATAGAAAGACAAAGATAAAATGATGATGAATAAGAATAAGAAAAACGTAAATAATACCAAAAGAAAGAGATGGTTTAAGAACAAAAGACAATAATAAAAAAAAGTCAAGAAAAAAGAAGAGGAGAGAATGGAGATGATAAATAGTGTGGGAGGAAACAAAGGAAATGAAACGGACGGGAAGAAGAAGAAGACGAAGAAGAAGAAAAAGAAAAAAAAGAGGAAGAGAAAGAGAAGAGGAGGAGGAGGAAGATTCTTGAATAAAAGCAGCCAGAGTTGGATGGCCAGGGGGAGGTGGCAGGATGGCCGGGGAAGGAGAGGGGGGGGGTAGAGAAAGTTGGGTGGGTGAACCAGAATGATGGAGGTGAGAAAAACGAAAGAAATATGGGAGAGAGATTAGGAGCAATGAGAGAGAGAGAGAGAGAGAGAGAGAGAGAGAGAGAGAGGAGGGGATATCGTAAGAGCGGAAAGGAAAGGGTGGTGAGGGACAATAGAGCGGTCTGGGTCGTGCATCAACCTTAGTGGGAGGCTCGGCGAGTGCCAGCCTGGGCCGCCACTCTGCACGCGGATTTACCTTCACGAACACAACAACTCCCTATGACGTCACACATCACCATCATCCCCATGTGTCTATCTGTCTATCAGTCTGTCTGTCTGTCTGTCTGTCTGTCTGTCTGTCTGTCTTCACTCGTATTTTGTGTTATTATTATTTCCAATCGTCTCTGTAAGTGCACCAGTTGAAATTTCTTTAAACACACACAGGCACAGACACACACACACACACACACACACACACACACACACACACACACGCTCACTATTATTAACAGAACTTAAGATCTTGTTAGATGAATGGGCTCAGTGACTCAAATACGTTCATTGACAGTTGGGATTTTGTAAACAAAGTTATAATTGGTTCCAATACTCCATAGTAACTCCATACCGACAGTCTTGTTATTGTTATTTTTAGCTACAATCCCAATATTGTGAAATGACCCATAAAGGCGAAGTCACTGTAAAACTCCCGAGTAAGTCCGCCTTATCTCTTTCCTGATTGGTTTGCTGCTAGTGACGTCAGAAGTCATCACTGTCCTGATTGGATCTTGGTCAGTACAGTCAGACACTTTTTTAGCTTTCTGATTAGTTCGTTACCCATGACGTCAGAAGTTTAGTCCTCCTTGAATGGATACATCATCGATAATGTAGTGTTTTTACTCCTCGTCTCATTGGTTGGTTGTATTACAATTAGATGACCATATCATGACGTAGATGAAGATGCTGGGAGAAAGAAAAGAAAACAAATTATGAGATGGAGAAAGATTAGGATCAGGAGAAAAGAGATAGAGGAGAGAAACATAGAGAAAACACACACACACACACACACACACACACACACACACACATATTTATACATCAATGACAGAATAATTACTCACCACGGAAGATGAAGTTGACGAGAGAGAGCCCTATTTGAGAGGACCCTCTGCTCTGTTTGGGAGATGCGTCGGTGGTGGGGGTTGAGGAGAGTAAGGGTGATGGTGGGGTGTAGTGAGTGTGGTGGTGGTGATGATTGCAGGGGTGATTGAAATTGGTGGTGGGTCGTGGTGGTGGTGGTAGTGGGGTGGTGAGGTGGTGGTGGTGGTGGTTGGTGGTGGTGGTGGTGGGGTGGTGTGGTGGTGGTAGTGGGGTGGTGGTAGTGGGAGTGGTGGTGAGTGGTGGTGGTGGTGGTAGTGGGGGTGGTGGTGGGGTGGTGTGGGGGTGGTGTGGTGGTGGTGGTGGGTGGTGGTAGTGGTGGGGTTGGTGGTGGGTGGTGGTGGGGGTGGTGGTGGTGGTGGTGGTGGTGTGGTGGGAATTGGTGGTATTGGTGGTGGTGGAGTTGGTGGTAGTGGGGGTGGTGGTGGTGGGGTGGTGGTGGGTGGTGGTGGAGGGGGGTGGTGGTGGGGGTGGGTGCTGATTGATTGGTGGTGGGGGTGGGTTGGTGGTTGGTGGTGGTGGTGATTGGTGGATTGGGTGGTGGTGGTGAGTTGGTGAAGGTGAGCAGGGTTGGTTGGTGGTAGTGGTGGTGGTGGAGTGGGGGTGGTGGTGGTAGGTTGGTGGTGGTGGTAGTGGGGTGGTGGTGGTAAGGGGAGTTGGTGGTGGTGGTGGTGGTGGTGGTGGTGATTGAATTGGTAGTGGTGGGTGGTGGGGTGGTGGTAGTGGGGGGTGGTGGAGGGTGGTGAGTGTGTGGGGGGTGGTGGTGTGGGGAATTTGGTGGTGGGTGGTAGTGGTGGGGTGGTGGTGGTGTGGTGGGGTGGTGGTGGTGGTAGTAGTGGTGTTGGTGGTGAGTGGGTAGTGGGGGTGGTGGTGGGGTGGTGGTGGGGGTGGTGGTGGGGGGTAGTGGTGGGGGTGGTGTGGTGGTGGGGGTGGTGGTGGGGGTGGTGTGGGGTGGTGGTAGTGGTGGTGGTGGTGGTGGAGTAGTGGTGGTGGTGGGTGGTGGTGGTGGTGGTGGTGGTGGTGGTGGTAGTGGTGGTGGTGGTAGTGGTGGTGGTGGTGGGGTGGTGATAGGGTGGTGGTGGTGGGTGGTGGTGGGTGGTGGTGGTGGTTGGGGGTGGTGATGGTCCTGGTGCAGACGATGAAAGACTTGGAGGTACTGAGCACAGAAATTCCTACATGGTCTGTCTCTCCCGGTGTAATGAAAAGGACATCCACACGCGTTGCAGTCTATGACCTTCGTATAAAAGATTAATTAAATGAGGAACTGGAATCAGAATATTGAAATTGAGTTTAAATTACAAATCCTGATTACAATACAATATTTTGACTATTAAACTTGGAAAATATTACTAATTACTATTTTCAGGACGATGGGTTTAGGTGATGGTTTAACCCTTTGAATGATAATGATGGTTTAACCCTTTGAATGATAATGATGGTTTAACCCTTTGAATGATAATGATGGTTTAACCCTTTGAATGATAATGATGGTTTAACCCTTTGAATGATAATGATGGTTTAACCCTTTGAATGATAATGATGGTTTAACCCTTTGAATGATAATGATGGTTTAACCCTTTAAGATCGATAGTTCATCCATTGAGGACGAAAGTTTATGTCTGCATCGTACTTATAGATAAATATATAGTGTTTTAATAAGTGTTTTACCGATGCCTCTATATTCAGTATTGTGGTTTTTGTAAAGGTATGAGGGTGGAGTGATAGCATTATAATAAGTTAGAGTTAACATTAAATAATACTTAAATAAATATATATATAAATGAAAAATATTGTCATCAGCTCCAAGTAATCGATATACAGTATATACTTAAGAATTTATTCATTTTTTTTTATGAAATTCATTAAAGGAAATTATATCATTGGAATATAAATACAAGGTTTATTAATTTTTTTTCAATTTTATGTTTTAAGAAATAACTAATTTATGCATTATTAGATGTGATTTATATTTATTGATAATGTAAATGTTTCCTATAGTCTTATGAGTGTTGTATGTAAGAACTGAAATGGTGATGAAATTAGGTGGAAATTTTAGTCTCGTCTGTTCTGCTCATACCTGTAATCCAGTCGTGTTATTTGTCTAAAAATAAATAAATAACTAAAATTAATATTTGTATATATATATCATTAAATTGTAAAATAGAGAGTGATCAAAGGAAGAGCTGGACTAGTCGGCAGAGTCGTCCTCAGTGCTCCTCACCTCCGGCCCTTTGGTGGATAAATACTTTGGTTCAACAGCCGTAGTCTAGGTCGACCCTTGCACCTAATGGATCCTCACAGACCCGGCACGGTGGCCCAGGTCAGGAAAATAATGTGTGTGTGTGTGTGTGTGTGTGAACTAAAAAATAAGTAATATAATTAAAAATAATTTAAAGATAGAGAAATAGGTCAAGAGATTCGCAAGCCTCGGTTCTAGTTGAGTGTGTGTGAAAAGTACACACTACACCAACACAATACACTCGCCCCAGGTGTTGCTGGTAGTTGGCAGCTACACACACACACTCTTGTTTCTTGCTCGTTTTTCTAACTCCAAGTTTTTGTTAATTAGGCGAGAAGTGTGCGTGTGTGTGTCTGTGTGTGTGTGTGTGTGTGTGTGTACACCTGTGGTCTAATGGTCAGCATGCTTGCCTAGCAAGCAAGCGGACCCGTGTTCGATCCCCAGGCAGGGTGAAACTATGGGCAAGTTTCTTTACGCCATTTGCTTCTGTCTACCCAGCAGTAATTGGGGACCTGGATGTTAATCGATTTCCGGATTGTATTCCGGGGTAATACTTAGCCAGTGCAGTTGGCGAGTTGTCCGGTTTTCTCGAACTATTCCTTGACACTGGGTTACGCAACTCGTTAGCTTAGGGTGTGGTTGTTGCGTTGGCGACAGCTCCTACACCTTAAACAAATTCAAACCTAGGTGGCCCTTGAGCCGGCCAACCTTATACACGAGAGACAACCATTTTACAATATGTATGTTTATTCAACCTTGTATGTAAAACTAAACTGAAACACAAACTTTCGCCCTAAATTTTTTAAATCCAATATTCTTTTATCTATTTCACTTTATTCAAATTTATTCTTCTGTACATCCAATCCTATTACCAAACCTGGAATAAATTTAAGAATAAATGTAAATGAATAAAAATCTTGAAGACATTTACCTTAAAATTTAACAAATGTTTTTCAAAGATGTATTAAAAAAATATAAAATAAAATAGGAGAGTTTTTCCTTAAAGCTGTGGGATAAATTTTTGAGAATAGTTTTGACTGTTGTCGTGTCAAGAGCCAGAAAAATATCAAAGGTTTGACACAGGAACGAAAATAAAGAGATAGAACGATATCATAATACTGAATGTGGGCAGATTCGCACGTTAGGTCAGGTTAGGTTA
The DNA here is from genome assembly GCF_018991925.1 of Homarus americanus. Classification (NCBI taxonomy): domain Eukaryota; kingdom Metazoa; phylum Arthropoda; class Malacostraca; order Decapoda; family Nephropidae; genus Homarus; species Homarus americanus. The sequence continues at coordinate 5,099,950 of NW_024739542.1, read as the reverse complement.
GGTTAGGTTAGGTTAGGTTAAGTTAAAGGTTAGGTTGGGTTGGGTTAGGTTAGGTTAGGTTAAGTTAAAGGTTGGTTAGGTTAGGTTAGGTTAGGTTAGGTTGGGTTAGGTTAAGCTAAAGGTTGGGTTGGGTTAGGTTAGGTTAAGTTAAAAGGTTAGGTTAGGTTAGGTTAGGTTAAGTTAAAGGTTAGGTTAGGTTAGGTTAGGTTAAGTTAAAGGTTAGGTTAGGTTAGGTTAGGTTAAGTTAAAGGTTAGGTTTGGTTAGGTTAGGTTAAGTTAAGGTTAGGTTAGGTTACGTTGCGTTAGGTTAAAGGTTAGGCTTGGCTGTGTAATCCTTAGGCCAAATATACCTGGGTCTAATCTTTCCTTGTCCAAAAATATACCGAGTTTTCCTGAAAAATTTGAACGTAAATCTGTCTAGGTTCAACTTCCTGGAAAACATTGAGTGCTGGAGTGTGTGGACCCGGGGCTCGGAGGCGGTAAATTAAAATACACCTAGACCCGCCTACTGCCCTAAGCTCCTTATCTTTATATACTTTGCCTTACCTAGTTCTTGCTTAACCCACCTCACCTGTTTCACAAATTAACAAAAAAATATGGTTCATACATACATACATACATACACAGAGAGGTGTGTTGATCGATAGATAATCATCACATAAGTATATTTCGTTTTTGTTGTTATGTCAGTATGATTCTTACCTGCATGTATCCAGGTGACACTGACAATAATTACCTGGACTGGTAAGATAACAAACAATTATTGTCTCGATCTCAGGTTCTCACTGTCTACTGTCAGACTTGTTTTTGGCAACATTATGATGTGTGTGTGTGTGTGTGTGTGTGTGTGTGTGTGCGTGTGTGTGTGTGTGTGTGTGTGTGTGTGCGTGTGTGTGTGCGTGTGTGTGTGTGTGTGGTGAGGTGCATATGCGTACGTGTATATATGTGTATTTGTGTACTTGCATGTGCATATTTCTTCCTTGCTGTCACCCCCCATACCTCCCTCCTTCCCTCTCTCCCTCTCGCCCTCTCTCTCATTCTCCACTTAGTTCTTCTCCTCCTCTTTCCTACACTACCTTCCCCCCCCCCATACTATCTCCCTGAATCACTCCTTTCCACCTCTCCCTTCCATCTCATCCCTCCTCTCCCTCTCTCAATTCCAGCGTGTTATCAAGTGAGTCTCGTTCCCGGTAAGGCATATTGACGGATTCTCCCTTAATATATTTTGGTCTTGGAGATTCTTGGTAAGTCCTGGATAGCATGAAACATCTAAAATATGACCCAATTACTATATTTTTATTTATTTTTATTTTTTGCTTTTTCCTTTTTTTCTTTGTTAAATTTTCTTTCCTTACCTTTTATTTCTTATTTGTATCGTTCTCTGTCTGTTTGTCTTTTCTATCTATTATTATTTTTTCACTTTCTTTCTTTCTTTCTTTCTCTTTTTTGGGGGATAATTATAATGTAAGAGAGAGAGAGATAAAACCCAACAATTATCGGACACATTATCAAAGGAACAACAAAAGTCATATGGCATCAGTTAACTCCCAAACATAATCTCAGGAGAACAAAAATCGTTCTCCCTCACGCCATAGTCCAATCTCTTAACATCCCCTTGAGAAAATACAGTAATTCCTCAGTTTACAGATTTTGATGCGAAAATAACTTTATTGGATATGAAACTGAATTCTGAACACCAGTTTCTTAAAATAAGTTAATTATATTATTTCTGTGTGTTGATATTGAAGGTAAACATTTATTTACAGTTTATGATATTGAGATAAGACTTTATTTTTTTTTTTTTTTATGCTAGGTAGAATTCTTGTTTTTAGTTCATGATAGCAAAATACACTGTAATTTTTGTATATTAATTAAAAGTCTTATTACATATTAGCTGACATTAAAGAAAATTATATATGTCTATATTAAACATAAATCTTATAGCCAATTGATAGCAGTAGGGAACTCTTTATGGCTATTGTTTCCTATTAATTAAAACTCTTATTTCTAGTTTGTAATATAGGAATAACACTATATTAAGAGCTTCTAATAATTGTTGATAAGAAATTTGTGAATAAGAGTTCTTTAAGATTATGTGTACCAAATAACTTACTTAGACAAACACACTTACACAGACAAAATAACCTACACAAATACACATACACAGACATATACACTTACACAGACAAACAGACATAGAGTTTGTACACAAAAAATTTCTCTCTCTCTCTCTCTCTCTCTCTCTCTCTTGGGTTTTTAACAGATAAATCACTTGAGCTGTGAACTGTAACCCACACACATACCTCAGAGAGAGAGATTAATGTTTACTTCTCATCAATGACCGTCAGTGGTGAGTGAGTGAGAAAACAAACGAGAGAAAGTGAAGCAGAGTGAGAGAGAACGAAAGAAAGAAAAATATACCCCCAAAAAGAAATTAAAACATTGACAAAGAAAAAAAAAGAAAGAGATAGTGAAAGGTAGAAAGTGAGAGAAATCAAAGAGAGAGACAGATAGATAGAGAGACAGATAGATAGACAGACAGATAGATAGACAGACAGATAGATAGACAGAGGTTAAGAATCATATTGGTAGATTTAAAAAAAGTTGCTTATATAAGACTGACAATCACGAAGACAAGATATATCAGATTATTCTTTGGTTTAGCCGATTTAAAAATAACCTTTTATTTATTTTTTTTGTTCGTTTTTTATAAGTATATAAATCTGACTATGCATTAAAATTTCTTAGTTTTCTTTTAACTTTTTGGCTTATGTATGTTTTATCAGTATGTGTTTTATATGATAAGAAAATAATAAACTTTTAGTTAGAAAATTAAATCATTACTGAAATTATAAAAACAGAAAGATCAAATTGCTTCCGTCCTCCTCCTCTTTCTTCCTCTGAGCTTCTCTTTCCTCCTTCAAACTTCCCCGCCTTCCTCCACCTCTTCCGCCTTCCTCCCACCTCTTCGCACTTCCTCCCACCTCTTCCGCCTTCCTCCGTCCCAGGGCCGGATTATGGGTCTTGTGGGCCTGGGGCTAATTAAGTCCACAGGGGCTATCTCGGGTTATTTGCATAGGCTAAAGTATATAGCCTAATATGTAATAATGTATGTATGTATGTATGTATGTATATTATATATGTATGTATATTTTATAACTTTATAGTTAGTTTATTAGAGCTACGAAACACTGTAAACACTTGCAGTCACTCCCGTAATGACAATATTATAACCGATCATAACTCTAACTTATTTACATGTATATAATTATGGCATTAATTTATTTTTAGTTTAAATATCTATTAAAATCTCTTCAATAAACTCTTCACTCTCAGATGAAAGACCGTAAACAAACTCACGTCTCCAGCGACTAAGAAGCTCCAAACCTTCATACTTTGGCCAATAGCAACAGACTTATGTCATCAAGAGCCAATCACAGTTTGATAAGTCTTCTCCTATTTGCCAACTCCAAGGCGGGAATACTCTCTTGCCCAGGGCGGTATATTAAAACGTCAGCGGTGCAAATTATAAATAGTAATGAGATCTAAAATAATGATCGCCACTTCTCTCATATTTCAACTCACCCGCCAGGATTTTTTATCACCTGTGGCGACCGGACTGGCTATTTTGTGAAAGTCTAAGAGATCTATTAGAGAAAGGGCTTATATTATTGACCTGGAGCTACAGCCCCATCAGCCCCATTAGTAATCCGTCCCTGGTCCGTCCTTTTCCTCCCTCCTCCGTCTTCCCCCGACCTCCAACGACCCCAATCTTCCCGTCCTCCTCCGCCTTTCTCCAATCCCCTTCCTCCCCAGTCTCCCCTTCCTCCCCAGTCTCCCCCTTCCTCCCCAGTTTCCCTCCTTCCTCCCCAGTTTCCCTCCTTCCTCAGATTTCCTCCTTCCTCCCCAGTCTCCCCTTTCTCCCCAGTCTCCCCCTTCCTCCCCAGTCTCCCCCCTTCCTCCCCAGTCTCCCCCTTCCTCCCCGGTCTCCTCCTTCCTCCCCGTCTCCCCCTTCCTCCCCAGTCCCCCCTTCCTCAGTCTCCCCCTTCCTCCAGTCTCCCCCTTCCTCCCCAGTCTCCCCGTCCTCTCCCGGCCTCCAAAAACTTAAAATCAGACCAAAAAATTCACACATGCCAAAAATACTTTTTCAGTGATGGGCAATTATCCCGTAGTCATTTGCATGCACCGCCATCCATTGAAAATATTCGCATACAGGCTGAGTAAAGGTTATTGAAGGCAGAAGAAGAATGGTACGAAGAATTAGTCGGACGGTTCGCCCAATTTTTGAGAAATGGAAAATGTACGATAGTTGTGTGAGGCGTGAGGTGGGCGTGTGAGCGTGAGGTGGGTGTGTGTGGAGGTGTGAGGATGGTGGTGGTGGGGTGGCAGGTGTGAGCGTGAGGTGGGTGTGAGGTGAGGGCGTGATGGTGGGCGTGGGCGTGAGGTGTTGAGGGTGGGCGTGTGACGTGAGGTAGGCGTGTGAGGCGTGAGGGTGGGTGTGTAGTGTGAGGATGGGTGTGTAGGAGTGGGTGTGTGGGGTGGCCGTGTGAGCGTGAGGGTGGGCGTGTGAGCGTGAGGTGGGTGTGTGAGTGTGGATGGGTGTGTAGGGGTGGGTGTGTAGGGGGGTGGGTGTGTGAGTTGTGAGGGTGGGCGTGTGAGCGTGAGGTGGGTGTGAGGCGTGAGGGTGGGCGTGTGAGCGTGAGGGTGGGCATGTGAGGCGTGAGGGTGGGTGTGTGTGAGGTGTGAGGGTGGGCGTGTGAGGCGTGGATGGGTGTGTAGGGGTGGCCGTGTGAGGCGTGGTGGGCGCGTGGTGGGCGTGTGGGCATGAGGTGGGTGTGTGAGGTGTGAGGATGGGTGTGTGGGGGTGGGCGTGGGAGGCGTGAGAGCGTGTGAGGCGTGAGGGTGGGCTGTGAGGCGTGAGGGTGGGTGTGTGAGGTGTGGGTTAGGTTAGGTTAGATTTGATTAGATTAGATTGGTTTAAATTTGGTTAGGTTAGGTTAGGTTAGGTTAGGTTAGGTTAGGTTAGGTTAGTTGCTCTTAAAATATTTCCAATTTCTCAGTATATTTTATGACTACGGAAACAGGAAGAAGTAAAAGAAAAAAAAGAACTTGGAAGAGACAAGTTTTTAGTGAGGAAACGAAGACTAGTAGAGATGTTCAGGGATGTGCTGGAGCGTGTTGGAGCATGAGGTGTTAGGGAATGCTCTCTCTCTCTCTCTCACACACACACACACACACACACACACTCTCTCTTTCTTTCTTTCTTTCTTTCTTTCTTGTCACTCAGTTTTTCAATATCTCTCTATCTATCTTTCTTTATTCATTCAAATGACACACGTAAACATGTATACTTTTACGTGGCATACAAGAACATACATGACCAGTTGGTGTACATCATTATTATAACACCTACATAAATCCCAAGTGCACACACACACATATGATAGTAAACGTACATTAACCCCTCGTGTCTCACACCTAGAGCACACGTATTAACCCCTCGTGTACACACCTACACCACACGTATTAACCCCTCGTGTACACAACACGTATTAACCCCTCGTACCACATATTAACCCCTCGTGTACACACCTACAACACACACGTATTAACCCCTCGTGTTACACCTACAACACACATTAACCCCTCGTGTACACACCTACCACACATTAACCCCTCGTGTACACACCTGCAACACGTATTAACCCTCGTGTACACACCTACAACACGTATTAACCCCTCGTGTACACCTGCAACACACGTATTAACCCCTCGTGTACACACCTGCAACACGTATTAACCCCTCGTGTACACTTCCACAACACACGTATTAACCCCTCGTGTACACCTACAACACACGTATTAACCCCTCGTGTACACACCTACCAACACACGTATTAACCCTCGTGTACACACCTACAACACACATTAACCCCTCGTGTACACACCTACAACACACATTAACCCCTCGTGCACACCTGCAACACACGTATTAACCTCGTGTACACACCTACAACACGTAACCCCTCGTGTACACCAACACCGTATTAACCCCTCGTGTACACACCTGCAACACGTATTAACCCCTCGTGTACACACCTACAACACACGTATTAACCCTCGTGTACACCTACAACACACACATTAACCCTCGTGTACACACCTACAACACACACATTAACCCTCGTGTACACACCTACAGCACACATTAACCCCTCGTACACACCTACAACACATATTAACCCCTCGTGTACACACCTACAACACACGTATTAACCCCTCGTGTACACACCTACAACACACACATTAACCCTCGTGTACACACCTACAACACACGTATTAACCCCTCGTGTACACCTACAAACACACACATTAACCCTCGTGTACACACCTACAGCACACACATTAACCCTCGTGTACACCTACAACACACACATTAACCCCTCGTGTACACACCTAAAACACACACGTATTAACCCCTCGTGTCCACACCTAGAGCACACGTATTAACCCCTCGTGTACACACCTACACCACACGTATTAACCCCTCGTGTACACACCTACAAAACACACGTATTAACCCCTCGTGTACACACCTACAACACACACATTAACCCCTCGTGTACACACCTACAACACACACACATTAACCCCTCGTGTACACACCTACAACACACACATTAACCCCTCGTGTACACACCTACAACACCTTAGGGGTGTACCGTGGGCAGTTGACCCAATCCTGTGTCTACCTCATTACAGCCTCCCCCGTGTCGTATACCACTTGTTAAATATTTCAGCAATCCACAGGTACTGGGCAAAGGTCATTCCCACTGCCACCACAAGCACACCAAGACCTGGGGAGAGAGAGAGAGAGATGATAAGACAAATCTACATGGATTTATGCATCTCACACACACACACTAAAGATGGTGCACTTGTAGGCTGAGCAGAGGTAGAGTTTACATCCTCCCCGTGGAAGGAAGGAAGGAACTCATTGGTATAGTAAGGTGCATTAAGAGAATGTAAACAAATTAGGCCCTTATGACTGTCTGTCTGTCTGTCTCTGTCTGTCTGTCTCTGTCTGTCTCATTTTCTGTCTTTTTCTTATACTGTCTCTCTCTCTCTCTCTCTCTCTCTCTCTCTCTCTCTCTCTCTCTCTCTCTCTCTCTCTCTCTTAGCCTGTAACTTTCATATTATCTCTATCTCTCTTTTCCTTTCTTTCTTTCTCTCTTTTTATATATACTTAATCTTTTCCTCTCACATTACCCACTGTTCCTCTTCTTCTATTTCTACCACTTCCCTCTTGTCTTTCCCTTCCTTCTCTTAGTGATTCACTCTTTCATCCCTCTGCCCATTATTTCTCTTCGTTTCTGTTCCTCGCCTTTTTTCCCTCCTCCTCCTCCTCCTCCTCCTCCTTATTCTTCTTACTCTGTCCGGAAGTTCCACTCTCATCAACTCTACTTTATTTTCTCTTTCTTCACTTGTCTTTCCTCTCTTATCTCACTTTGTCTTCCTTCCGTCTTTCATCTTCCTCTTCTTCTTTCTTCTTCTTTCCTTGCTCTTCCTACCACAGCTACCCCCTTCTCCCCCTCCTCTCCACTTTCCTCCACTATCTCTTCCTCTGCTTATTCCCCCTTCCTCCTCTCCTCCTCTCTTCCTCCTTCTTTCTTAGTCCACCTTCTCAAA